>NW_026061844.1:0-314079 GCF_023897955.1 Schistocerca gregaria | reverse complement strand
TAACAAATGACGAAAACGGACGGATTTCTCAGGTTTTTACTACATATGAACCCTTTTCACATTCTCCCGTGCAAAGCGGCTGCTAGTCCTCCTTTCATGCAAAATCTTAAGGTCCAAAGCCGGCTAAAAAGTGAATAATCGACAACTAAAACTTGAATTGTACTACTTCTTACTGGCTATTACTTCAACTTAGAAGCTCCTTCTGTGTTCTACTATGGTGCTTTTAGTGTTTCGGCATATCGCAGCACGCGTCATAGCTTTGCAGGCGATAAATGTAACCGTTTGAGAGAGAAGAATGGCCAATGTGTCGATCTGGCTTGAATTCAATTCGATAACAAATGACGAAAATGGACGGATTTCTCAGGTTATTACTACATATGATCACTTTTCAAATTCTCCCATGCAACTCGGCTGTTAGACCTCCTTTCATGCAAAATCTTAAGGTCCTAGGTCATGTCCAAGCCACCAAAGCCGGCTAAAAAGTGAATAATCGACAACTAAAACTTGAATTGTACTACTTCTTATTGGCTATTACTTCAATATAGAAGATTCTTCTGTGTTCTACTGTGGTGCTTTTAGTGTCTCCGCATACCGCAGCACGCGACATAGCTTTGCAGACAATAAATGTAACCGTCTCAGAGAGAAAGCGGCCAATGTGACGATCTGGCTTTAAGTCCATTCGATAACAAATGACTTAAATGGACGGATTTCTCAGGTTTTTACTACATATGAACACTTTTCACATTCTCCCATGCAACGCGGCTGCTAGTCCTCCTGTCATGCAAAATCATAAGGTCCTAGGTCATGTCCAAACCACCATAGCCGGCTAAAAAGTGAATAATCGACAACTAAAACTTGAATTGTACTACTTCTTACTGGCTATTACGTCAACTGAGAAGCTTCTTCTGTGTTCTACTATGGTGCTTTTATTGTTTCGGCATACCGCAGCACGTTACATAGCTTTGCAGACGATAAGTGTAACCGTTTCAGAGAGTAGAGCGGCCAATGTGACGATCTGGCTTTAAGTCGATTCGATAACAAATGACGAAAACGGACGGATTTCTCAGGTTTTTACTACATATGAACACTTTTCACATTCTCCCATGCAACGCGGCTGTTAGACCTCCTTTCATGCAAAATCTTAAGGTCCTAGGTCATGTCCAAGCCACCAAAGCCGCCTAAAAAGTGAATAATCGATAACTAAAACTTGAATTGTACTACTTCTTACTGGCTATTACTTCAACTTAGAAGCTTCTTCTGTGTTCTACTATGGTGCTTTTATGTTTCGGCATACCGCAGCACCTTACCTAGCTTTGCAGACGATAAGTGTAACCGTTTCAGAGAGAAGAGCGGCCAATGTGACGATCTGGCTTTAAGTCGATTCGATAACAAATGACGAAAACGGACGGATTTCTCAGGTTTTTACTACATATGAACACTTTTCACATTCTCCCATGCAACGTGGCTGTTAGACCTCCTTTCATGAAAATCTAAAGGTCCTAGGTCATGTCCAAGCCCCCAAAGCCGCCTAAAAAGTGAATAATCGATAACTAAAACTTGAATTGTACTACTTCTTACTGGCTATTACTTCAACTTAGAAGCTTCTTCTGTGTTCTACTATGGTGCTTTTAGTGTTTCCGCATACTGAAGCACGCGACATAGCTTTGCAGACGATAAATGTAACCGTTTCAGAGAGAAAAGCGGCCAATGTGACGATCTGGCTTTAAGTCGATTCGATAACAAATGGCGAAAACAGACGGATTTCTCACGTTTTTACTACATATGAACACTTTTCACATTCTCCCGTGAACGCGCCTGCAAGTACTCCTTTCATGCAAAATCTTAAGGTCCTAGGTCATGTCCAAGCCACCAAAGCCGGCTAAAAAGTGAATAATCGACTACTAAAACTTGAATTGTACTACTTCTTACTGGCTATTACTTCAACTTAGAAGCTTATTCTGTGTTCTACTGTGTTGCTTTTAGTGTCTCCGCATACCGCAGCACGCGACATAGCTTTGCAGACAGTAAATGTAACCTTCTCAAAGAGAAAAGTGGCCAATGTGACGATCTGGCTTTAAGTCGATTCGATAACAAATGACGAAAACGGACGGATTTCTCAGGTTTTTACTACATATGAACACTTTTCACATTCTCCCATGCAACGCGGCTGTTAGACCTCCTTTCATGCAAAATCTTATGGTCCTAGGTCATGTCCAAGCCACCAAAGCCGCCTAAAAAGTGAATAATCATTAACAAAAACTTGAATTGTACTACTTCTTACTGGCTATTACGTCAACTGAGAAGCTTCTTCTGTGTTCTACTATGGTGCTTTTATTGTTTCGGCATACCGCAGCACGTTACATAGCTTTGCAGACGATAAATGTAACCGTTTCAGAGAGAAAAGCGGCCAATGTGACGATCTGGCTTTAAGTCGATTCGATAACAAATGACGAAAATGGACGGATTTCTCAGGTTTTTACTACATATGAACACTTTTCACATTCTCCCATGCAACGCGCCTGCAAGTACTCCTTTCATGCAAAATCTTAAGGTCCTAGGTCATGTCCAAGACACCAAAGCCGGCTAAAAAGTGAATAATCGACTACTAAAACTTGAATTGTACTACTTCTTACTGGCTATTACTTCGACTTAGAAGCTTCTTCTGTGTTCTACTGTGGTTCTTTTAGTGTCTCCGCATACCGCAGCACGCGACATAGCTTTGCAGACAGTAAATGTAACCTTCTCAGAGAGAAAAGTGGCCAATGTGACGATCTGGCTTTAAGTCGATTCGATAACAAATGACGAAAACGGACGGATTTCTCAGGTTTTTACTACATATGAACACTTTTCACATTCTCCCATGCAACGCGGCTGTTAGACCTCCTTTCATGCAAAATCTTATGGTCCTAGGTCATGTCCAAGCCACCAAAGCCGGCTAAAAAGTGAGTAATCGATAACTAAAACTTGAATTGTACTACTTCTTACTGGCTATTACTTCAACTTAGAAGCTTCTTCTGTGTTCTACTGTGCGCTTTTAGTGTCTCCGCATACCACAGCACGCGACATAGCTTTGCAGACGATAAATGTAACCATCTCAGAGAGAAAAGTGGCCAATGTGACGATCTGGCTTTAAGTCGATTCGATAACAAATGACGAAAACGGACGGATTTCTCAGGTTTTTACTACATATGAACCCTTTTCACATTCTCCCGTGCAAAGCGGCTGCTAGTCCTCCTTTCATGCAAAATCTTAAGGTCCAAAGCCGGCTAAAAAGTGAATAATCGACAACTAAAACTTGAATTGTACTACTTCTTACTGGCTATTACTTCAACTTAGAAGCTTCTTCTGTCTTCTACTATGGTGCTTCTAGTGTCTCCGCACACCGCAGCACGCGACATAGCTTTGCAGACGATAAATGTAACCTTCTCAGAGAGAAAATCGGCCAATGTGACGATCTGGCTTTAAGTCGATTCGATAACAAATGACGAAAACGGACGGATTTCTCAGGTTTTTAGTACATATGAACACTTTTCACATTCTCCCATGCAACGCGGCTGTTAGACCTCCTTTCACGCAAAATCGTAAGGTCCTAGGTCATGTCCAAGCCACCAAAGCCGGCTAAAAAGTGAGTAATCGATAACTAAAACTTGAATTGTACTACTTCTTACTGGCTATTACTTCAACTTAGAAGCTTCTTCTGTGTTCTACTGTGCGCTTTTAGTGTCTCCGCATACCACAGCACGCGACATAGCTTTGCAGACGATAAATGTAACCATCTCAGAGAGAAAAGTGGCCAATGTGACGATCTGGCTTTAAGTCGATTCGATAACAAATGACGAAAACGGACGGATTTCTCAGGTTTTTACTACATATGAACCCTTTTCACATTCTCCCGTGCAAAGCGGCTGCTAGTCCTCCTTTCATGCAAAATCTTAAGGTCCAAAGCCGGCTAAAAAGTGAATAATCGACAACTAAAACTTGAATTGTACTACTTCTTACTGGCTATTACTTCAACTTAGAAGCTCCTTCTGTGTTCTACTATGGTGCTTTTAGTGTTTCGGCATATCGCAGCACGCGTCATAGCTTTGCAGGCGATAAATGTAACCGTTTGAGAGAGAAGAATGGCCAATGTGTCGATCTGGCTTGAATTCAATTCGATAACAAATGACGAAAATGGACGGATTTCTCAGGTTATTACTACATATGATCACTTTTCAAATTCTCCCATGCAACTCGGCTGTTAGACCTCCTTTCATGCAAAATCTTAAGGTCCTAGGTCATGTCCAAGCCACCAAAGCCGGCTAAAAAGTGAATAATCGACAACTAAAACTTGAATTGTACTACTTCTTATTGGCTATTACTTCAATATAGAAGATTCTTCTGTGTTCTACTGTGGTGCTTTTAGTGTCTCCGCATACCGCAGCACGCGACATAGCTTTGCAGACAATAAATGTAACCGTCTCAGAGAGAAAGCGGCCAATGTGACGATCTGGCTTTAAGTCCATTCGATAACAAATGACTTAAATGGACGGATTTCTCAGGTTTTTACTACATATGAACACTTTTCACATTCTCCATGCAACGCGGCTGCTAGTCCTCCTGTCATGCAAAATCATAAGGTCCTAGGTCATGTCCAAACCACCATAGCCGGCTAAAAAGTGAATAATCGACAACTAAAACTTGAATTGTACTACTTCTTACTGGCTATTACGTCAACTGAGAAGCTTCTTCTGTGTTCTACTATGGTGCTTTTATTGTTTCGGCATACCGCAGCACGTTACATAGCTTTGCAGACGATAAGTGTAACCGTTTCAGAGAGTAGAGCGGCCAATGTGACGATCTGGCTTTAAGTCGATTCGATAACAAATGACGAAAACGGACGGATTTCTCAGGTTTTTACTACATATGAACACTTTTCACATTCTCCCATGCAACGCGGCTGTTAGACCTCCTTTCATGCAAAATCTTAAGGTCCTAGGTCATGTCCAAGCCACCAAAGCCGCCTAAAAAGTGAATAATCGATAACTAAAACTTGAATTGTACTACTTCTTACTGGCTATTACTTCAACTTAGAAGCTTCTTCTGTGTTCTACTATGGTGCTTTTAGTGTTTCCGCATACTGCAGCACGCGACATAGCTTTGCAGACGATAAATGTAACCGTTTCAGAGAGAAAAGCGGCCAATGTGACGATCTGGCTTTAAGTCGATTCGATAACAAATGGCGAAAACAGACGGATTTCTCACGTTTTTACTACATATGAACACTTTTCACATTCTCCCGTGCAACGCGCCTGCAAGTACTCCTTTCATGCAAAATCTTAAGGTCCTAGGTCATGTCCAAGCCACCAAAGCCGGCTCAAAAGTGAATAATCGACAACTAAAACTTGAATTGTACTACTTCTTACTGGCTATTACTTCAACTTAGAAGCTTCTTCTGTGTTCTACTATGGTGCTTTTAGTGTCTCCGCATACCGCAGCACGCGACATAGCTTTGCAGACGATAAATGTAACCGTCTCAGAGAGAAAAGGGGCCAATGAGACGATCTGGCTTTAAGTCGATTCGATAACAAATGAAGAAAACGGACAGATTTCTCAGGTTTTTACTACATATGAACACTTTTCACATTCTCCCGTGCAACGCGCCTGCTAGTCTTCCTTTCATGCAAAATCTTAAGGTTCCACCGCATGTCCAAGCCAGCAAAGCCGGCTAAAAAGTGAATAATCGACAACTAAAACTTGAATTGTACTACTTCTTACTGGCTATTACTTCAACTTAGAAGCTTCTTCTGTGTTCTACTATGGAGCTTTTAGTGTCTCCGCATACCGCAGCACGCGACATAGCTTTGCAGACGATAAGTGTAACCGTTTCAGAGAGAAAAGAGACCAATGTGACGATCTGGCTTTAAGTCGATTCGATAACAAATGACGAAAACGGACGGATTTCTCAGGTTTTTACTACATATGAACACTTTTCACATTCACCCGTGCAACGCGGCTGCTAGTCCTCCTTTCATGCAAAATCTTATGGTCCTAGGTCATGTCATAGCCACCAAAGCCGGCTAAAAAGTGAATAATCGACAACTAATACTTGAATTGTACTACTTCTTACTGGCTATTACTTCAACTTAGATCCTTCTTCTGGGTTCTACTATGGTGCTTTTAGTGTTTTGGCATACTGTAGCACGCGACATAGCTTTGCAGACGATAAATGTAACCGTTTGAGAGAGAAGAATGGCCAATGTGACGATCTGGCTTTAAGTCGATTCGATAACAAATGACGAAAACGGACGGATTTCTCACGTTTTTACTGCATATGAACACTTTTTACATTCTACCGTGCAACGCGGCTGCTAGTCCTCCTTTCATGCAAAATCCTAAGGTCCTAGGTCATGTCCAATCCACCAAAGCCGGCTAAAAAGTGAATAATCGACAACTAAAACTTGAATTGTACTACTTCTTACTGGCTATTACTTCAACTTAGAAGCTTCTTCTGTGTTCTACTATGGTGCTTTTAGTGTTTCCGTATATCGCAGCACGCGACATAGCTTTGCAGACGATAAGTGTAACCGTTTCAGAGAGAAGAGCGGCCAATGTGACGATCTGGCTTTAAGTCGATTCGATAACAAATGACGAAAACGGACGGATTTCTCAGGTTTTACTACATATGAACACTTTTCACATTCTCCCGTGCAACGCGGCTGCTAGTCCTCCTTTCATGCAAAATCTTAATGTCCTAGGTCATGTCCAAGCGACTAAAGCCGGCAAAAATGTGAATAATCGACAACTAAAACTTGAATTGTATTTCTTCTTACTGGCTATTACTTCAACTTAGAAGCTTCTTCTGTGTTCTACTATGGTGATTTTAGTGTCTCCGCATACCGCAGCACGCGACATAGCTTTGCAGACGATAAATGAAACCGTCTCAGAGAGAAAAGCGGCCAATGTGACGATCTGGCTTTAAGTCGATTCGATAACAAATGACGAAAACGGACGGATTTCTCAGGTTTTTCCAACATATGAACACTTTTCACATTCTCCCGTGCAACGCGGCTGCTAGTCCTCCTTTCATGCAAAATCTTAAGGTTCTAGGTCATGTCCAAGCCACCAAAGCCGGCTAAAAAGTGAATAATCGACAACTAAAACTTGAATTGTACTACTTCTTACTGGCTATTACTTCAACTTAGAAGCTTCTTCTGTGTTCTACTATGGTGCTTTTAGTGTCTCCGCATACCGCAGCACGCGACATAGCTTTGCAGACGATAAATGTAACCGTCTCAGAGAGAAAAGCGGCCAATGAGACGATCCGGCTTTAAGTCGATTCGATAGCAAATGACGAAAACGGACGGATTTCTCAGGTTTTTACTACATATGAACACTTTTCACATTCTCCCGTGCAACGCGGCTGCTAGTCTTCCTTTCATGCAAAATCTTAAGGTTCCACCGCATGTCCAAGCCACCAAAGCCGGCTAAAAAGCGAATAATCGACAACTAAAACTTGAATTGTACTACTTCTTACTGGCTATTACTTCAACTTAGAAGATTCTTCTGTGTTCTACTGTGGTGCTTTTAGTGTCTCCGCATACCGCAGCACGCGACATAGCTTTGCAGACAATTAATGTAACCGTCTCAGAGAGAAAAGCGACCAATGTGACGATCTGGCTTTAAGTCCATTCGATAACAAATGACGAAAATGGACGGATTTCTCAGGTTTTTACTACATATGAACACTTTTCACATTCTCCCATGCAACGCGGCTGCTAGTCCTCCTTTCATACAAAATCATAAGGTCCTAGGTCGTGTCCAAGCCACCATAGCCGGCTAAAAAGTGAATAATCGACAACTAAAACTTGAATTGTACTACTTCTTACTGGCTATTACGTCAACTTAGAAGCTTCTTCTGTGTTCTACTATGGTGCTTTTATTGTTTCGGCATACCGCAGCACGTTACATAGCTTTGCAGACGATAAGTGTAACCGTTTCAGAGAGAAGAGCGGCCAATGTGACGATCTGGCTTTAAGTCGATTCGATAACAAATGACGAAAACGGACGGATTTCTCAGGTTTTCACTACATATGAACACTTTTCACATTCTCCCATGCAACGCGCCTGCAAGTACTCCTTTCATGCAAAATCTTAAGGTTCCACCGCATGTCCAAGCCACCAAAGCCGGCTAAAAAGTGAATAATCGACAACTAAAACTTGAATTGTACTACTTCTTACTGGCTATTACTTCAACTTAGAAGCTCCTTCTGTGTTCTACTATGGTGCTTTTAGTGTTTCGGCATATCGCAGCACGCGACATAGCTTTGCAGACGATAAATGTGACCGTTTGAGAGAGAAGAATGGCCAATGTGACGATCTGGCTTGAAGTCAATTCGATAACAAATGACGAAAATGGACGGATTTCTCAGGTTTTTACTACATATGAACACTTTTCACATTCTCCCATGCAACGCGGCTGTTAGACCTCCTTTCATGCAAAATCTTACGGTCCTAGGTCATGTCCAAGCCACCAAAGCCGCCTAAAAAGTGAATAATCGATAACTAAAACTTGAATTGTACTACTTCTTACTGGCTGTTACTTCAACTTAGAAGCTTCTTCTGTGTTCTACTATGGTGCTTTTAGTGTCTCCGCATACCGCAGCACGCGACATAGCTTTGCAGACGATAAATGTAACCGTCTCAGAGGGAAAAGCGGCAAATGTGACGATCTGGCTTTAAGTCGATCCCATAACAAATGACGAAAACGGACGGATTTCTCAGGTTTTTCCAACATATGAACACTTTTCACATTCTCCCGTGCAACGCGGCTGCTAGTCCTCCTTTCATGCAAAATCTTAAGGTCCTAGGTCATGTCCAAGCCACCAAAGCCGGCTAAAAAGTGAATAATCGACAACTAAAACTTGAATTGTACTACTTCTTACTGGCTATTACTTCAACTTAGAAGCTTTTTCTGTGTTCTACTATGGTGCTTTTAGTGTCTCCGCATACCGCAGCACGCGACATAGCTTTGCAGACGATAAATGTAACCGTCTCAGAGAGAAAAGGGGCCAATGAGACGATCTGGCTTTAAGTCGATTCGATAACAAATGACGAAAACGGACGGATTTCTCAGGTTTTTACTACATATGAACACTTTTCACATTCTCCCGTGCAACGCGGCTGCTAGTCCTCCTTTCATGCAAAATCTTATGGTCCTAGGTCATGTCATAGCCACCAAATCGGCTAAAAAGTGAATAATCGACAACTAATACATGAATTGTACTACTTCTTACTGGCTATTACTTCAACTTAGAAGCTTCTTCTGGGTTCTACTATGGTGCTTTTTGTGTTTTGGCATACCGTAGCACGCGACATAGCTTTGCAGACGATAAATGTAACCGTTTGAGAGAGAAGAATGGCCAATGTGACGATCTGGCTTTAAGTCGATTCGATAACAAATGACGAAAACGGACGGATTTCTCAGGTTTTTACTGCATGTGAACACTTTTTACATTCTACCGTGCGACGCGGCTGCTAGTCCTCCTTTCATGCAAAATCCTAAGGTCCTAGGTCATGTCCAATCCACCAAAGCCGGCTAAAAAGTGAATAATCGACAACTAAAACTTGAATTGTATTACTTCTTACTGGCTATTACTTCAACTTAGAAGCTTCTTCTGTGTTCTACTATGGTGCTTTTAGTGTCTCCGCATACCGCAGCACGCGTCATAGCTTTGCAGACGATAAATGAAACCGTCTCAGAGAGAAAAGCGGCCAGTGTGACGATCTGGCTTTAAGTCGATTCGATAACAAATGACAAAAACGGACGGATTTCTCAGGTTTTTCCAACATATGAACACTTTTCACATTCTCCCGTGCAACGCGGCTCCTAGTCCTCCTTTCATGCAAAATCTTATGGTCATAGTTCATGTCCAAGCCACCAAAGCCGTCTAAAAAGTGAATAATCGACAACTAAAACTTGAATTGTACTACTTCTTACTGGCTATTACTTCAACTTAGAAGATTCTTCTGTGTTCTACTATGGTGCTTTTAGTGTCTCCGCACACCGCAGCACGCGACATAGCTTTGCAGACGATAAATATAACCGTCTCAGAGAGAAAAGCGGCCAATGTGACGATCTGGCTTTAAGTCGATTCGATAACAAATGACGAAAACGGACGGATTTCTCAGGTTTTTACTACATATGAACACTTTTCACATTCCCCCTTGCAACGCGGCTGCCAGTCCTCCTTTCATGCAAAATTTTAACGTCCTAGGTGATGTCCAAGCCACCAAAGCCGTCTAAAATGTGAATAATCGACAACTGAAACTTTAATTGTACTACTTCTTACTGGCTATTACTTCAACTTAGAAGCTTCTTCTGTGTTCTACTATGGTGCTTTTAGTGTTTCTGCTTACCGCAGCACGCGACATAGCTTTGCAGACGATAAATGTAACCGTCTCAGAGAGAAAAGCGGCCAATGTGACGATCTTACTTTAAGTCGATTCGATAACAAATGACGAAAATGGACGGATTTCTCAGGTTTTTACTACATATGAACACTTTTCACATTCTCCCGTGCAACGCGGCTGCTAGTCCTCCTTTCATGCAAAATCTTAAGGTCGTAGGTCATGTCTAAGCCACCAAAGCCGGCTAAAAAGTGAATAATCGACAACTAAACTTGAATAGTACTACTTCTTACTGCCTATTACGTCAACTTAGAAGCTTCTTCTGTGTTCTACTATGGTGCTTTTAGTGTCTCCGCACACCGCAGCACGTGACATAGCTTTGCAGACGATAAGTGCAACTGTTTCAGAGAGAAGAGCGGCCAATGTGACGATCTTACTTTAAGTCGATTCGAACAAATGACGAAAACGGACGGATTTCTCAGGTTTTTACTACATATGAACACTTTTCACATTCTCCCATGCAACGCGGCTGCTAGTCCTCCTTTCATGAAAAATCTTAAGGTCATAGGCCATGTCCAAGACACCAAAGCCGGCTAAAAAGTGAATAATCGACAACTAATATCTGAATTGTACTACTTCTTACTGGCTATTACTTCAACTTTGAAGTTTCTTCTGTGTTCTACTATGGTGCTTTTAGTGTCTCCGCATACCGCAGCACGCGACATAACTTTGCAGAGGGATAAATGTAACCGTCTCAGAGAGAAAAGCGGCCAATGTGACGATCTGGCTTTAAGTCGATTCGATAAGAAATGACGAAAACGGACGGATTTCTCAGGTTTTTACTACATATGAACACTTTTCACATTCTCCCGTGCAACGTAGCTGCTAGTCCTCCTTTCATGCAAAGTCTTAAGGTCCTAGGTCATGTCCAAGCCACCAAAGCCGGCTAAAAAGCGAATAATCGACAACTAAAACTTGAATTGTACTACTTCTTACTGCCTATTACTTCAACTTAGAAGCTTCTTCTGTGTTGTACTATGGTGCTTTTAGTGTCTCTGCATACCGCAGAACGCGACATAGCTTTGCAGAGGATAAATGTAACCGTCTCAGAGAGAAAAGCGGCCAATGTGACGATCTGGCTTTAAGTCGATTCGATAACAAATTACGAAAACGGACGGATTTCTTAGGTTTTGACTACATATGAACACTTTTCACATTCTCCCGTGCAACGCGGCTCCTAGTCCTCCTTTCATGCAAAATCTTATGGTCATAGTTCATGTCCAAGCCACCAAAGCCGTCTAAAAAGTGAATAATCGACAACTAAAACTTGAATTGTACTACTTCTTACTGGCTATTACTTCAACTTAGAAGATTCTTCTGTGTTCTACTATGGTGCTTTTAGTGTCTCCGCACACCGCAGCACGCGACATAGCTTTGCAGACGATAAATATAACCGTCTCAGAGAGAAAAGCGGCCAATGTGACGATCTGGCTTTAAGTCGATTCGATAACAAATGACGAAAACGGACGGATTTCTCAGGTTTTTACTACATATGAACACTTTTCACATTCCCCCTTGCAACGCGGCTGCCAGTCCTCCTTTCATGCAAAATTTTAACGTCCTAGGTGATGTCCAAGCCACCAAAGCCGTCTAAAATGTGAATAATCGACAACTAAAACTTGAATTGTACTACTTCTTACTGGCTATTACTTCAACTTAGAAGCTTCTTCTGTGTTCTACTATGGTGCTTTTAGTGTCTCCGCATACCGCAGCACGCGACATAACTTTGCAGAGGGATAAATGTAACCGTCTCAGAGAGAAAAGCGGCCAATGTGACGATCTGGCTTTAAGTCGATTCGATAAGAAATGACGAAAACGGACGGATTTCTCAGGTTTTTACTACATATGAACACTTTTCACATTCTCCCGTGCAACGTAGCTGCTAGTCCTCCTTTCATGCAAAGTCTTAAGGTCCTAGGTCATGTCCAAGCCACCAAAGCCGGCTAAAAAGCGAATAATCGACAACTAAAACTTGAATTGTACTACTTCTTACTGCCTATTACTTCAACTTAGAAGCTTCTTCTGTGTTGTACTATGGTGCTTTTAGTGTCTCTGCATACCGCAGAACGCGACATAGCTTTGCAGAGGATAAATGTAACCGTCTCAGAGAGAAAAGCGGCCAATGTGACGATCTGGCTTTAAGTCGATTCGATAACAAATTACGAAAACGGACGGATTTCTTAGGTTTTGACTACATATGAACACTTTTCACATTCTCCCGTGCAACGCGGCTGCAAGTCCTCCTTTCATGCAAAATCTTAAGGTCCTAAGTCATGTCCAAGCCACCAAAGCCGGCTAAAAAGTGAATAATCGACAACTACAACTTGAATTGTACTACTTCTTACTGGCTATTACTTCAACTTAGAAGCTTATTCTGTGTTCTACTATGGTTCTTTTAGTGCCTCCGCATACCGCAGCACGTGACATAGCTTTGCAGACGATAAATGTAACCGTGTCAGAGAGAAAAGCGGCCAATGTGACGATATGGCTTTAAGTCGATTCGATAACAAATGACGAAAACGGACGGATTTCTCAGGTTTTTCCTACATATGAACACTTTTCACATTATCCCGTGCAACGCGGCTGCAAGTCCTCCTTTCATGCAAAATTTTAACGTCCTAGGTGATGTCCAAGCCACCAAAGCCGTCTAAAAAGTGAATAATCGACAACTAAAACTTGAATTGTACTACTTCTTACTGGCTATTACTTCAACTTAGAAGCTTCTTCTGTGTTCTACTATGGTGCTTTTAGTGTCTCCGCATACCGCAGCACGCGACATAGCTTTGCAGACGATAAATGTAAACGTCTCAGAGAGAAAAGCGGCCAATGTGACGATCTGGCTTTAAGTCGATTCGATAACAAAAGACGGAAACGGACGGATTTCTCAGGTTTTTAGTACATATGAACACTTTTCACATTCCCCCATGCAACGCGGCTGCTAGTCCTCCTTTCATGCAAAATGTTAAGGTCCTAGCTCATGGCCAAGGCACCAAAGCCAGCTAAAATGTCAATAATCGATAACTAAAACTTGAATTGTACTACTTCTTACTAGCTATTACGTCAACTTAGAAGCTTCTTCTGTGTTCTACTATGGTGCTTTTAGTGTCTCCGCACACCGCAGCACGCGACATAGCTTTGCAGACGATAAGTGTAACCGTTTCAGAGAGAAGAGCGGCCAATGTGACGATCTGGCTTTAAGTCGATTCGATAACAAATGACGAAAACGGACGGATTTCTCACGTTTTTACTACATATGAACACTTTTCACATTCCCCCTTGCAACGCGGCTGCCAGTCCTCCTTTCATGCAAAATTTTAACGTCCTAGGTGATGTCCAAGCCGCCAAAGCCGGCTAAAAAGTGAATAATCGACAACTAAAACTTGAATTGTACTATTTCTTACTGGCTATTACTTCAACTTATAAGTTTCTTCTGTGTTCCACTATGGTGCTTTTAGTGTCTCCGCATACCGCAGCACGCGACATATCATTGCAGACAATAAATGAAACCTTCTCAGAGAGAAAAGTGGCCAATGTGGCGATCTGGCTTTAAGTCGATTCGATAACAAAAGACGAAAACGGACGGATTTCTCAGGTTTTTCCTACATATGAACACTTTTCACATTCCCCCTTGCAACGCGGCTGCCAGTCCTCCTTTCATGCAAAATTTTAACGTCCTAGGTGATGTCCAAGCCGCCAAAGCCGGCTAAAAAGTGAATAATCGACAACTAAAACTTGAATTGTACTACTTCTTACTGGCTATCACTTCAACTTAGAAGCTTCTTCTGTGTTCTACTATGGTGCTTTTAGTGTTTCCGCATACTGCAGCACGCGACATAGCTTTGCAGACGATAAATGTAAACGTCTCAGAGAGAAAAGCGGCCAATGTGACGATCTGGCTTTAAGTCGATTCGATAACAAATGACGAAAACGGACGGATTTCTCACGTTTTTACTACATATGAACACTTTTCACATTCCCCCTTGCAACGCGGCTGCCAGTCCTCCTTTCATGCAAAATTTTAACGTCCTAGGTGATGTCCAAGCCGCCAAAGCCGGCTAAAAAGTGAATAATCGACAACTAAAACTTGAATTGTACTACTTCTTACTGGCTATCACTTCAACTTAGAAGCTTCTTCTGTGTTCTACTATGGTGCTTTTAGTGTTTCCGCATACTGCAGCACGCGACATAGCTTTGCAGACGATAAATGTAACCGATTCAGAGAGAAGAGCGTCCAAGGTGACGATCTGGCTTTAAGTAGATTCGATAACAAATGACGAAAACGGGCGGATTTCTCAGGTTTTTGCTACATATGAACACATTTCACATTTCCCGTGCAACGCGGCTGCAAGTACTCTTTTCATGCAAAATCTTAAGGTCCTAGGTCATGTCCAAGCCACCAAAGCCGGCTAAAAAGTGAATAATCGACAACTAAAACTTGAATTGTACTACTTCTTACTGGCTATTACTTCAACTTACAAGTTTCTTCTGTGTTCCACTATGGTGCTTTTAGTGTCTCCGCATACCGCAGCACGCGACATATCATTGCAGACAATAAATGAAACCTTCTCAGAGAGAAAAGTGGCCAATGTGGCGATCTGGCTTTAAGTCGATTCGATAACAAAAGACGAAAACGGACGGATTTCTCAGGTTTTTCCTACATATGAACACTTTTCACATTCTCCCATGCAACGCGGCTGCTAGTCCTCCTTTCATGCAAAATCTTAAGGTTCCACCTCATGTCCAGGGCACCAAAGCCTGCTAAAAATCAATAATCGATAACCAAAACCTGAATTGTACTGCTTCTTACTGGCTATTGCTTCAACTTAGAAGCTTCTTCTGTGTTCTACTATGGTGCTTTTAGTGTCTCCGCACACCGCAGCACGCGACATAGCTTTGCAGACGATAAATATAACCGTCTCAGAGAGAAAAGCGGCCAATGTGACGATCTGGCTTTAAGTCGATTCGATAACAAATGACGAAAACGGACGGATTTCTCAGGTTTTTACTACATATGAACACTTTTCACATTCCCCCTTGCAACGCGGCTGCCAGTCCTCCTTTCATGCAAAATTTTAACGTCCTAGGTGATGTCCAAGCCACCAAAGCCGTCTAAAATGTGAATAATCGACAACTGAAACTTTAATTGTACTACTTCTTACTGGCTATTACTTCAACTTAGAAGCTTCTTCTGTGTTCTACTATGGTGCTTTTAGTGTTTCTGCTTACCGCAGCACGCGACATAGCTTTGCAGACGATAAATGTAAACGTCTCAGAGAGAAAAGCGGCCAATGTGACGATCTGGCTTTAAGTCGATTCGATAACAAAAGACGGAAACGGACGGATTTCTCAGGTTTTTAGTACATATGAACACTTTTCACATTCCCCCATGCAACGCGGCTGCTAGTCCTCCTTTCATGCAAAATGTTAAGGTCCTAGCTCATGGCCAAGGCACCAAAGCCAGCTAAAATGTCAATAATCGATAACTAAAACTTGAATTGTACTACTTCTTACTAGCTATTACGTCAACTTAGAAGCTTCTTCTGTGTTCTACTATGGTGCTTTTAGTGTCTCCGCACACCGCAGCACGCGACATAGCTTTGCAGACGATAAGTGTAACCGTTTCAGAGAGAAGAGCGGCCAATGTGACGATCTGGCTTTAAGTCGATTCGATAACAAATGACGAAAACGGACGGATTTCTCACGTTTTTACTACATATGAACACTTTTCACATTCCCCCTTGCAACGCGGCTGCCAGTCCTCCTTTCATGCAAAATTTTAACGTCCTAGGTGATGTCCAAGCCGCCAAAGCCGGCTAAAAAGTGAATAATCGACAACTAAAACTTGAATTGTACTATTTCTTACTGGCTATTACTTCAACTTATAAGTTTCTTCTGTGTTCCACTATGGTGCTTTTAGTGTCTCCGCATACCGCAGCACGCGACATATCATTGCAGACAATAAATGAAACCTTCTCAGAGAGAAAAGTGGCCAATGTGGCGATCTGGCTTTAAGTCGATTCGATAACAAAAGACGAAAACGGACGGATTTCTCAGGTTTTTCCTACATATGAACACTTTTCACATTCCCCCTTGCAACGCGGCTGCCAGTCCTCCTTTCATGCAAAATTTTAACGTCCTAGGTGATGTCCAAGCCGCCAAAGCCGGCTAAAAAGTGAATAATCGACAACTAAAACTTGAATTGTACTACTTCTTACTGGCTATCACTTCAACTTAGAAGCTTCTTCTGTGTTCTACTATGGTGCTTTTAGTGTTTCCGCATACTGCAGCACGCGACATAGCTTTGCAGACGATAAATGTAAACGTCTCAGAGAGAAAAGCGGCCAATGTGACGATCTGGCTTTAAGTCGATTCGATAACAAATGACGAAAACGGACGGATTTCTCACGTTTTTACTACATATGAACACTTTTCACATTCCCCCTTGCAACGCGGCTGCCAGTCCTCCTTTCATGCAAAATTTTAACGTCCTAGGTGATGTCCAAGCCGCCAAAGCCGGCTAAAAAGTGAATAATCGACAACTAAAACTTGAATTGTACTACTTCTTACTGGCTATCACTTCAACTTAGAAGCTTCTTCTGTGTTCTACTATGGTGCTTTTAGTGTTTCCGCATACTGCAGCACGCGACATAGCTTTGCAGACGATAAATGTAACCGATTCAGAGAGAAGAGCGTCCAAGGTGACGATCTGGCTTTAAGTAGATTCGATAACAAATGACGAAAACGGGCGGATTTCTCAGGTTTTTGCTACATATGAACACATTTCACATTTCCCGTGCAACGCGGCTGCAAGTACTCTTTTCATGCAAAATCTTAAGGTCCTAGGTCATGTCCAAGCCACCAAAGCCGGCTAAAAAGTGAATAATCGACAACTAAAACTTGAATTGTACTACTTCTTACTGGCTATTACTTCAACTTACAAGTTTCTTCTGTGTTCCACTATGGTGCTTTTAGTGTCTCCGCATACCGCAGCACGCGACATATCATTGCAGACAATAAATGAAACCTTCTCAGAGAGAAAAGTGGCCAATGTGGCGATCTGGCTTTAAGTCGATTCGATAACAAAAGACGAAAACGGACGGATTTCTCAGGTTTTTCCTACATATGAACACTTTTCACATTCTCCCATGCAACGCGGCTGCTAGTCCTCCTTTCATGCAAAATCTTAAGGTTCCACCTCATGTCCAGGGCACCAAAGCCTGCTAAAAATCAATAATCGATAACCAAAACCTGAATTGTACTGCTTCTTACTGGCTATTGCTTCAACTTAGAAGCTTCTTCTGTGTTCTACTATGGTGCTTTTAGTGTCTCCGCACACCGCAGCACGCGACATAGCTTTGCAGACGATAAATATAACCGTCTCAGAGAGAAAAGCGGCCAATGTGACGATCTGGCTTTAAGTCGATTCGATAACAAATGACGAAAACGGACGGATTTCTCAGGTTTTTACTACATATGAACACTTTTCACATTCCCCCTTGCAACGCGGCTGCCAGTCCTCCTTTCATGCAAAATTTTAACGTCCTAGGTGATGTCCAAGCCACCAAAGCCGTCTAAAATGTGAATAATCGACAACTGAAACTTTAATTGTACTACTTCTTACTGGCTATTACTTCAACTTAGAAGCTTCTTCTGTGTTCTACTATGGTGCTTTTAGTGTTTCTGCTTACCGCAGCACGCGACATAGCTTTGCAGACGATAAATGTAACCGTCTCAGAGAGAAAAGCGGCCAATGTGACGATCTTACTTTAAGTCGATTCGATAACAAATGACGAAAATGGACGGATTTCTCAGGTTTTTACTACATATGAACACTTTTCACATTCTCCCGTGCAACGCGGCTGCTAGTCCTCCTTTCATGCAAAATCTTAAGGTCGTAGGTCATGTCTAAGCCACCAAAGCCGGCTAAAAAGTGAATAATCGACAACTAAACTTGAATAGTACTACTTCTTACTGCCTATTACGTCAACTTAGAAGCTTCTTCTGTGTTCTACTATGGTGCTTTTAGTGTCTCCGCACACCGCAGCACGTGACATAGCTTTGCAGACGATAAGTGCAACTGTTTCAGAGAGAAGAGCGGCCAATGTGACGATCTTACTTTAAGTCGATTCGAACAAATGACGAAAACGGACGGATTTCTCAGGTTTTTACTACATATGAACACTTTTCACATTCTCCCATGCAACGCGGCTGCTAGTCCTCCTTTCATGAAAAATCTTAAGGTCATAGGCCATGTCCAAGACACCAAAGCCGGCTAAAAAGTGAATAATCGACAACTAATATCTGAATTGTACTACTTCTTACTGGCTATTACTTCAACTTTGAAGTTTCTTCTGTGTTCTACTATGGTGCTTTTAGTGTCTCCGCATACCGCAGCACGCGACATAACTTTGCAGAGGGATAAATGTAACCGTCTCAGAGAGAAAAGCGGCCAATGTGACGATCTGGCTTTAAGTCGATTCGATAAGAAATGACGAAAACGGACGGATTTCTCAGGTTTTTACTACATATGAACACTTTTCACATTCTCCCGTGCAACGTAGCTGCTAGTCCTCCTTTCATGCAAAGTCTTAAGGTCCTAGGTCATGTCCAAGCCACCAAAGCCGGCTAAAAAGCGAATAATCGACAACTAAAACTTGAATTGTACTACTTCTTACTGCCTATTACTTCAACTTAGAAGCTTCTTCTGTGTTGTACTATGGTGCTTTTAGTGTCTCTGCATACCGCAGAACGCGACATAGCTTTGCAGAGGATAAATGTAACCGTCTCAGAGAGAAAAGCGGCCAATGTGACGATCTGGCTTTAAGTCGATTCGATAACAAATTACGAAAACGGACGGATTTCTTAGGTTTTGACTACATATGAACACTTTTCACATTCTCCCGTGCAACGCGGCTGCAAGTCCTCCTTTCATGCAAAATCTTAAGGTCCTAAGTCATGTCCAAGCCACCAAAGCCGGCTAAAAAGTGAATAATCGACAACTACAACTTGAATTGTACTACTTCTTACTGGCTATTACTTCAACTTAGAAGCTTATTCTGTGTTCTACTATGGTTCTTTTAGTGCCTCCGCATACCGCAGCACGTGACATAGCTTTGCAGACGATAAATGTAACCGTGTCAGAGAGAAAAGCGGCCAATGTGACGATATGGCTTTAAGTCGATTCGATAACAAATGACGAAAACGGACGGATTTCTCAGGTTTTTCCTACATATGAACACTTTTCACATTATCCCGTGCAACGCGGCTGCAAGTCCTCCTTTCATGCAAAATTTTAACGTCCTAGGTGATGTCCAAGCCACCAAAGCCGTCTAAAAAGTGAATAATCGACAACTAAAACTTGAATTGTACTACTTCTTACTGGCTATTACTTCAACTTAGAAGCTTCTTCTGTGTTCTACTATGGTGCTTTTAGTGTCTCCGCATACCGCAGCACGCGACATAGCTTTGCAGACGATAAATGTAAACGTCTCAGAGAGAAAAGCGGCCAATGTGACGATCTGGCTTTAAGTCGATTCGATAACAAAAGACGGAAACGGACGGATTTCTCAGGTTTTTAGTACATATGAACACTTTTCACATTCCCCCATGCAACGCGGCTGCTAGTCCTCCTTTCATGCAAAATGTTAAGGTCCTAGCTCATGGCCAAGGCACCAAAGCCAGCTAAAATGTCAATAATCGATAACTAAAACTTGAATTGTACTACTTCTTACTAGCTATTACGTCAACTTAGAAGCTTCTTCTGTGTTCTACTATGGTGCTTTTAGTGTCTCCGCACACCGCAGCACGCGACATAGCTTTGCAGACGATAAGTGTAACCGTTTCAGAGAGAAGAGCGGCCAATGTGACGATCTGGCTTTAAGTCGATTCGATAACAAATGACGAAAACGGACGGATTTCTCACGTTTTTACTACATATGAACACTTTTCACATTCCCCCTTGCAACGCGGCTGCCAGTCCTCCTTTCATGCAAAATTTTAACGTCCTAGGTGATGTCCAAGCCGCCAAAGCCGGCTAAAAAGTGAATAATCGACAACTAAAACTTGAATTGTACTACTTCTTACTGGCTATTACTTCAACTTACAAGTTTCTTCTGTGTTCCACTATGGTGCTTTTAGTGTCTCCGCATACCGCAGCACGCGACATATCATTGCAGACAATAAATGAAACCTTCTCAGAGAGAAAAGTGGCCAATGTGGCGATCTGGCTTTAAGTCGATTCGATAACAAAAGACGAAAACGGACGGATTTCTCAGGTTTTTCCTACATATGAACACTTTTCACATTCCCCCTTGCAACGCGGCTGCCAGTCCTCCTTTCATGCAAAATTTTAACGTCCTAGGTGATGTCCAAGCCGCCAAAGCCGGCTAAAAAGTGAATAATCGACAACTAAAACTTGAATTGTACTACTTCTTACTGGCTATCACTTCAGCTTAGAAGCTTCTTCTGTGTTCTACTATGGTGCTTTTAGTGTTTCCGCATACTGCAGCACGCGACATAGCTTTGCAGACGATAAATGTAAACGTCTCAGAGAGAAAAGCGGCCAATGTGACGATCTGGCTTTAAGTCGATTCGATAACAAATGACGAAAACGGACGGATTTCTCACGTTTTTACTACATATGAACACTTTTCACATTCCCCCTTGCAACGCGGCTGCCAGTCCTCCTTTCATGCAAAATTTTAACGTCCTAGGTGATGTCCAAGCCGCCAAAGCCGGCTAAAAAGTGAATAATCGACAACTAAAACTTGAATTGTACTACTTCTTACTGGCTATCACTTCAACTTAGAAGCTTCTTCTGTGTTCTACTATGGTGCTTTTAGTGTTTCCGCATACTGCAGCACGCGACATAGCTTTGCAGACGATAAATGTAACCGATTCAGAGAGAAGAGCGTCCAAGGTGACGATCTGGCTTTAAGTAGATTCGATAACAAATGACGAAAACGGGCGGATTTCTCAGGTTTTTGCTACATATGAACACATTTCACATTTCCCGTGCAACGCGGCTGCAAGTACTCTTTTCATGCAAAATCTTAAGGTCCTAGGTCATGTCCAAGCCACCAAAGCCGGCTAAAAAGTGAATAATCGACAACTAAAACTTGAATTGTACTACTTCTTACTGGCTATTACTTCAACTTACAAGTTTCTTCTGTGTTCCACTATGGTGCTTTTAGTGTCTCCGCATACCGCAGCACGCGACATATCATTGCAGACAATAAATGAAACCTTCTCAGAGAGAAAAGTGGCCAATGTGGCGATCTGGCTTTAAGTCGATTCGATAACAAAAGACGAAAACGGACGGATTTCTCAGGTTTTTCCTACATATGAACACTTTTCACATTCTCCCATGCAACGCGGCTGCTAGTCCTCCTTTCATGCAAAATCTTAAGGTTCCACCTCATGTCCAGGGCACCAAAGCCTGCTAAAAATCAATAATCGATAACCAAAACCTGAATTGTACTGCTTCTTACTGGCTATTGCTTCAACTTAGAAGCTTCTTCTGTGTTCTACTATGGTGCTTTTAGTGTCTCCGCATACCGCAGCACGCGACATAGCTTTGCAGACGATAAATGTAACCGTCTCAGAGAGAAAGGCGGCCAATATGACGATCTGGCTTTAAGTCGATTCGATAACAAATGACGAAAACGGACGGATTTCTCAGGTTTTTACTACATATGAACACTTTTCACATTCTCCCGTGCAAAGAGGCTGCTAGTCCTCCTTTCATGCAAAATCTTAAGGTCATAGGCCATGTCCAAGCCACCAAAGCCGGCTAAAAAGTGAATAATCGACAACTAATATCTGAATTGTACTACTTCTTACTGGCTATTACTTCAACTTTGAAGCTTCATCTGTGTTCTACTATGGTGCTTTTAGTGTCTCCGTATACCGCAGCACGCGACATAGCTTTGCAGACGATAAATGTAACCGTGTCAGAGAGAAAAGCGGCCAATGTGACGATCTGGCTTTAAGTTGATTCGATAACAAATGACGAAAACGGACGGATTTCTCAGGTTTTTACTACATATGAACACTTTTCACATTCTCCCGTGCAACGCGGCTGCTAGTCCTCCTTTCAAGCAAAATCTTAAGGTCCTAGGTCATGTCCAAGCCACCAAAGCCGGCTAAAAAGTGAATAATCGACAACTACAACTTGAATTGTACTACTTCTTACTGGTTATTACTTCTACTTAGAAGCTTATTCTGTGTTCTACTATGGTTCTTTTAGTGCCTCCGCATACCGCAGCACGCGACATAGCTTTGCAGACGATAAATGTAGCCGTGTCAGAGAGAAAAGCGGCCAATGTGACGATCTGGCTTTAAGTCGATTCGATAACAAATGGCGAAAACGGACGGATTTCTCAGGTTTTTCCTACATATGAACACTTTTCACATTATCCCGTGCAACGCGGCTGCAAGTCCTCCTTTCATGCAAAATCTTAAGGTCCTAGGTCATGTCCAAGCCACCAAAGCCGGCTAAAAAGTGAATAATCGACAACTAAAATTTGAATTGTACTACTTCTTACTGGCTATTACTTCAACTTAGAAGCTTCTTCTGTGATCTGTGGTGCTCTTAGTGTCTCCGCATATTGCAGCACGCGACATAGCTTTGCAGACGATACGTGTAACCGTCTCAGAGAGAAAAGCGGCCAATGTGACGATCTGGCTTTAAGTCGGTTCGATAACAAATGACGAAAACGGACGGATTTCTCATGTTTTTACTTCATATGAACACTTTTCACATTCTCCCGTGCAACGCGGCTGCAAGTCCTCCTTTCAAGCAAAATCTTAAGGTCCTAGGTCATGTCCAAGCCACCAAAGCCGGCTAAAATGTGAATAATCGACAACTAATACTAGAATTGTACTACTTCTTACTTGCTATTACTTCAACTTAGACGCTTCTTCTGTGTTCTACTATGGTGCTTTTAGTGTGTCCGCATACCGCAGCACGCGACATAGGTTTGCAGACGATAAATGTAACCGTCTCTGAGAGAAAAGCGGCCAATGTGACGATCTGGCTTTAAGTCGATTCGATAACAAATTACGAAAACGGACGGATTTCTTAGGTTTTTACTACATATGAACACTTTTCACATTCTCCCGTGCAACGCGGCTGCTAGTCCTCCTTTCAAGCAAAATCTTAAGGTCCTAGGTCATGTCCAAGCCACCAAAGCCGGCTAAAAAGTGAATGATCGACAACTACAACTTGAATTGTACTACTTCTTACTGGCTATTACTTCAACTTAGAAGCTTATTCTGTGTTCTACTATGGTTCTTTTAGTGCCTCCGCATACCGCAGCTCGCGACATAGCTTTGCAGACGATAAATGTAACCGTGTCAGAGAGAAAAGCGGCCAATGTGACGATCTGGCTTTAAGTCGATTCGATAACAAATGACGAAAACGGACGGATTTCTCAGGTTTTTCCTACATATGAACACTTTTCACATTATCCCGTGCAACGCGGCTGCAAGTCCTCCTTTCATGCAAAATCTTAAGGTCCTAGGTCATGTCCAAGCCACCAAAGCCGGCTAAAAAGTGAATAATCGACAACTAAAATTTGAATTGTACTACTTCTTACTGGCTATTACTTCAACTTAGAAGCTTCTTCTGTGTTCTGTGGTGCTCTTAGTGTCTCCCCATATTGCAGCACGCGACATAGCTTTGCAGACGATTCGTGTAACCGTCTCAGAGAGAAAAGCGGCCAATGTGACGATCTGGCTTTAAGTCGATTCGATAACAAATGACGAAAACGGACGGATTTCTCATGTTTTTACTTCATATGAACACTTTTCACATTCTCCCGTGCAACGCGGCTGCTAGTCCTCCTTTCAAGCAAAATCTTAAGGTCCTAGGTCATGTCCAAGCCACCAAATCCGGCTAAAAAGTGAATAATCGATACCTATAACTTGACTTGTACTACTTCTTACTTTCTATTACATCAACTTAGAAGTTTCATCTGTGTTCTACTACTGAACTTTTAGTGTCTCCGCATACCGCAGCACGCGACATAGCTTTGCAAACGATAAGTACAACCGTCTAAGAGAGAAGAGCGGCCAATGTGACGATCTAATTTTAAGTCGATTCGATAACAAATGACGAAAACGGACGGATTTCTAAGGTTTTTACTACATATGAACACTTTTCACATTCTCCCGTGCAACGCGGCTGCTAGTCCTCCTTTCATACAAAATCGTATGGTCCTAGGTCATGTCATAGCCACCAAAGCCGGCTAAAAAGTGAACAATCGACAACAAAAACTTGAATTGTACTACTTCTTACTGGCTATTACTTCAACTTAGAAGTTTCTTCTGTGTTCTACTATGGTGCTTTTAGTGTCTCCGCATACCGCAGCGCGCGACATAGCTTTGCAGACGATAAATGTAACCGTTTCAGACAGAAGAGCGGCCAATGTGACGATCTGGCTTTAAGTCGATTCGATAACAAATGACGAAAACGGACGGATTTCTCAGCTTTTTACTACATATGAACACTTTTCACACTCTCCCGTGCAACGCGGCTGCTAGTCCTCCTTTCATGCAAAATCTTAAGGTCCTAGTTTATGTCCAAGCCACGAAGGCCGGCTAAAAAGTGAATAATCGACAACTAAAACTTGAATTGTACTACTTCTTACTGGCTATTACTGCAACTTAGAAGCTTCTTCTGTATTCTACTATGGTGCTTTTAGTGTTTCCGCATACCGCAGCACGCGACATAGCTTTTGCAGACGATAAATATAACCGTTTCAGCGAGAAGAGCGGCCATTGTGACGATCTGGCTTTAAGTCGATTCGATAACAAATGACGAAAACGGACGGATTTCTCAGGTTTATACTACATATGAACACTTTTCACATTCTCCCGTGCAACGCGGCTGCTAGTCCTCCTTTCAAGCAAAATCGTAAGGTCCTAGGTCATGTCCAAGCCACCAAAGCCGGCTAAAAAGTGAATAATCGACAACTACAACTTGAAATGTACTACTTCTTACTGGCTATTACTTCAACTTAGAAGCTTATTCTGTGTTCTACTATGGTTCTTTTAGTGTCTCCGCATACCGCAGCACGCGACATAGCTTTGCAGACGATAAATGTAACCGTTTCAGAGAGAAAAGCGGCCAATGTGACGATCTGGCTTTAAGTCGATTCGATAACAAATGACGAAAACGGACGGATTTCTCAGGTTTTTCCTACATATGAACACTTTTCACATTATCCCGTGCAACGCGGCTGCAAGTCCTCCTTTCATGCAAAATCTTAAGGTCCTAGGTCATGTCCAAGCCACCAAAGCCGGCTAAAAAGTGAATAATCGAACACTAAAATTTGAATTGTACTACTTCTTACTGGCTATTACTTCAACTTAGAAGCTTCTTCTGTGTTCTATGGTGCTCTTAGTGTCTCCGCATATTGCAGCACGCGACATAGCTTTGCAGACGATAAATGTAACCGTCTCAGAGAGAAAAGCGGCCAATGTGACGATCTGGCTTTAAGTCGATTCGATAACAAATGACGAAAACGGAGGGATTTCTCATGTTTTTACTACATATGAACACTTTTCACATCCTCCCGTGCAACGCGGCTGCAAGTCCTCCTTTCATGCAAAATCTTATGGTCCTAGGTCATGTCCAAGCCACCAATGCGGGCTAAAAAGTGAATAATCGACAACTGAAACTTGAATTGTAATACTTCTTACTGGCTATTACTTAAACTTAGAAGCTTCTTCTGTGTTCTACTATGGTGCTTTTAGTGTTTCGGCTTACCGCAGCACGCGACATATCTTTGCAGACGATAAATGTAACCGTTTTAGAGAGAAGAATGGCCAATGTGACGATCTTCCTTCAAGTCGATTCGATAACAAATGACGAAAACGGACGGATTTCTCATGTTTTTACTACATATGAACACTTTTCACATTCTCCCGTGCAACGCGGCTGCTAGTCCTCCTTTCATGCAAAATCTTAAGGTCCTAGTTTATGTCCAAGCCACGAAAGCCGGCTAAAAAGTGAATAATCGACAACTAAAACTTGAAATGTACTACTTTTTACTGGCTACTGCTTCAACTTAGAAGCTTCTTCTGTGTTCTACTCTTGTGCTTTTAGTGTCTTCGCATACCGCAGCACGCGACATAGCTTTGCAGACGATAAATGTAACCTTTTCAGCAGAAGAGCGGCCAATGTGACGATCTGGCTTTAAGTCGATTCAGCAACAAATGACGAAAACGGACGGATTTTTCAGGTTTTTACTACATATGAACACTTTTCACATTCTCCCGTGCAACGCGGCTGCAAGTCCTCCTTTCATGCAAAATCTTAAGGTCCTAGGTCCTGTCCAAGCCACCAAAGCCGGATAAAAAGTGAATAATCGACAACTAAAACTTTAATTGCACTAATTCTTACTGGCTATTGCTTCAACTTAGAAGCTTCTCCTATGTTCTACTATGGTGCTTTTAGCATCTCCGCATACCGCAGCACGCGACATAGCTTTGCAGACGATAAATGTAACCGTTTCAGACAGAAGAGCGGCCAATGTGACGATCTGGCTTTAAGTCGATTCGATAACAAATGACGAAAACGGACGGATTTCTCAGCTTTTTACTACATATGAACCCTTTTCACATTCTCCCGTGCAACGCACCTGCTAGTCCTCCTTTTATGCAAAATCTTAAGGTTCCACCTCATGTCCAAGGCACCAAAGCCGGCTAAAAATCAATAATCGGTAACCTAAACTTGAATTGTACTACTTCTTACTGGCCATTGCTTCAACTTCGAAGCTTCATCTGTTTTCTACTATGGTGCTTTTAGTGTCTCCGCATACCGCAGCACGTGACATAGCTTTGCAGACGATAAATGTAACCGTCTCAGGGAGAAAAGCGGCCAATATGACTATCTGGCTTTAAGTCGATTCGATAACAAATAACGAAAACGGACGGATTTCTCAGGTTTTTACTACATATGAACACTTTTCACATTCTCCCGTGCACCGCGGCTGCTAGTCCTCCTTTCATGCAAAATCTTAAGGTTCCACCTCATATCCAAGGCACCAAAGCCGACTAAAAATCAATAATCGATAACCAAAACTTGAACTGTACTGCTTCTTATGGCTATTGCTTCAACTTAGAAGCTTCTTGTGTGTTCTACTGTGGTGCTTTCAGTGTCTCCGCATACCGCAGCACGCGACATTGCTTTGCAGACGATAAATGTAACCGTCTCAGAGAGAAAAGCGGCCAATGTGACGATCTGGCTTTAAGTCGATTCGATAACAAAAGACGAAAACGGACGGATTTCTCAGGTTTTTACTACATATGAACACCTTTCACATTCTCCCGTGCAACGCGGCTACCAGTCCTCTTTTCATGCAAAATCTTAAGGTCCTAGGTCATGTCCAAGCCACCAAAACTGGCTAAAAAGTGAATAATCGACAACTAATACTTGAATTGTACTACTTCTTACTGGCTATTACTTCAACTTAGAAGCTTCTTCTGTGTTCTCTTATGGTGCTTTTAGTGTCTCCGCATACCGCAGCATGCGACATAGCTTTGCAGACGATAAATGTAACCGATCCAGAGAGAAGAGTGGCCAATGTGACGATCTGGCTTTAAGTAGATTAGATAACAAATGACGAAAACGGGGGGATTTCTCAGGTTTTTAATACATATGAACCCTTTTTACATTCTCCCGTGCAACGCAGCTGCTAGTCCTCCTTTCATGCAAAATCTTAAGGTTCCACCTCTTCTCCAAGGCACCAAAGCCGCTAAAAAACAATAATCGATAACCAAAACTTGAATTGTACTGCTTCTTATGGCTATTGCTTCAACTTAGAAGCTTCATCTGTTTTCTACTATGGTGCTTTTAGTGTCTCCGCATACCGCAGCACGTGACATAGCTTTGCAGACGATAAATGTAACCGTCTCAGGGAGAAAAGCGGCCAATATGACTATCTGGCTTTAAGTCGATTCGATAACAAATTACGAAAACGGACGGATTTCTCAGGTTTTTACTACATATGAACACTTTTCACATTCTCCCGTGCACCGCGGCTGCTAGTCCTCCTTTCATGCAAAATCTTAAGGTTCCACCTCATATCCAAGGCACCAAAGCCGGCTAAAAATCAATAATCGATAACAAAAACTTGAACTGTACTGCTTCTTATGGCTATTGCTTCAACTTAGAAGCTTCTTGTGTGTTCTACTGTGGTGCTTTCAGTGTCTCCGCATACCGCAGCACGCGACATTGCTTTGCAGACGATAAATGTAACCGTCTCAGAGAGAAAAGCGGCCAATGTGACGATCTGGCTTTAAGTCGATTCGATAACAAAAGACGAAAACGGACGGATTTCTCAGGTTTTTACTACATATGAACACCTTTCACATTCTCCCGTGCAACGCGGCTACCAGTCCTCTTTTCATGCAAAATCTTAAGGTCCTAGGTCATGTCCAAGCCACCAAAACTGGCTAAAAAGTGAATAATCGACAACTAATACTTGAATTGTACTACTTCTTACTGGCTATTACTTCAACTTAGAAGCTTCTTCTGTGTTCTACTATGGTGCTCTTAGTGTCTCCGCATACCGCAGCACGCGACATAGCAGACGATGAATGTAACCGATTCAGAGAGAAGAGCGGCCAATGTGACGATCTGGCTTTAAGTAGATTAGATAACAAATGACGAAAACGGACGGATTTCTCAGGTTTTTACTACATATGAACCCTTTTCACATTCTCCCGTGCAACGCAGCTGCTAGACCTCCTTTCATGCAAAATCTTAAGGTTCCACCTCATGTCCAAGGCACCAAAGCAGCTAAAAACAATAATCGATAACCAAAACTTGAATTGTACTGCTTCTTATGGCTATTGCTTCCACTTAGAAGCTTCTTCTGTGTTCTACTATGGTGCTTTTAGTGTCTCCGCATACCGCAGCACGCGACATTGCTTTGCAGACGATAAATGTAACCGTCTCAGAGAGAAAAGCGGCCAATGTGACGATCTGGCTTTAAGTCGATTCGATAACAAATGACGAAAACGGACGGATTTCTCAGTTTTTTACTACATATGAACACCTTTCACATTCTCCCGTGCAACGCGGCTACCAGTCCTCCTATCATGCAAAATCTTAAGGTCCTAGGTCATGTCCAAACCACCAAAACTTTCTAAAAAGTGAATAATCGACGCCTAAAACTTGAATTCTACTACTTCTTACTGGCTATTACTTCAACCTAGAAGCTTCTTCTGTGTTCTACTATGGTGCTTTTAGTGTCTCCGCATACCGCAGCACGCGACATAGCTTTGCAGACGGTAAATGTAACCGTCTCAGAGAGAAAAGCGTCAATGTGATGATCTGGCTTTAAGTCGATTCGATAACAAATGACGAAAACGGACGGATTTCTCAGGTTTTTACTACATATGAACACTTTTAACATTCTCCCGTGGAACCCGGTTGCTAGTCCTCCTTTCATGCAAAATCGTAAAGTACTAGGTCATGTCCAAGCCAATAAAGCCGCCTAAAAAGTGAATAATCGACAACTAATATTGAATTGTACTACTTGTTACTTTTTATTGCTTCAACTTAGAAGCTTCTTCTGTGTTCTCTTATGGTGCTTTTAGTGTCTCCGCATACCGCAGCATGCGACATAGCTTTGCAGACGATAAATGTAACCGATCCAGAGAGAAGAGTGGCCAATGTGTCGATCTGGCTTTAAGTAGATTAGATAACAAATGACGAAAACGGGGGGATTTCTCAGGTTTTTAATACATATGAACCCTTTTTACATTCTCCCGTGCAACGCAGCTGCTAGTCCTCCTTTCATGCAAAATCTTAAGGTTCCACCTCTTGTCCAAGGCACCAAAGCCGCTAAAAAACAATAATCGATAACCAAAACTTGAATTGTACTGCTTCTTATGGCTATTGCTTCAACTTAGAAGCTTCGTCTATGCCCTACTATGGTGCTTTTAGTGTCTCCGCATACCGCAGCACGCGACATAGCTTTGCAGACGATAAATGTAACCGTCTCAGAGAGAAAAGTGGCCAATGTGGCGATCTGGGTTTAAGTCGATTCGATAACAAATGACGAAAACGGACGGATTTCTCACGTTTTTAGTACATATGAACACTTTTTCACATTCTCCCGCGCAACGCGACTGCCAGTCCTCCTTTCATGCAAAATCTTAAGGTCCTAGGTCATGTCCAAGCCACCAAAGCCGGCTAAAAAGTGAATAATCGACGCCTAAAACTTGAATTGTACTACTTCTTACTGGCTATTACTTCAACTTAGAAGCTTCTTCTGTGTTCTACTATGGTGCTTTTAGTGTCTCCGCATACCGCAGCACGTGACATAGCTTTGTAGACGATAAACGTAACCGTTTCGGAGAGAAAAGCGGCCATAGTGACGATCTGGCTTTAAGTCGATTCGATAACAAATGACGAAAACGGACGGATTTCTGAGGTTTTTACTACATGCGAACCCTTTTCACATTCTCCCGTGCAACGCGGCTGCTATTCCTCCTTTCAAGCAAAATCTTAAGGTTCCACCTCATGTCCAAGGCACCAAAGCCGGCTAAAAATCAATAAAAGATAACCAAAACATTGAATTGTACTACTTCTTACTGACCATTGCTTCAACTTAGAAGCTTATTCTGTGTTCTACTATGGTGCTTTTAAGGTCTCCGCATACCGCAGCACGCGACATAGCTTTGAGGACGATAAATGTAACCGTCTCAGAGAGAAAAGCGGCCAATGTGACGATCTGGCTTTAAGTCGATTTGATAACAAAAGACGAAAACGAACGGATTTCTCAGGTTTTTACTACATATGAACACTTTTCACATTCTCCCGTGCACCGCGGCTGCTAGTCCTCCTTTCATGCAAAATCTTAAGGTACTAGGTCATGTCCAAGCCAATAAAGCCGGCTAAAAAGTGAATAATCGACAACTAATACTTGAATTGTACTACTCGTTACTTTTTATTGCTTCAACTTAGAAGCCTCTTCTGTGTTCTACTATGGTGCTTTTAGTGTCTCCGCATACCGCAGCACGTGACATAGCCTTGCAGACGATAAACGTAACCATTTCAGAGAGAAAAGCGGCCAAAGTGACGATCTGGCTTTAAGTCGATTCGATAACAAATGACGAAAACGGACGGATTTCTCAGGTTTTTAGTACATATTAACACTTTTCACATTCTTCCGTGCAACGCGGCTGCTAGTCCTCCTTTCATCCAAAATCTTAGGGTACTGGGTCATGTCCAAGCCAATAAAGCCAGCTAAAAAGTAAATAATCGACAACTAATACTTGAATTGTACTACTTGTTACTTTTTATTGCTTCTACTTAGAAGCTTCTTCTGTGTTCTACTATGGTGCTTTTAGTGTCTCCGCATACCGCAGCACGTGACATAGTTTTGCAGACGATAAACGTAACCGTCTCAGAGAGAAAAGCGGCAATAGTGACGAATTGGCTTTAAGTCGATTCGATAACAAATGACGGAAACGGACGGATTTCTCAGGTTTTTACTACATATGAACAATTTTCACATTCTCCCGTGCACCGCGGCTGCTAGTCCTCCTTTCATGCAAAATATTAAGGTCCTAGGTAATGTCCAAGCCACCAAAGCCGGCTAAAATGTGAATAATCGACAACTAAAACCTGAATTGCACTACTTCTTACTGGCCATTGCTTCAACTTAGAAGCTTCATCTGTGTTCTACTATGGTGCTTTTAGTGTCTCCGCATACCGCAGCACGCGACATAGCTTTGCAGAAGATAAATGTAACCGTCACAGAGAGAAAAGTGGCCAATGTGACGATCTGGCTTTAAGTCGATACGATAACAAATTACGAAAACGGACGGATTTCTCAGGTTTTTACTACATATGAACCCTTTACACATTCTCCCGTGCAACGCAGCTGCTAGTCCTCCTTTCATGCAAAATCTTAAGGTTCCACCTCTTGTCCAAGTCACCAAAGCCGCTAAAAATCAATAATCGATAACCAAAACTTGAATTGTACTGCTTCTTATGGCTATTGCATCAACTTAGAAGCTTTTTCTGTGTTCTACTATGGTGCTTTTAGTGTCTCCGCATACCGCAACACGCGACGTAGCTTTGCAGACGATAAATGTAACCGTCTCAGAGAGAAAAACGGCCAATGTGACGATCTGGCTTTAAGTCGATTCGATCACAAATGACGAAAACGGACGGATTTCTCAGGTTTTTACTACATATGAACACCTTTCACATTCTCCCGTGCAACGCGGCTACCATTCCTCCTTTCATGCAAAATCTTAAGGGCCTAGGTCATGTCCAAGCCACCAAAACTGGCTAAAAAGTGAATAATCGACGCCTAAAACTTGAATTTCACTACTTCTTACTGGCTATTACTTCAACTTAGAAGCTTCTTCTGTGTTCTACTATGGTGCTCTTAGTGTCTCCGCATACCGCAGCACGCGACATAGCTTTGCAGACGATAAATGTAACCGTCTCAGAGAGAAAAGCGGCCAATGTGACGATCTGGCTTTAAGTCGATTCGATAACAAATGACGAAAACGGACGGATTTATCAGGTTTTTAGTACATATGAACACTTTTCACAGTCTCCCGTGCAACGCGGCCTGCTAGTCCTCCTTTCATGCAAAATCTTAAGGTACTAGATCATGTCCAAGCCAATAAAGCCGGCTAAAAAGTCAATAATCGACAATTAATACTTGAATTGTACTACTTGTTACATTATATTGCTTCAACTTAGAAGCTTCTTCTGTGTTCTACTATGGTGATTTTAGTGTCTCCGCATACCGCAGCACGTGACATAGCTTTGCAGACGATAAATGTAACCGATTCAGAGAGAAGAGCGGCCAATGTGACGATCTGGCTTTAAGACGATTCGATAACAAATGACGAAAACGGGCGGATTTCTCAGGTTTTTGCGACATATGAACCCTTTTCACATTCTCCCGTGCAACGCAGCTGCGAGTCCTTCTTTCATGCAAAATCTTAAGGTTCCACCTCATGTCCAAGGCACCAAAGCCGGCTAAAAATCAATAATCGGTAACCAAAACTTGAATTGTACTGCTTCTTATGGCTATTGCTTCAACTTAGAAGCTTCTTCTGTGTTCTACAATGGTGCTTTTAGTGTCTCCGCATACCGCAGCACGCGACATTGCTTTGCAGAAGATAAATGTAACCGTCTCAGAGAGAAAAGCGGCCAATGTGACGATCTGGCTTTAAGTCGATTCGAAAACAAATGACGAAAACGGACGGATTTCTCAGGTTTTTACTACATATGAACACCTTTCACATTCTCCCGTGCAACGCGGCTACAAGTCCTCCTATCACGCAAAACCTTAAGGTCCTAGGTCATGTCCAAGCCACCAAAACTTTCGAAAAAGTGAATAATCGACGCCTAAAACTTGAATTGTACTACTTCTTACTGGCTATTACTTCAACCTAGAAGCTTCTTCTGTGTTCTACTATGGTGCTTTTAGTGTCTCCGCATACCGCAGCACGCGACATAGCTTTGCAGACGATAAATGTAACCGTCTCAGAGAGAAAAGCGTCAATGTGACGATCTGGCTTTAAGTCGATTCGATAACAAATGACGAAAACGGACGGATTTCTCAGGTTTTTACTACATATGAACACTTTTAACATTCTCCCGTGGAACGCGGCTGCTAGTCCTCCTTTCAAGCAAAATCTTAAGGTTCCACCTCATGTCCAAGGCACCAAAGCCGGCTAAAAATCAATAATAGATAGCCAAAACTTGAATTGTACTACTTCTTACAGGCCATTGCTTCAACTTAGAAGCTTCTTCTGTGTTCTACTATGGTGCTTTTAGTGTCTCCGCATACCGCAGCACGCGACATAGCTTTGCAGACGATAAATGTAACCGTGTCAGAGAGAAAAGCGGCCAATGTGACGATCTGGCTTTAAGTTGATTCGATAACAAATGACGAAAACGGACGGATTTCTCAGGTTTTTACTACATATGAACACTTTTCACATTCTCCCGTGCACCGCGGCTGCTAGTCCTCCTTTCATGCAAAATATTAAGGTCCTAGGTCATGTTCAAGCCACCAAAGCCGGCTAAAATGTGAATAATCGACAACTAAAACTTGAATTGTACTACTTCTTACTGGCTATTGCTTCAACTTAGAAGCTTATTCTGTGTTCTACTATGGTGCTTTTAGTATCTCCGCATACCGCAGCACGCGACATAGCTTTGCAGACGATAAATGTAACCGATTCAGAGAGAAGAGCGGCCAATGTGACGATCTGGCTTTAAGTAGATTCGATAACAATTGACGAAAACGGGCGGATTTCTCAGGTTTTTACTACATATGAACGCTTTTCACATTTTCCCGTGCAACGCGGCTGCTAGTCCTCCTTTCATGCAAAATCATAAGGTTCCACCTCTTGTCCAAGGCACCAAAGCCGCCTAAAAAGTGAATAATCGATAACCAAAACTTGAATTGTACTGCTTCTTATGGCTATTGCTTCAGCTTAGAAGCTTCTTCTGTGTAATACTATGGTGCTTTTAGTGTCTCCGCATACCGCAGCACGCGACATAGCTTTGCAGACGATAAATGTAACCGTCTCAGACAGAAAAGCGGCCAATGTGACGATCTGGCTTTAAGTCGATTCGATAACAAAAGACGAAAACGGACGGATTTCTCAGGTTTTTACTACATATGAACACTTTTCACATTCTCCCATGCAACGCGGCTGCTAGTCCTCCTTTCATGCAAGATCTGAAGGTCCTAGGTCATGTCCAAGCCACCAAAACTGGCTAAAAAGTGAATAATCGACGCCTAAAACTTGAATTGTACTACGTCTTACCGGCTATTACTTCAACTTAGAAGCTTCTTCTGTGTTCTACTATGGTGCTTTTAGTGTCTCCGCATACCGCAGCACGTGAGATAGCTTTGCAGACGATAAACGTAACCGTTTCAGAGTGAAAAGCGGCCAATGTGACGATCTGGCTTTAAGTAGATTCGATAACAAATGAAGAAAACGGACGGATTTCTCAGGTTTTTACTACATATGAACTCTTTTCACAATCTCTCGTGCAACGCAGCTGCTAGTCCTCCTTTCATGCAAAATCTTAAGGTTCGACCTCATGTCCAAGGCACCAAAGCCGGCTAAAAATCAATAATCGATAACCAAAACATGAATTGTACTACTTCTTACTGACCATTGCTTCAACTTAGAAGCTTATTCTGTGTTCTACTATGGTGCTTTTAAGGTCTCCGCATACCGCAGCACGCGACATAGCTTTGCAGACGATAAATGTAACCGTCTCGGAGAGAAAAGCGGCCAATGTGACGATCTGGCTTTAAGTCGATTCTATAACAAATGACGAAAACGGAAGGATTTCTCAGGTTTTTACTACATATGAACACTTTTCACATTCTCCCGTGCAACGCGGCTGCTAGTCCTCCTTTCATGCAAAATCTTAAGGTCCTAGGTCATGTCCAAGCCACCAAAGACGGCTAAAAAGTGAATAATCGACGCCTAAAACTTGAATTGTACTACTTCTTACTGGCTATTACTACAACATAGAAGCTTCTTCTGTGTTCTACTATGGTGCTTTTAGTGTCACCGCATACCGCAGCACGCGACATAGCTTTGCAGACGATAAATGTAACCGTCTCAGAGAGAAAAGCGGCCAATGTGACGATCTGGCTTTAAGTCGATTCGATAACAAATGACGAAAACGGACGGATTTCTCAGGTTTTTACTACATATGAACACCTCTCACATTCTCCCGTGCAACGCTTCTACTAGTCCTCCTTTCATGCAAAATTTTAGGTCCTAGGTCATGTCCAAGCCACCAAACTGGCTAAAAAGTGAATAATCGACGCCTAAAACTTGAATTTTACTAATTCTTACTGGCTATTACTTCAACTTAGAAGCTTCTTCTGTGTTCTACTATGCTGCTTTTAGTGTCTCCGCATACCGCAGGACGCGACATAGCTTTGCAGACGATAAATGTAACCGTCTCAGAGAGAAAAGCGGCCAATGTTACGATCTGGCTTTAAGTCGATTCGATAACAAAAGACGAAAACGGACGGATTTCTCAGGTTTTTACTACATATGAACACTTTTCACATTCTCCCGTGCAACGCGGCTGCTAGTCCTCCATTCATGCAAAATCTTAAGGTCCTAGGTCATGTCCAAGCCACCAAAACTGGCTAAAAAGTGAATAATCGACGCCTAAAACTTGAATTGTACTACTTCTTACCGGGTATTACTTCAACTTAGAAGCTTCTTCTGTGTTCTACTATGGTGCTTTTAGTGTCTCCGCATACCGCAGCACGCGACGTAGCTTTGCAGACGATAAATGTAACCGACTCAGAGAGAAAAGCGGCCTATGTGACGATCTGGCTTTAAGTCGATTCGATAACAAATGACGAAAACGGACGGATTTCTCAGGTTTTTAGTACATATGAACACTTTTCACATTCTCCCGTGCAACGCGGCTGCAAGTCCTCCTTTCATGCAAAATCTTAAGGTCCTAGGTCATGTCCAAGCCACCAAAGCCGGCTAAAAAGTGAATAATCGACGCCTAAAACTTGAATTGTACTACTTCTTATGGCTATTACTTCAACATAGAAGCTTCTTCTGTGTTCTACTATGGTGCTTTTAGTGTCTCTGCATACCGCAGCACGCGACATAGCTTTGCAAACGATAAATGTAACCGTCTCAGAGAGAAAAGCGGCCAATGTGACGATCTGGCTTTAAGTCGATTCGATAACAAATGACGAAAACGGACGGATTTCTCAGGTATTTACTACATATGAACACTTTTCACATTCTCCCGTGCAACGCAGCTGCTAGTCCTCCTTTCATGCAAAATCTTAAGGTTCCACCTCTTGTCCAAGGCACCAAAGCCGCTAAAAAACAATAATCGATAACCAAAACCTGAATTGTACTGCTTCTTATGGCTATTGCTTCAACTTAGAAGCTTCTTCTGTGTTCTACTATGGTGCTTTTAGTGTCTCCGCATACCGCAGCACGTGACATAGTTTTGCAGACGATAAACGTAACCGTCTCAGAGAGAAAAGCGGCAATAGTGACGATCTGGCTTTAAGTCGATTCGATAACAAATAACAAGAGCGGACGGATTTCTCAGGTTTTTACTACATATGAACACTTTTCACATTCTCCCGTGCACCGCGGCTGCTAGTCCTCCTTTCATGCAAAATATTAAGGTCCCAGGTCATGTCCAAGCCACCAAAGCAGGCTAAAATGTGAATAATCGACAACTAAAACTTGAATTGTACTACTTCTTACTGGCTATTGCTTCAACATAGAAGCTTATTCTGTGTTCTACTATGGTGCTTTTAGTATCTCCGCATACCGCAGCACGCGACATAGCTTTGAAGACGATAAATGTAACCGATTCAGAGAGAAGAGCGGCCAATGTGACGATCTGGCTTTAAGTAGATTCGATAACAAATGACGAAAACGGACGGATTTCTCAGGTTTTTACTACATATGAACACTTTTCACATTCTCCCATGCAACGCGGCTGCTAGTCCTCCTTTCATGCAAGATCTTAAGGTCCTAGGTCATGTCCAAGCCACCAAAACTGGCTAAAAAGTGAATAATCGACGCCTAAAACTTGAATTGTACTACGTCTTACCGGCTATTACTTCAACTTAGAAGCTTCTTCTGTGTTCTACTATGGTGCTTTTAGTGTCTCCGCATACCGCAGCACGTGAGATAGCTTTGCAGACGATAAACGTAACCGTTTCAGAGAGAAAAGCGGCCAATGTGACGATCTGGCTTTAAGTAGATTCGGTAACAAATGAAGAAAACGGACGGATTTCTCAGGTTTTTACTACATATTAACCCTTTTCACAATCTCCCGTGCAACCCAGCTGCTAGTCCTCCTTTCATGCAAAATCTTAAGGTTCGACCTCATGTCCAAGGCACCAAAGCCGGCTAAAAATCAATAATCGATAACAAAAACATGAATTGTACTACTTCTTACTGACCATTGCTTCAACTTAGAAGCTTATTCTGTGTTCTACTATGGTGCTTTTAAGGTCTCCGCATACCGCAGCACGCGACATTGCTTTGCAGACGATGAATGTAACCGTCTCAGAGAGAAAAGCGGCGAATGTGACGATCTGGCTTTAAGTCGATTCTATAACAAATGACGAAAACGGAAGGATTTCTCAGGTTTTTACTACATATGAAAACTTTTCACATTCTCCCGTGCAACGCGGCTGCTAGTCCTCCTTTCATGCAAAATCTTAAGGTCCTAGGTCATGTCCAAGCCACCAAAGACGGCTAAAAAGTGAATAATCGACGCCTAAAACTTGAATTGTACTACTTCTTACTGGCTATTACTACAACATAGAAGCTTCTTCTGTGTTCTACTATGGTGCTTTTAGTGTCACCGCATACCGCAGCACGCGACATAGCTTTGCAGACGATAAATGTAACCGTCTCAGAGAGAAAAGCGGCCAATGTGACGATCTGGCTTTAAGTCGATTCGATAACAAATGACGAAAACGGACGGATTTCTCAGGTTTTTACTACATATGAACCCTTTTCACATACTCCCGTGGAACGCAGCTACTAGTCCTTCTTTCAAGCAAAATCTTGAGGTTCGACCTCATGTCCAAGGCACCAAAGCCGGCTAAAGATCAATAATCGATAGCCAAAACTTGAATTGTACTACTTCTTACTATCCATTGCTTCAACTTAGAAGCTTATTCTGTGTTCCACTATGGTGCTTTTAGTGTCTCCGCATACCGCAGCACGCGACATAGCTTTGCAGACGATAAATGTAACCGTCTCAGAGAGAAAAGCGGCCAATGTGACGATCTGGCTTTAAGTCGATTCGATAACAAATGACGAAAACGGACGGATTTCTCAGCTTTTTACTACATATGAACACTTTTCACATTCTCCCGTGCAACGCGGCTGCTAGTCCCACTTCCATGCAAAATCTTAAAGTCCTAGGTTATGTCCAAGCCACCAAAGCCGGGTAAAGAGTGAATAATCGACGCCAAAAACTTGAATTGTACTACTTCTTACTGGCTATTACTTCATTTTAGAAGCTTCTTCTGTGTTCTACTATGGTGCTTTTAGTGTCTCCGCATACCACAGCACGCGACATAGCTTTGCAGACGATAAATGTAACCGTCTCAGAGAGAATAGCGGCCAATGTGACGATCTGGCTTTAAGTCGATTCGTTAACAATTGACGAAAACGGACGGATATCACAGATTCTTACTACATATGAACACCTTTCACATTCTCCCGTGCAACGCGGCTACCAGTCCTCCTTTCATGCAAAATCTTAAGGTCCTAGGTCATGTCCAAGCCACCAAAACTGGCTAAAAAGTGAATAATCGACGCCTAAAACTTGAATTGTACTACTTCTTACTGGCTATTACTTCAACTTAGAAGCTTCTTCTGTGTTCTACTATGGTGCTTTTAGTGTCTCCGCATACCGCAGCACGCGACATAGCCTTGCAGACGATAAACGTAACCATTTCAGAGAGAAAAGCGGCCATAGTGACGATCTGGCTTTAAGTCGATTCGATAACAAATGACGAAAACGGACGGATTTCTCAAGTTTTTACTACATATGAACCCTTTTGAAATTCTCCCGTGCAACGCAGCTGCTAGTCCTCCTTTCAAGCAAAATCTTAAGGTTCGACCTCATGTCCAAGGCACCAAAGCCGGCTAAAGATCAATAATCGATAGCCAAGACTTGAATTGTACTACTTCTTACTGGCCATTGTTTCAACTTAGAAGCTTATTCTGTGTTCCACTATGGTGCTTTTAGTGTCTCCGCATACCGCAGCACGCGACATAGCTTTGCAGACGATAAATGTAACCGTCTCAGAGAGAAAAGCGGCCAATGTGACGATCTGGCGTTAAGTCGATTCGATAACAAATGACGAAAACGGACGGATTTCTCAGGTTTTTAGTACATATGAACACTTTTTACATTCTCCCGTGCAACGCGGCTGCTAGTCCTCCTTTCAAGCAAAATCTTAAGGTACTAGGTCATGTCCAAGCCAATAAAGCCGGCTAAAAAGTGAATAATCGACAACTAATACTTGAATTGTTCTACTTCGTACTGGTTATTGCTTCAACTTAGAAGCTTCTTCTGTGTTCTACTATGGTGCTTTTAGTGTCTCCGCATACCGCAGCACGCGACATAGCTTTGCAGACGATAAATGTAACCGTCTCAGAGATAAAAGCGGCCAATGTGGCGATCTGGCTTTAAGTCGAATCGATAACAAATGACGAAAACGGACGGATTTCTCAGGTTTTTAGTACATATGAACACTTTTCACTTTCTCCCGTGCAACGCGGCTGCTAATCCTCCTTTCATGCAAAATCTTAAGGTACTAGGTCATGTCCAAGCCAATAAAGCCGGCTAAAAAGTGAATAATCGACAACTAATACTTGAATTATACTACTCGTTACTTTTTATTGCTTCAACTTAGAAGCTTCTTCTGTGTTCTACTATGGTGCTTTTTGTGTCTCCGCATACCGCAGCACGTGACATAGCCTTGCAGACGATAAACGTAACCATTTCAGAGAGAAAAGCGGCCAATGTGACGATCTGGCTTTAAGTCGATTCGATAACAAATGACGAAAACGGACGGATTTCTCAGGTTTTTACTACATATGAACACCTTTCACATTCTCCCGTGCAACGCGGCTACCAGTCCTCCTTTCATGCAAAATCTTAAGGTCCTAGGTCATGTCCAAGCCACCAAAACTGGCTAAAAAGTGAATAATCGACGCCTAAAACTTGAATTGTACTACTTCTTACTGGCTATTACTTCAACTTAGAAGCTTCTTCTGTGTTCTACTATGGTGCTTTTAGTGTCTCCGCATACCGCAGCACGCGACATAGCTTTGCAGACGATAAATGTAACCGGCTCAGAGAGAAAAGCGGCCAATGTGACGATCTGGCTTTAAGTCGATTCGATAACAAATGACGAAAACGGACGGATTTCTTAGGTTTTTAGTACATATGAACACTTTTCACATTCTCCCGTGCAACGCGGCTGCAAGTCCTCCTTTCATGCAAAATCTTTAGGTACTAGGTCATGTCCAAGCCAATAAAGCCGGCTAAAAAGTAAATAATCGACAACTAATACTTGAATTGTACTACTTGTTACTTTTTATTGCTTCAACTTAGAAGCTTCTTCTGCGTTCTACTATGGTGTTTTTAGTGTCTCCGCATACCGCAGCACGTGACATAGCTTTGCAGACGATAAACGTAACCATTTCAGAGAGAAAAGCGGCCATAGTGACCATCTGGCTTTAAGTCGATTCGCTAACAGATGACGAAAACGGACGGATTTCTCAGGTTTTTACAACATATGAACCCTTTTCACATACTCCCGTGCAACGCAGCTGCTAGTCCTTCTTTCAAGCAAAATCTTAAGGTTCGACCTCATGTCCAAGGCACCAAAGCCGGCTAAAGATCAATAATCGATAGCCAAACTTGAATTGTACTACTTCTTACTGGCCATTGCTTCAACTTAGAACCTTATTCTGTGTTCCACTATGGTGCTTTTAGTGTCTCCGCATACCGCAGCACGCGACATAGCTTTGCAGACGATAAATGTAACCGTCTCAGAGAGAAAAACGGCCAATGTGACGATCTGGCTTTAAGTCGATTCGATAACAAATGACGAAAACGGACGGATTTCTCAGGTTTTTAGTACATAGGAACACTTTTCACATTCTCCCGTGCAACGCTTCTGCAAGTCCTCCTTTCATGCAAAATCTTAAGGTAATAGGTCATGTCCAAGCCAATAAAGCCGGCTAAAAAGTGAATAATCGACGCCTAAAACTTGAATTGTACTACTTCTTACTGGCTATTACTACAACATAGAAGCTTCTTCTGTGTTCTACTATGGTGCTTTTAGTGTCACCGCATACCGCAGCACGCGACATAGCTTTGCAGACGATAAATGTAACCGTCTCAGAGAGAAAAGCGGCCAATATGACGATCTGGCTTTAAGTCGATTCGATAACAAATGACGAAAACGGACGGATTTCTCAGGTTTTTACTACATATGAACACTTTTCACATTCTCCCGTGCAACGCAGCTGCTAGTCCTCCTTTCATGCAAAATCTTAAGGTTCCACCTCTTGTCCAAGGCACCAAAGCCGCTAAAAAACAATAATCAACAACCAAAACTTGAATTGTACTGCTTCTTATGGCTATTGCTTCAACTTAGAAGCTTCTTCTGTGTTCTACTATGGTGCTTTTAGTATCTCCGCATACCGCAGCACGCGACATAGCTTTGAAGACGATAAATGTAACCGATTCAGAGAGAAGAGCGGCCAATGTGACGATCTGGCTTTAAGTAGATTCGATAACAATTGACGAAAACGGGCGGATTTCTCAGGTTTTTACTACATATGAACGCTTTTCACATTTTCCCGTGCAACGCGGCTGCTAGTCCTCCTTTCATGCAAAATCATAAGGTTCCACCTCTTGTCCAAGGCACCAAAGCCGCCTAAAAAGTGAATAATCGATAACCAAAACTTGAATTGTACTGCTTCTTATGGCTATTGCTTCAGCTTAGAAGCTTCTTCTGTCTAATACTATGGTGCGTTTAGTGTCTCCGCATACCGCAGCACGCGACATAGCTTTGCAGACGATAAATGTAACCGTCTCAGAGAGAAAAGCGGCCAATGTGACGATCTGGCTTTAAGTCGATTCGATAACAAATGACGAAAACGGACGGATTTCTCAGGTTTTTACTACATATGAACACTTTTCACATTCTCCCATGCAACGCGGCTGCTAGTCCTCCTTTCATGCAAGATCTTAAGGTCCTAGGTCATGTCCAAGCCACCAAAACTGGCTAAAAAGTGAATAATCGACGCCTAAAACTTGAATTGTACTACGTCTTACCGGCTATTACTTCAACTTAGAAGCTTCTTCTGTGTTCTACTATGGTGCTTTTAGTGTCTCCGCATACCGCAGCACGTGAGATAGCTTTGCAGACGATAAACGTAACCGTTTCAGAGAGAAAAGCGGCCAATGTGACGATCTGGCTTTAAGTAGATTCGATAACAAATGAAGAAAACGGACGGATTTCTCAGGTTTTTACTACATATGAACCCTTTTCACAATCTCCCGTGCAACGCAGCTGCTAGTCCTCCTTTCATGCAAAAACTTAAGGTTCGACCTCATGTCCAAGGCACCAAAGCCGGCTAAAAATCAATAATCGATAACCAAAACATGAATTGTACTACTTCTTACTGACCATTGCTTCAACTTAGAAGCTTATTCTGTGTTCTACTATGGTGCTTTTAAGGTCTCCGCATACCGCAGCACGCGACATAGCTTTGCAGACGATAAATGTAACCGTCCCAGAGAGAAAAGCGGCGAATGTGACGATCTGGCTTTAAGTCGATTCTATAACAAATGACGAAAACGGAAGGATTTCTCAGGTTTTTACTACATATGAACACTTTTCACATTTTCCCGTGCAACGCGGCTGCTAGTCCTCCTTTCATGCAAAATCTTAAGGTCCTAGGTCATGTCCAAGCCACCAAAGACGGCTAAAAAGTGAATAATCGACGCCTAAAACTTGAATTGTACTACTTCTTACTGGCTATTACTACAACATAGAAGCTTCTTCTGTGTTCTACTATGGTGCTTTTAGTGTCACCACATACCGCAGCACGCGACATAGCTTTGCAGACGATAAATGTAACCGTCTCAGAGAGAAAAGCGGCCAATGTGACGATCTGGCTTTAAGTCGATTCGATAACAAATGACGAAAACGGACGGATTTCTCAGGTTTTTACTACATATGAACACCTCTCACATTCTCCCGTGCAACGCTTCTACTAGTCCTCCTTTCATGCAAAATCTTAAGGTCCTAGGTCATGTCCAAGCCACCAAAACTGGCTAAAAAGTGAATAATCGACGCCTAAAACTTGAATTGTACTACTTCTTACCGGCTATTACTTCAACTTAGAAGCTTCTTCTGTGTTCTACTATGGTGCTTTTAGTGTCTCCGCATACCGCAGCACGCGACGTAGCTTTGCAGACGATAAATGTAACCGTCTCAGAGAGAAAAGCGCCAATGTGACGATCTGGCTTTAAGTCGATTCGATAACAAATGACGAAAACGGACGGATTTCTCAGGTTTTTAGTACATATGAACACTTTTCACATTCTCCCGTGCAACGCGGCTGCAAGTCCTCCTTTCAAGCAAAATCATAAGGTCCTAGGTCATGTCCAAGCCACCAAAGCCGGCTAAAAAGTGAATAATCGACGCCTAAAACTTGAATTGTACTACTTCTTATGGCTATTACTTCAACATAGAAGCTTCTTCTGTGTTCTACTATGGTGCTTTTAGTGTCACCACATACCGCAGCACGCGACATAGCTTTGCAGACGATAAATGTAACCGTCTCAGAGAAAAAAGCGGCGAATGTGACGATCTGGCTTTAAGTCGATTCTATAACAAATGACGAAAACGGAAGGATTTCTCAGGTTTTTACTACATATGAACACTTTTCACATTTTCCCGTTCAACGCGGCTGCTAGTCCTCCTTTCATGCAAAATCTTAAGGTCCTAGGTCATGTCCAAGCCACCAAAGACGGCTAAAAAGTGAATAATCGACGCCTAAAACTTGAATTGTACTACTTCTTACTGGCTATTACTACAACTTAGAAGCTTCTTCTGTGTTCTACTATGGTGCTTTTAGTGTCACCACATACCGCAGCACGCGAGATAGCTTTGCAGACGATAAATGTAACCGTCTCAGAGAGAAAAGCGGCCAATGTGACGATCTGGCTTTAAGTCGATTCGATAACAAATGACGAAAACGGACGGATTTCTCAGGTTGTTACTACATATGAACACCTCTCACATTCTCCCGTGCAACGCTTCTACTAGTCCTCCTTTCATGCAAAATCTTAAGGTCCTAGGTCATGTCCAAGCCACCAAACTGGCTAAAAAGTGAATAATCGACGCCTAAAACTTGAATTGTACTAATTCTTACTGGCTATTACTTCAACTTAGAATCTTCTTCTGTGTTCTACTATGCTGCTTTTAGTGTCTCCGCATACCGCAGCACGCGACATAGCTTTGCAGACGATAAATGTAACCGTCTCAGAGAGAAAAGCGGCCAATGTGACGATCTGGCTTTAAGTCGATTCGATAACAAAAGACGAAAACGGACGGATTTCTCAGGTTTTTACTACATATGAACACTTTTCACATTCTCCCGTGCAACGCGGCTGCTAGTCCTCCTTTCATGCAAAATCTTAAGGTCCTAGGTCATGTCCAAGCCACCAAAGCCGGCTAAAAAGTGAATAATCGACGCCTAAAACTTGAATTCTACTACTTCTTATGGCTATTACTTCAACATAGAAGCTTCTTCTGTGTTCTACTATGGTGCTTTTAGTGTCTCCGCATACCGCAGCACGCGACATAGCTTTGCAGACGATAAATGTAACGGTCTCAGAGAGAAAAGCGGCCAATGTGACGATCTGGCTTTAAGTCGATTCGATAACAAATGACGAAAACGGACGGATTTCTCAGGTTTTTAGTACATATGAACACTTTTCACATTCTCCCGTGCAACGCGGCTGCAAGTCCTCCTTTCATGCAAAATCTTTAGGTACTAGGTCATGTCCAAGCCAATAAAGCCGGCTAAAAAGTGAATAATCGACAACTAATACTTGAATTGTACTACTTGTTACTTTTTATTGCTTCAACTTAGAAGCTTCTTCTGTGTTCTACTATGGTGCTTTTAGTGTCTCCGCATACCGCAGCACGTGACATAGCTTTGCAGACGATAAACGTAACCATTTCAGAGAGAAAAGCGGCCATAGTGACGATCTGGCTTTAAGTCGATTCGATAACAAATGACGAAAACGGACGGATTTCTCAGGTTTTTACTACATATGAACCCTTTTCACATACTCCCGTGCAACGCAGCTACTAGTCCTTCTTTCAAGCAAAATCGTGAGGTTCGACCTCATGTCCAAGGCACCAAAGCCGGCTAAAGATCAATAATCGATAGCCAAAACTTGAATTGTACTACTTCTTACTGGCCATTGCTTCAACTTAGAAGCTTATTCTGTGTTCCACTATGGTGCTTTTAGTGTCTCCGCATACCGCAGCACGCGACATAGCTTTGCAGACGATAAATGTAACCGTCTCAGAGAGAAAAGCGGCCAATGTGACGATCTGGCTTTAAGTCGATTCGATAACAAATGACGAAAACGGACGGATTTCTCAGCTTTTTACTACATATGAACACTTTTCACATTCTCCCGTGCAACGCGGCTGCTAGTCCTACTTTCATGCAAAATCTTAAAGTCCTAGGTCATGTCCAAGCCACCAATGCCGGCTAAAAAGTGAATAATCGACGCCTAAAACTTGAATTGTACTACTTCTTACTGGCTATTACTTCATTTTAGAAGCTTCTTCTGTGTTCTACTATGGTGCTTTTAGTGTCTCCGCATACCACAGCACGCGACATAGCTTTGCAGACGATAAATGTAACCGTCTCAGAGAGAAAAGCGGCCAATGTGACGATCTGGCTTTAATTAGATTCGTTAACAAATGACGAAAACGGACGGATATCTCAGGTTCTTACTACATATGAACACCTTTCACATTCTCCCGTGCAACGCGGCTACCAGTCCTCCTTTCATGCAAAATCTTAAGGTCCTAGGTCATGTCCAAGCCACCAAAACTGGCTAAAAAGTGAATAATCGACGCCTAAAACTTGAATTGTACTACTTCTTACTGGCTATTGCTTCAACTTAGAAGCTTCTTCTGTGTTCTACTATGCTGCTTTTAGTGTCTCCGCATACCGCAGCACGCGACATAGCCTTGCAGACGATAAACGTAACCATTTCAGAGAGAAAAGCGGCCATAGTGACGATCTGGCTTTAAGTCGATTCGATAACAAATGACGAAAACGGACGGATTTCTCAAGTTTTTACTACATATGAACCCTTTTGACATTCTCCCGTGCAACGCAGCTGCTACTAATCCTTTCAAGCAAAATCTTAAGGTTCGACCTCATGTCCAAGGCACCAAAGCCGGCTAAAGATCAATAATCGATAGCCAAGACTTGAATTGTACTACTTCTTACTGGCCATTGTTTCAACTTAGAAGCTTATTCTGTGTTCCACTATGGTGCTTTTAGTGTCTCCGCATACCGCAGCACGCGACATAGCTTTGCAGACGATAAATGTAACCGTCTCAGAGAGAAAAGCGGCCAATGTGACGATCTGGCTTTAAGTCGATTCGATAACAAATGACGAAAACGGACGGATTTCTCAGGTTTTTACTACATATGAACACTTTTCACATTCTCCCGTGCAACGCGGCTGCTAGTCCTCCTTTCAAGCAAAATCTTAAGGTACTAGGTCATGTCCAAGCCACCAAAACTGGCTAAAAAGTGAATAATCGACGCCTAAAACTTGAATTGTACTACTTCTTACTGGCTATTACTTCAACTTAGAACCTTCTTCTGTGTTCTACTATGGTGCTTTTAGTGTCTCCGCATACCGCAGCACGCGACATAGCTTTGCAGACGATAAATGTAACCGGCTCAGAGAGAAAAGCGGCCAATGTGACGATCTGGCTTTAAGTCGATTCGTTAACAAATGACGAAAACGGACGGATTTCTTAGGTTTTTAGTACATATGAACACTTTTCACATTCTCCCGTGCAACGCGGCTGCAAGTCCTCCTTTCATGCAAAATCTTTAGGTACTAGGTCATGTCCAAGCCAATAAAGCCGGCTAAAAAGTGAATAATCGACAACTAATGCCTGAATTGTACTACTTGTTACTTTTTATTGCTTCACCTTAGAAGCTTCTTCTGTGTTCTACTATGGTGTTATTAGTGTCTCCGCATACCGCAGCACGTGACATAGCTTTGCAGACGATAAACGTAACCATTTCAGAGAGAAAAGCGGCCATAGTGACGATCTGGCTTTAAGTCGATTCGATAACAAATGACGAAAACGGACGGATTTCTCAGGTTTTTACAACATATGAACCCTTTTCACATACTCCCGTGCAACGCAGCTGCTAGTCCTTCTTTCAAGCAAAATCTTAAGGTTCGACCTCATGTCCAAGGCACCAAAGCCGGCTAAAGATCAATAATCGATAGCCAAACTTGAATTGTACTACTTCTTACTGGCCATTGCTTCAACTTAAAAGCTTATTCTGTATTCCACTATGGTGCTTTTAGTGTCTCCGCATACCGCAGCACGCGACATAGCTTTGCAGACGATAAATGTAACCGTCTCAGAGAGAAAAGCGGCCAATGTGACGATCTGGCTTTAAGTCGACTCGATAACAAATGACGAAAACGGACGGATTTCTCAGCTTTTTACTACATATGAACACTTTTCACATTCTCCCGTGCAACGCGGCTGCTAGTCCTACTTTCATGCAAAATCTTAAAGTCCTAGGTCATGTCCAAGCCACCAAAGCCGGCTAAAAAGTGAATAATCGACGCCCAAAACTTGAATTGTACTACTTCTTACTGGCTATTACTTCATTTTAGAAGCTTCTTCTGTGTTCTACTATGGTGCTTTTAGTGTCTCCGCATACCACAGCACGCGACATAGCTTTGCAGACGATAAATGTAACCGTCTCAGAGAGAAAAGCGGCCAATGTGACGATCTGGCTTTAAGTCGATTCGTTAACAAATGACGAAAACGGACGGATATCTCAGGTTTTTACTACATATGAACACATTTCACATTCTCCCGTGCAACGCGGCTAGCAGTCCTCCTTTCATGCAAAATCTTAAGGTCCTAGGTCATGTCCAAGCCACCAAAACTGGCTAAAAAGTGAATAATCGACGCCTAAAACTTGAATTGTACTACTTCTTACTGGCTATTACTTCAACTCAGAAGCTTCTTCTGTGTTCTACTATGGTGCTTTTAGTGTCTCCGCATACCGCATCACGCGACATAGCTTTGCAGACGATAAATGTAACGGTCTCAGAGAGAAAAGCGGCCAATGTGACGATCTGGCTTTAAGTCGATTCGATAACAAATGACGAAAACGGACGGATTTCTCAGGTTTTTAGTACATAGGAACTTTTTTCACATTCTCCCACGCAACGCTTCTGCAAGTCCTCCTTTCATGCAAAATCTTAAGGTAATAGGTCATGTCCAAGCCAATAAAGCCGGCTAAAAAGTGAATAATCGACAACTAATACTTGAATTGTACTACTCGTTACTTTTTATTGCTTCAACTTAGAAGCTTCTTCTGTGTTCTACTATGGTGCTTTTAGTGTCTCCGCATACCGCAGCACGTGACATAGCCTTGCAGACGATAAACGTAACAATTTCAGAGAGAAAAGCGGCCATAGTGACGATCTGGCTTTAAGTCGATTCGATAACAAATGACGAAAACGGACGGATTTCTCAGGTTTTTACTACATATGAACCCTTTTCACATTCTCCCGTGCAACGCAGCTGCTAGTCCTCCTTTCAAGCAAAATCTTAAGCTTCGACCTCATGTCCAAGGCACCAAAGCCGGCTAAAGATCAATAATCGATAGACAAAACTTGAATTGTACTACTTCTTACTGGCCATTGCTTCAACTTAGAAGCTTATTCTGTGTTCCACTATGGTGCTTTTAGTGTCTCCGCATACCGCGGCACGCGACATAGCTTTGCAGACGATAAATGTAACCGTCTCAGAGAGAAAAGCGGCCAATGTTACGATCTGGCTTTAAGTCGATTCGTTAACACAGGACGAAAACGGACGGATATCTCAGGTTTTTACTACATATGAACACCTTTCACATTCTGCCGTGCAACGCGGCTACCAGTCCTCCTTTCATGCAAAATCTTAAGGTCCTAGGTCATGTCCAAGCCACCAAAACTCGCTAAAAAGTGAATAATCGACAACTAAAACTTGAATTGTACTACTTCGTACTGGTTATTGCTTCAACTTAGAAGCTTCTTCTGTGTTCTACTATGGTGCTTTTAGTGTCTCCGCATACCGCAGCACGCGACATAGCTTTGCAGACGATAAATGTAACCGTCTCAGAGAGAAATGCGGCCAATGTGGTGATCTGGCTTTAAGTCGATTCGATAACAAATGACGAAAACGGACGGATTTCTCAGGTTTTTAGTACATATGAACACTTTTCACATTCTCCCGAGCAACGCGGCTGCTAATCCTCCTTTCATGCAAAATCGTAAGGTACTAGGTCATGTCCAAGCCAATAAAGCCGGCTAAAAAGTGAATAATCGACAACTCTTACATGAATTGTACAACTTGTTACTTTTTATTGCTTCAACTTAGAAGCTTCTTCTGTGTTCTACTATGGTGCTTTTAGTGTCTCCGCATACCGCAGCACGTGACATTGCTTTGCAGACGATAAACGTAACCATTTCAGAGAGAAAAGCGGCTATAGTGACGATCTGGCTTTAAGTCGATTCGATAACAAATGACGAAAACGGACGGATTTCTTAGGTTTTTATTACATATGAACCCTTTTCACATACTCCCGTGCAACGCAGGTGCTAGTCTTTCTTTCAAGCAAAATCTTAAGGTTCGACCTCATGTCCAAGGCACCAAAGCCGGCTAAAGATCAATAATCGATAGACAAAACTTGAATTGTACTACTTCGTACTGGTTATTGCTTCAACTTAGAAGCTTCTTCTGTGTTCTACTATGGTGCTTTTAGTGTCTCCGCATACCGCAGCACGCGACATAGCTTTGCAGACGATAAATGTAACCGTCTCAGAGAGAAAAGCGGCCAATGTGGCGATCTGGCTTTAAGTCGATTCGATAACAAATGAAGAAAACGGAAAGATTTCTCAGGTTTTTAGTACATATGACCACTTTTCACATTCTCCCGTGCAACGCGGCTGCTAATCCTCCTTTCATGCAAAATCTTAAGGTACTAGGTCATGCCCAAGCCAATAAAGCCGGCTAAAAAGTGAATAATCGACAACTAATACTTGAATTGTACTACTCGTTACTTTTTATTGCTTCAACTTAGAAGCTTCTTCTGTGCTCTACTATGGTGCTTTTAGTGTCTCCGAATACCGCAGCACGTGACATAGCCTTGCAGACGATAAACGTAACCATTTCAGAGAGAAAAGCGGCCATAGTGACGATCTGGCTTTAAGTCGATTCGATAACAAATGACGAAAACGGACGGATTTCTCAGGTTTTTACTACATATGAACCCTTTTCACATTCTCCCGTGCAACGCAGCTGCTAGTCCTCCTTTCAAGCAAAATCTTAAGGTTCGACCTCATGTCCAAGGCACCAAAGCCGGCTAAAATGTGAATACTCGTCAACTAAAACTTGAATTGTACTACTTCTTACTCGCTATTGCTTCAACTTAGAAGCTTCTTCTGTGTTCCACTATGGTGCTTTTAGTGTCTCATCATACCGCAGCACGCGACATAGCTTTGCAGACGATAAATGTAACCGTCTCAGAGAGAAAAGCGGCCAATGTGACGATCTGGCTTTAAGTCGATTTGATAACAAAAGACGAAAACGAACGGATTTCTCAGGTTTTTACTACATATGAACACTTTTCACATTCTCCCGTGCACCGCGGCTGCTAGTCCTCCTTTCATGCAAAATCTTAAGGTTCCACTTCATGTCCAAGGCACCAAAGCCGGCTAAAAATCAATAATCGATAGCCAAAACTTGAATTGTACTACTTCTTACTCACCATTGCTTCAACTTAGAAGCTTTTTCTGTGTTCTACTATGGTCCTTTTAGTGTCTCCGCATACCGCAGCACGTGACATAGCTTTGCAGACGATAAACGTAACCGTTTCAGAGAGAAAAGCATCCAATGTGACGATCTGGCTTTAAGTCGATTCGATAACGAATGACGAAAACGGACGGATTTCTCAGGTTTTTACTACATATGAACCCTTTTCACATTCTCCCGTGCAACGCGGCTGCTAGTCCTCCTTTCAAGCAAAATCTTAAGGTACTAGGTCATGTCCAAGCCAATAAAGCCGGCTAAAAAGTGAATAATCGACAACTAAAACTTGATTTGTACTACTTCGTACTGGTTATTGCTTCAACTTAGAAGCTTCTTGTGTGTTGTACTATGGTGATTTTAGTGTCTCCGCATATCGCAGCACATGACATAGCTTTGCAGACGACAAACGTAACCGTTTCAGAGAGAAAATCGTCCATAGTGACGATCTGGCTTTAAGTCGATTCGATAACAAATGACGAAAGCGAACGGATTTCTCAGGTTTTTACTACATATGAGCATTTTTCACATTCTCCCGTGCACCGCGGCTGCTAGTCCTCCTTTCATGCAAAATATTAAGGTCCTAGGTCATGTCCAAGCCACCAAAGCCGGCTAAAATGTGAATAATCGATAGCCAAAACTTGAATTGTACTACTTCTTACTGGCTATTGCTTCAACTTAGAAGCTTCTTCAGTGTTCTACTATGGTGCTTTTAGTGTCTCCGCATACCGCAGCACGCGACATAGCTTTGCAGACGATAAATGTAACCGATTCAGAGAGAAGAGCGGCCAATGTGACGATCTGGCTTTAAGTAGATTCGGTAACAAATGACGAAAACGGACGGATTTCTCAGCTTTTTACTACATATGAACACCTTTCACATTCTCCCGTGCAACGCGGCTACCAGTCCTCCTTTCATGCAAAATCTTAAGGTCCTAGGTCATGTCCAAGCCACCAAAACTTTCTAAAAAGTAAATAATCGACGCCTAAAACTTGAATTGTACTACTTCTTACTGGCTATTACTTCAACCTAGAAGCTTCTTCTGTGTTCTACTATGGTGCTTTTAGTGTCTCCGCATACCGCAGCACGCGACATAGCTTTGCAGACGAGAAATGTAACCGTCTCAGAGAGAAGAGCGTCAATGTGACGATCTGGCTTTAAGTCGATTCGATAACAAATGACGAAATGGGACGGATTTCTCAGGTTTTTACTACATATGAACACTTTTCACATTCTCCCGTGCAACGCAGCTGCTAGTCCTCCTTTCAAGCAAAATCTTAAGGTTCGACCTCATGTCCAAGGCACCAAAGCCGGCTAAAATGTGAATACTCGTCAACTAAAACTTGAATTGTACTACTTCTTACTCGCTATTGCTTCAACTTAGAAGCTTCTTCTGTGTTCCACTATGGTGCTTTTAGTGTCTCATCATACCGCAGCACGCGACATAGCTTTGCAGACGATAAATGTAACCGTCTCAGAGAGAAAAGCGGCCAATGTGACGATCTGGCTTTAAGTCGATTTGATAACAAAAGACGAAAACGAACGGATTTCTCAGGTTTTTACTACATATGAACACTTTTCACATTCTCCCGTGCACCGCGGCTGCTAGTCCTCCTTTCATGCAAAATCTTAAGGTTCCACCTCATGTCCAAGGCACCAAAGCCGGCTAAAAATCAATAATCGATAGCCAAAACTTGAATTGTACTACTTCTTACTCACCATTGCTTCAACTTAGAAGCTTTTTCTGTGTTCTACTATGGTCCTTTTAGTGTCTCCGCATACCGCAGCACGTGACATAGCTTTGCAGACGATAAACGTAACCGTTTCAGAGAGAAAAGCATCCAATGTGACGATCTGGCTTTAAGTCGATTCGATAACGAATGACGAAAACGGACGGATTTCTCAGGTTTTTACTACATATGAACCCTTTTCACATTCTCCCGTGCAACGCGGCTGCTAGTCCTCCTTTCAAGCAAAATCTTAAGGTACTAGGTCATGTCCAAGCCAATAAAGCCGGCTAAAAAGTGAATAATCGACAACTAAAACTTGATTTGTACTACTTCGTACTGGTTATTGCTTCAACTTAGAAGCTTCTTGTGTGTTGTACTATGGTGATTTTAGTGTCTCCGCATACCGCAGCACATGACATAGCTTTGCAGACGACAAACGTAACCGTTTCAGAGAGAAAATCGTCCATAGTGACGATCTGGCTTTAAGTCGATTCGATAACAAATGACGAAAGCGAACGGATTTCTCAGGTTTTTACTACATATGAACCCTTTTCACATTCTCCCGTGCACCGCGGCTGCTAGTCCTCCTTTCATGCAAAATATTAAGGTCCTAGGTCATGTCCAAGCCACCAAAGCCGGCTAAAATGTGAATAATCGATAGCCAAAACTTGAATTGTACTACTTCTTACTGGCTATTGCTTCAACTTAGAAGCTTCTTCAGTGTTCTACTATGGTGCTTTTAGTGTCTCCGCATACCGCAGCACGCGACATAGCGTTGCAGACGATAAATGTAACCGTCTCAGAGATAAAAGCGGCCAATGTGACGATCTGGCTTTAAGTCGATTCGATAACAAATGACGAAAACGGACGGATTTCTCAGGTTTTTACTACATATGAACACCTCTCACATTCTCCCGTGCAACGCTTCTACTAGTCCTCCATTCATGCAAAATCTTAAGGTCCTAGGTCATGTCCAAGCCACCAAACTGGTTAAAAAGTGAATAATCGACGCCTAAAACTTGAATTGTACTAATTCTTACTGGCTATTATTTCAACTTAGAAGCTTCTTCTGTGTTCTACTATGGTGCTTTTAGTGTCTCCGCATACCGCAGCACGCGACATAGCTTTGCAGACGATAAATGTAACCGTCTCAGAGAGAAAAGCGGAAAATGTGACGATCTGGCTTTAAGTAGATTCGGTAACAAATGACGAAAACGGACGGATTTCTCAGCTTTTTACTACATATGAACACCTTTCACATTCTCCCGTGCAACGCGGCTACCAGTCCTCCTTTCATGCAAAATCTTAAGGTCCTAGGTCATGTCCAAGCCACCAAAACTTTCTAAAAAGTAAATAATCGACGCCTAAAACTTGAATTGTACTACTTCTTACTGGCTATTACTTCAACCTAGAAGCTTCTTCTGTGTTCTACTATGGTGCTTTTAGTGTCTCCGCATACCGCAGCACGCGACATAGCTTTGCAGACGAGAAATGTAACCGTCTCAGAGAGAAGAGCGTCAATGTGACGATCTGGCTTTAAGTCGATTCGATAACAAATGACGAAATGGGACGGATTTCTCAGGTTTTTACTACATATGAACACTTTTCCCATTCTCCCGTGGAACGCGGCTGCTAGTCCTCCTTTCATGCAAAATCGTAAGGTACTAGGTCATGTCCAAGCCAATAAAGCCGCCTAAAAAGTGAATAATCGACAACTAATATTGAATTGTACTACTTGTTACTTTTTATTGCTTCAACTTAGAAGCTTCTTCTGTGTTCAACTATGGTGCTTTTAGTGTCTCCGCATACCGCAGCACGCGACATAGCTTTGCAGACGATAAATGTAACCGTCTCAGAGAGAAAAGCGGCCAATGTGGCGATCTGGCTTTAAGTAGATTAGATAACAAATGACGAAAACGGACGGATTTCTCAGGTTTTTACTACATATGAACACTTTTCACATTCTCCCGTGCAACGCAGCTGCTAGTCCTCCTTTCAAGCAAAATCTTAAGGTTCGACCTCATGTCCAAGGCACCAAAGCCGGCTAAAATGTGAATACTCGTCAACTAAAACTTGAATTGTACTACTTCTTACTCGCTATTGCTTCAACTTAGAAGCTTCTTCTGTGTTCCACTATGGTGCTTTTAGTGTCTCATCATACCGCAGCACGCGACATAGCTTTGCAGACGATAAATGTAACCGTCTCAGAGAGAAAAGCGGCCAATGTGACGATCTGGCTTTAAGTCGATTTGATAACAAAAGACGAAAACGAACGGATTTCTCAGGTTTTTACTACATATGAACACTTTTCACATTCTCCCGTGCACCGCGGCTGCTAGTCCTCCTTTCATGCAAAATCTTAAGGCTCCACCTCATGTCCAAGGCACCAAAGCCGGCTAAAAATCAATAATCGATAGCCAAAACTTGAATTGTACTACTTCTTACTCACCATTGCTTCAACTTAGAAGCTTTTTCTGTGTTCTACTATGGTCCTTTTAGTGTCTCCGCATACCGCAGCACGTGACATAGCTTTGCAGACGATAAACGTAACCGTTTCAGAGAGAAAAGCATCCAATGTGACGATCTGGCTTTAAGTCGATTCGATAACGAATGACGAAAACGGACGGATTTCTCAGGTTTTTACTACATATGAACCCTTTTCACATTCTCCCGTGCAACGCGGCTGCTAGTCCTCCTTTCAAGCAAAATCTTAAGGTACTAGGTCATGTCCAAGCCAATAAAGCCGGCTAAAAAGTGAATAATCGACAACTAAAACTTGATTTGTACTACTTCGTACTGGTTATTGCTTCAACTTAGAAGCTTCTTGTGTGTTGTACTATGGTGATTTTAGTGTCTCCGCATACCGCAGCACATGACATAGCTTTGCAGACGACAAACGTAACCGTTTCAGAGAGAAAATCGTCCATAGTGACGATCTGGCTTTAAGTAGATTCGGTAACAAATGACGAAAACGGACGGATTTCTCAGCTTTTTACTACATATGAACACCTTTCACATTCTCCCGTGCAACGCGGCTACCAGTCCTCGTTTCATGCAAAATCTTAAGGTCCTAGGTCATGTCCAAGCCACCAAAACTTTCTAAAAAGTAAATAATCGACGCCTAAAACTTGAATTGTACTACTTCTTACTGGCTATTACTTCAACCTAGAAGCTTCTTCTGTGTTCTACTATGGTGCTTTTAGTGTCTCCGCATACCGCAGCACGCGACATAGCTTTGCAGACGAGAAATGTAACCGTCCCAGAGAGAAGAGCGTCAATGTGACGATCTGGCTTTAAGTCGATTCGATAACAAATGACGAAATGGGACGGATTTCTCAGGTTTTTACTACATATGAACACTTTTCCCATTCTCCCGTGGAACGCGGCTGCTAGTCCTGCTTTCATGCAAAATCGTAAGGTACTAGGTCATGTCCAAGCCAATAAAGCCGCCTAAAAAGTGAATAATCGACAACTAATATTGAATTGTACTACTTGTTACTTTTTATTGCTTCAACTTAGAAGCTTCTTCTGTGTTCAACTATGGTGCTTTTAGTGTCTCCGCATACCGCAGCACGCGACATAGCTTTGCAGACGATAAATGTAACCGTCTCAGAGAGAAAAGCGGCCAATGTGGCGATCTGGCTTTAAGTAGATTAGATAACAAATGACGAAAACGGACGGATTTCTCAGGTTTTTACTACATATGAACACTTTTCACATTCTCCCGTGCAACGCGGCTGCTAGTCCTCCTTTCATGCAAAATCTTAAAGTCCTAGGTCATGTCCAAGCCACCAAAGCCGGCTAAAAAGTGAATAATCGACGCCTAAAACTTGAATTGTACTACTTCTTACTGGCTATTACTTCAACTTAGATGCTTCTTCTGTGTTCTACTATGGTGCTTTTAGTGTCTCCGCATACCGCAGCACGTGACATAGCTTTGTAGACGTTAAACGTAACCGTTTCAGAGAGAAAAGCGGCCATAGTGACGATCTGGCTTTAAGTCGATTCGATAACAAATGACGAAAACGTACGGATTTCTGAGGTTTTTACTACATACGAACCCTTTTCACATTCTCCCGTGCAACGCGGCTGCTAGTCGTCCTTTCATGCAAAATCTTAAGGTTCCACCTCATGTCCAAGGCACCAAAGCCGGCTAAAAATCAATAATCGATAGCCAAAACTTGAATTGTACTACTTCTTACTGGCCATTGCTTAAACTTAGAAGCTTATTCTGTGTTCTACTATGGTGCTTTTAGTGTCTTCGCATACCGCTGCTCGCGACTTAGCTTTGAGGACGATAAATGTAACCGTCTCAGAGACAAAAGCGGCCAATGTGACGATCTGGCTTTAAGTCGATTTGATAACAAAAGACGAAAACGAACGGATTTCTCAGGTTTTTACTACATACGAACACTTTTCACATTCTCCCGTGCACCGCGGCTGCTAGTCCTCCTTTCATGCAAAATCTTAAGGTTCCACCTCATGTCCAAGGCACCAAAGCCGGCTAAAAATCAATAATCGATAGCCAAAACTTGAATTGTACTACTTCTTACTGACCATTGCTTCAACTTAGAAGCTTTTTCTGTGTTCTACTATGGTGCTTTTAGTGTCTCCGCATACCGCAGCACGTGACATAGCTTTGCAGACGATAAACGTAACCGTTTCAGAGAGAAAAGCATCCAATGTGACGATCTGGCTTTAAGTCGATTCGATAACGAATGACGAAAACGGACGGATTTCTCAGGTTTTTACTACATATGAACCCTTTTCACATTCTCCCGTGCAACGCGGCTGCTAGTCCTCCTTTCAAGCAAAATCTTAAGGTACTAGGTCATGTCCAAGCCAATAAAGCCGGCTAAAAAGTGAATAATCGGCAACTAAAACTTGATTTGTACTACTTCGTACTGGTTATTGCTTCAACTTAGAAGCTTCTTGTGTGTTCTACTATGGTGATTTTAGTGTCTCCGCATACCGCAGCACGTGACATAGCTTTGCAGACGATAAACGTAACCGTTTCAGAGAGAAAATCGTCCATAGTGACGATCTGGCTTTAAGTCGATTCGATAACAAATGACGAAAGCGAACGGATTTCTCAGGTTTTTACTACATATGAACACTTTTCACATTCTCCCGTGCACCGCGGCTGCTAGTACTCCTTTCATGCAAAATATTAAGGTCCTAGGTCATGTCCAAGCCACCAAAGCCGGCTAAAATGTGAATAATCGATGGCCAAAACTTGAATTGTACTACTTCTTACTGCCTATTGCTTCAACTTACAAGCTTCTTCTGTGTTCTACTATGGTGCTTTTAGTGTCTCCGCATACCGCAGCACGCGACATAGTTTTGAAGACGATAAATGTAACCGTCTCAGAGAGAAAAGCGGCCAATGTGACGATCTGGCTTTAAGTCGATTCGATAACAAATGACGAAAACGGACGGATTTCTCAGGTTTTTAGTACATATGAACACTTTTCACATTCACCCGTGCAACGCGGCTGCTAGTCCTCCTTTCATGCAAAATCTTAAGGTCCTAGGTCATGTCCAAGCCACCAAAGACGGCTAAAAAGTGAATAATCGACGCCTAAAACTTGAATTGTACTACCTCTTACTGGCGATTACTTCAACATAGAAGCTTCTTCTGTGTTCTACTATGGTGCTTTTAGTGTCTTCTCATACCGCAGCACGCGACATAGCGTTGCAGACGATAAATGTAACCGTCTCAGAGATAAAAGCGGCCAATGTGACGATCTGGCTTTAAGTCGATTCGATAACAAATGACGAAAACGGACGGATTTCTCAGGTTTTTACTACATATGAACACCTCTCACATTCTCCCGTGCAACGCTTCTACTAGTCCTCCATTCATGCAAAATCTTAAGGTCCTAGGTCATGTCCAAGCCACCAAACTGGTTAAAAAGTGAATAATCGACGCCTAAAACTTGAATTGTACTAATTCTTACTGGCTATTATTTCAACTTAGAAGCTTCTTCTGTGTTCTACTATGGTGCTTTTAGTGTCTCCGCATACCGCAGCACGCGACATAGCTTTGCAGACGATAAATGTAACCGTCTCAGAGAGAAAAGCGGAAAATGTGACGATCTGGCTTTAAGTCGATTCGATAACAAATGACGAAAACGGACGGATTTCTCAGGTTTTTACTACATATGAACACCTTTCACATTCTCCCGTGCAACGCGGCTGTTAGTCCTCCTTTCATGCAAAATCTAAAGGTTCCAACTCTTGTCCAAGGCACCAAAGCCGCTAAAAATCAATAATCGATAACCAAAACTTGAATTGTACTGCTTCTTATGGCTATTGCTTCAACTTAGAAGCATCCTCTGTGTTCTACTATGGTGCTTTTAGTGTCTCCGCGTACCGCAGCACGCGACATAGCTTTGCAGACGATAAATATAACCGTCTCAGAGAGAAAAGCGGCCAATGTGACGATCTGGCTTTAACTCGATTCGATAACAAATGACGAAAACGGACGGATTTCTCAGGTTTTTAGTACATATGAACACTTTTCACATTCTCCCGTGCAACGCGGCTGCAAGTCCTCCTTTCATGCAAAATCTTTAGGTACTAGGTCATGTCCAAGCCAATAAAGCCGGCTAAAAAGTGAATAATCGACAACTAATACTTGAATTGTACTACTTGTTACTTTTTATTGCTTCAACTTAGAAGCTTCTTCTGTGTTCTACTATGGTGCTTTTAGTGTCTCCGCATACCGCAGCACGTGACATAGCTTTGCAGGCGATAAACGTAACCATTTCAGAGAGAAAAGCGGCCATAGTGACGATCTGGCTCTAAGTCGATTCGATAACAAATGACGAAGACGGACGGATTTCTCAGGTTTTTACTACATATGAACCCTTTTCACATACTCCCGTGCAACGCAGCTGCTAGTCCTTTTTTCAAGCAAAATCTTAAGGTTCGACCTCATGTCCAAGGCACCAAAGCCGGCTAAAGATCAATAATCTATAGCCAAAACTTGAATTGTACTACTTCTTACTGGCCATTGCTTCAACTTAGAAGCTTATTCATTGTTCCACTATGGTGCTTTTAGTGTCTCCGCATACCGCAGCACGCGACATAGCTTTGCAGACGATAAATGTAACCGTCTCAGAGAGAAAAGCGGCCCATGTGACGATCTGGCTTTAAGTCGATTCGATAACAAATGACGAAAACGGACGGATTTCTCAGCTTTTTACTACATATGAACACTTTTCACATTCTCCCGTGCAACGCGGCTGCTAGTCCTACTTTCATGCAAAATCTTAAAGTCCTAGGTCATGTCCAAGCCACCAAAGCCGGCTACAAAGTGAATAATCGACGCCTAAAACTTGAATTGTACTACTTCTTACTGGCTATTACTTCATCTTAGAAGCTTCTTCTGTGTTCTACTATGGTGCTTTTAGTGTCTCCGCATACCACAGCACGCGACATAGCTTTGCAGACGATAAATGTAACCGTCTCAGAGAGAAAAGCGGCCAATGTGACGATCTGGCTTTAAGTCGATTCGATAACAAATGACGAAAACGGACGGATTTCTCAGGTTTTTACTACATATGAACCCTTTTTACATTCTCCCGTGCAACGCAGCTTCTAGTCCTCCTTTCAAGCAAAATCTTAAGGATCGACCTCATGTCCAAGGCACCAAAGCCGGCTAAAGATCAATAATCGATAGCCAAGACTTGAATTGTACTACTTCTTACTGGCCATTGCTTCAACTTAGAAGCTTATTCTGTGTTCCACTATGGTGCTTTTAGTGTCTCCGCATACGGCAGCACGCGACATAGCTTTGCAGACGATAAATGTAACCGTCTCAGAGAGAAAAGCGGCCAATGTGGCGATCTGGCTTTAAGTCGATTCGGTAACAAATGACGAAAACGGACGGATTTCTCAGGTTTTTAGTACATATGAACACTTTTAACATTCTCCCGTGCAACGCAGCTGCTAATGCTCCTTTCGTGCAAAATCTTAAGGTACTAGGTCATGTCCAAGCCAATAAAGCCGGCTAAAAAGTGAATAATCGACAACTAATACTTGAATTGTACTACTCGTTACTTTTTATTGCTTCAACTTAGAAGCCTCTTCTGTGTTCTACTATGGTGCTTTTAGTGTCTCCGCATACCGCAGCACGTGACATAGCCTTGCAGACGATAAACGTAACCATTTCAGAGAGAAAAGCGGCCAAAGTGACGATCTGGCTTTAAGTCGATTCGATAACAAATGACGAAAACGGACGGATTTCTCAGGTTTTTACTACATATGAACCCTTTTTACATTCTCCCGTGCAACGCAGCTTCTAGTCCTCCTTTCAAGCAAAATCTTAAGGATCGACCTCATGTCCAAGGCACCAAAGCCGGCTAAAGATCAATAATCGATAGCCAAGACTTGAATTGTACTACTTCTTACTGGCCATTGCTTCAACTTAGAAGCTTATTCTGTGTTCCACTATGGTGCTTTTAGTGTCTCCGCATACGGCAGCACGCGACATAGCTTTGCAGACGATAAATGTAACCGTCTCAGAGAGAAAAGCGGCCAATGTGACGATCTGGCTTTAAGTCGATTCGATAACAAAAGACGAAAAAGGACGGATTTCTCAGGTTTTTACTACATATGAACCCTTTTCACATTCTCCCGTGCAACGCAGCTGCTAGTCCTCCTTTCATGCAAAATCTTAAGGTTCCACCTCATGCCAAGGAACCAAAGCCGGCTAAAACTCAATAATCGATAACCAAAACTTGAATTGTACTACTTCTTACTGGCCATTGCTTCAACTTAGAAGCTTCTTCTGTGTTCTACTATGGTGCTTTTAGTGTCTCCGCATACCGCAGCACGCGACATAGCTTTGCAGACGATAAATGTAACCGTCTCAGAGAGAAAAGCGGCCAATGTGACGATCTGGCTTTAAGTCGATTCGATAACAAATGACGAAAACGGATTGATTTCTTAGGTTTTTACTACATATGAACACTTTTCACATTCTCCCGTGCACCGCGGCTGCTAGTCCACCTTTCATGCAAAATATTAAGGTCCTAGGTCATGTCCAAGCCACCAAAGCTGGCTAAAATGTGAATAATCGACAACTAAAACTTGAATTGTACTACTTCTTACTGGCTATTGCTTCAACTTAGAAGCTTCTTCTGTGTTCTACTATGGAGCTTTTAGTGTCTCCGCATAGCGCAGCACGCGACATAGCTTTGCAGACGATAAATGTAACCAATTCAGAGAGAAGAGCGGCCAATGTGACGATCTGGCTTTAAGTCGATTCGATAACAAATGACGAAAACGGGCGGATTTCTCAGGTTTTTACTACATATGAACCCTTTTCACATTCTCCCGTGCAACGCAGCTGCTAGTCCTCCTTTCATGCAAAATCTTAAGGTTCCACCTCTTGCCCAATTCACCAAAGCCGCTAAAAATCAATAAACGATAAACAAAACTTGAATTGTACTGCTTCTTATGGCTATTGCTTCAACTTAGAAGCTTCTTCTGTGTTCTACTATGGTGCTTTTAGTGTCTCCGCATACCGCAGCACGCGACATAGCTTTGCAGACGATAAATGAAAGCGTCTCAGAGAGAAAAGCGGCCAATGTGACGATCTGGCTTTAAGTCGATTCGATAATAAATGACGAAAACAGACGGATTTCTCAGGTTTTTACTACATATGAACACTTTTCACATTCTCCCGTGCAACGCGGCTGCTAGTATTCCTTTCATGCAAAATCTTAAAGTCCTAGGTCATGTCCAAGCCACCAAAGCCCTCTAAAAAGTGTATAATCGACGCCTAAAACTTGAATTGTACTACTTCGTACTGGCTATTACTTCATCTTAGAAGCTTCTTCTGTGTTCTACTATGGTGCTTTTAGTGTCTCCGCATACCGCAGCACGCGACATACCTTTGCAGACGATAAATGTAACCGTCTCAGAGAGAAAAGCGGCCAATGTGAAGATCTGGCTTTAAGTCGATTCGATAACAAATGACGAAAACGGACGGATTTCTCAGGTTTTTAGTACATATGAACACTTTTCACATTCTCCCGTGCAACGCGGCTGCTAGTCCTCCTTTCAAGCAAAATCTTAAGGTACTAGGTCATGTCCACGCCAATAAAGCCGGCTAAAAAGCGAATAATCGACAACTAAAACTTGAATTGTACTACTTCTTACTGCCTATTACTTCAACTTAGAAGCTTCTTCTGTGTTCTACTATGGTGCTTTTAGTGTCTCCACATACCGCAGCACGTGACATAGCTTTGCAGACGATAAATGTAACCGTTTCAGAGAGAAAAGCGGCCAATGTGACGATCTGGCTTTAAGTAGATTCGATAACAAATGACGAAAACGGACGGATTTCTCAGGTTTTTACTACATATGAACCCTTTTCCCATACTCCCGTGAACGCAGCTGCTAGTCCTCCTTTCATGCAAAATCTTAAGGTTCCACCTCTTGTCCAAGGCACCAAAGCTGCAAAAAATCAATAATCGATAACCAAAACTTGAATTGTACTGCTTCTTACGGCTATTGCTTCAACTTAGAAGCTTCTTCTGTGTTCTACTACGGTGCTTTTAGTGTCTCCGCATACCGCAGCACGCGACATAGCTTTGCAGACGATAAACGTAACCGTTTCAGAGAGAAAAGCGGCCAATGTGACGATCTGGCTTTAAGTCGATTCGATAATAAATGACGAAAACAGACGGATTTCTCAGGTTTTTACTACATATGAACACTTTTCACATTCTCCCGTGCAACGCGGCTGCTAGTATTCCTTTCATGCAAAATCTTAAAGTCCTAGGTCATGTCCAAGCCACCAAAGCCCTCTAAAAAGTGAATAATCGACGCCTAAAACTTGTATTGTACTACTTCTTACTGGCTATTACTTCATCTTAGAAGCTTCTTCTGTGTTCTACTATGGTGCTTTTAGTGTCTCCGCATACCGCAGCACGTGACATAGCTTTGCAGACGATAAACGTAACCGTTTCAGAGAGAAAAGCGGCCAATGTGACGATCTGGCTTTAAGTCGTTTCGATAACAAATGACGAAAACCGACGGATTTCTCAGGTTTTTAGTACATATGAACACTTTTCACATTCTCCCGTGCAACGCGGCTGTTAGTCCTCCTTTCATGCAAAATCTAAAGGTTCCACCTCTTGTCCAAGGCACCAAAGCCGCTAAAAATCAATAATCGATAACCAAAACTTGAATTGTACTGCTTCTTATGGCTATTGCTTCAACTTAGAAGCTTCTTCTGTGTTCTACTATGGTGCTTTTAGTGTCTCCGCATACCGCAGCACGCGACATAGCTTTGCAGACGATAAATGTAACCGATTCAGAGAGAAGAGCGGCCAATGTGACGATATGGCTTTAAGTAGATTCGATAACAAATGACGAAAACGGGCGTATTTCTCAGGTTCTTGCTACATATGAACCCTTTTCACATTCTCCCGTGCAACGCAGCTGCTAGTCCTCCTTTCATGCAAAATCATAAGGTTCCACCTCATGTCCAAGGCACCAAAGCCGGCTAAAAATCAATAATCGATAACCAAAACATGAATTGTACTGCTTCTTATGGCTATTGCTCCAACTTAGAAGCTTCTTCTGTGTTCTACTATGGTGCTTTTAGTGTCTCCGCATACCGCAGCACGCGACATAGCTTTGCAGACGATAAATGTAACCGTCTCAGAGAGAAAAGCGGCCAATGTGACGATCTGGCTTTAAGTCGATTCGATAACATATGACGAAAACGGACGGATTTCTCAAGTTTTTAGTACATATGAACACTTTTCACATTCTCCCGTGCAACGCGGCTGCTAGTCCTCTTTACAAGCAAAATCTTAAGGTACTAGGTCATGTGCAAGCCAATAAAGCCGGCTAAAAAGTGAATAATCGACAACTAAAACTTGAATTGTACTACTTCGTACTGGTTATTGGTTCAACTTAGAAGCTTCTTCTGTGTTCTACTATGGCGCTTTTAGTGTCTCCGCATACCGCAGCACGTGACATAGGTTTGCAGACAATAAACGTAACCGTTTCAGAGAGAAGAGCGGCCAATGTGACGATCTGGCTATAAGTCGATTCGATAACAAATGACGAAAACGGACGGATTTCTCAGGTTTGTACTACATATGAAACCTTTTCACATTCTCCCGTGCAACGCAGCTGCTAGTCCTCCTTTCATGCAAAATCTTAAGGTTCCACATCATGTCCAAGGCACCAAAGCCGGCTAAAAATCAATAATCGATAACCAAAACTTGAATTGTACTACTTCTTACTGGCCATTGCTTTAACTTAGGAGCTTCTTCTGTGTTCTACTATGGTGCTTTTAGTGTCTCCGCATACCGCAGCACGCGACATACCTTTGCAGACGATAAATGTAACCGTCTCAGAGGGAAAAGCGGCCAATGTGACGATCTGGCTTTAAGTCGATTCGATAACAAATTACGAAAACGGACAGATATCTCATGTTTTTACTACATATGAACACTTTTCACATTCTCCCGTGCACCGCGGCTGCTAGTCCTCCTTTCATGGAAAATATTAAGGTCCTAGGTCATGTCCAAGCCACCAAAGCCGGCTAAAATGTGAATACTCGACAACTAAAACTTGAATTGTACTACTTCTTACTGGCTATTGCTTCAATTTAGAAGCTTCTTCTGTGTTCTACTATGGTGCTTTTAGTGTCTCCGCATACCGCAGCACGCGACATAGCTTTGCAGACGATAAATGTAACCGATTCAGAGAGAAGAGCGGCCAATGTAACGATCTGGCTTTAAGTTGATTGGATAACAAATGACGAAAACGGGCGGATTTCTCAGGTTTTTGCTACATATGAACCCTTTTCACATTCTCCCGTGCAACGCAGCTGCTAGTCCTCCTTTTATGCAAAATGTTAGGGTTCCACCTCATGTCCAAGGCACCAAAGCCGGCTAAAAATCAATAATCGATAACCAAACCTTGAATTGTACTGCTTCTTATGGCTATTGCTTCAACTTAGAAGCTTCTTCTGTGTTCTACTATGGTGCTTTTAGTGTCTCCGCATACCGCAGCACGCGACATAGCTTTGCAGACGATAAATGTAACCGTCTCAGAGAGAAAAGCGGCCAATGTGACGATCTGGCTTTAAGGCGATTCGATAACAAATTACGAAAACGGACGGATTTCTCAGGTTTTTACTACATATGAACACTTTTCACATTCTCCCGTGTAACGCGGCTACTAGTCCTCCTTTCATGCAAAATCTTAAGGTCCGAGGTCATGTCCAAACTACCAAAACTGGCTAAAAAGTGAATAATCGACGCCTAAAACTTGAATTGTACTACATCTTATTGGCTATTACTTCAACTTAGAAGCTTCTTCTGTGTTCTACTATGGTGCATTTAGTGTCTCCGCATACCGCAGCACGCGACATAGCTTTGCAGACGATAAATGTAACCGTTTCAGAGAGAAAAGCGGCCAATGTGACGATCTGGCTTTAAGTCGATTCTATAACAAATGACGAAAACGAACGGATTTCTCAGGTTTGTACTACATATGAACACTTTTCACATTCTCCCGTGCAACGCAGCTGCTAGTCCTCCTTTCATGCAAAGTCTTAAGGTCCTAGGTCATGTCCAAGCCACCAAAGCCGGCTAAAAAGTGAATAATCGACAACTAAATCTTGAATTGTACTACATCTTACTCACTATTGCTTCAACTTAGAAGCTTCTTCTGTGTTCTACTTTGGTGCTTTTAGTGTCTCCGCATACCGCAGCACGCGACATAGCTTTGCAGACGATAAATGTAACCGTCTCAGAGAGAAAAGCGAACAATGTGAAGATCTGGCTTTAAGTCGATTCGATAACAAATGACGAAAACGGACGGATTTCTCAGGTTTTTAGTACATATGAACACTTTTCACATTCTCCCGTGCAACGCGGCTGCTAGTCCTCCTTTCAAGCAAAATCTTAAGGTACAAGGTCATGTCCACGCCAATAAAGCCGGCTAAAAAGTGAATAATCGACAACTAAAACTTGATTTGTACTACTTCGTACTGGTTATTGCTTCAACTTAGAAGCTTCTTGTGTGTTCTACTATGGTGCTTTTAGTGTCTCCACATACCGCAGCACGTGACATAGCTTTGCAGACGATAAATGTAACCGTTTCAGAGAGAAAAGCGGCCAATGTGACGATCTGGCTTTAAGTAGATTCGATAACAAATGACGAAAACGGACGGATTTCTCAGGTTTTTACTACATATGTACCCTTTTCCCATACTCCCGTGAACGCAGCTGCTAGTCCTCCTTTCATGCAAAATCTTAAGGTTCCACCTCTTGTCCAAGGCACCAAAGCTGCAAAAAATCAATAATCGATAACCAAAACTTGAATTGTACTGCTTCTTACGGCTATTGCTTCAACTTAAAAGCTTCTTCTGTGTTCTACTACGGTGCTTTTAGTGTCTCCGCATACCGCAGCACGCGACATAGCTTTGCAGACGATAAACGTAACCGTTTCAGAGAGAAAAGCGGCCAATGTGACGATCTGGCTTTAAGTCGATTCGATAATAAATGACGAAAACAGACGGATTTCTCAGGTTTTTACTACATATGAACACTTTTCACATTCTCCCGTGCAACGCGGCTGCTAGTATTCCTTTCATGCAAAATCTTAAAGTCCTAGGTCATGTCCAAGCCACCAAAGCCCTCTAAAAAGTGAATAATCGACGCCTAAAACTTGTATTGTACTACTTCTTACTGGCTATTACTTCATCTTAGAAGCTTCTTCTGTGTTCTACTATGGTGCTTTTAGTGTCTCCGCATACCGCAGCACGTGACATAGATTTGCAGACGATAAACGTAACCGTTTCAGAGAGAAAAGCGGCCAATGTGACGATCTGGCTTTAAGTCGATTCGATAACAAATGACGAAAACCGACGGATTTCTCAGGTTTTTACTACATATGAACACTTTTCACATTCTCCCGTGCAACGCGGCTGCTAGTCCTCCTTACATGCAAAATCTTAAGGTTCCACCTCTTGTCCAAGGCACCAAAGCTGCAAAAAATCAATAATCGATAACCAAAACTTGAATTGTACTGCTTCTTACGGCTATTGCTTCAACTTAGAAGCTTCTTCTGTGTTCTACTACGGTGCTTTTAGTGTCTCCGCATACCGCAGCATGCGACATAGCTTTGCAGACGATAATTGTAACCGTCTCAGAGAGAAAAGCGGCCAATGTGACGATCTGGCTTTAAGTCGGTTCGATAACAAATGACGAAAACGGACGGATTTCTCAGGTTTTTAGTACATATGAACACTTTTCACATTATCCCGTGCAACGCGGCTGTTAGTCCTCCTTTCATGCGAAATCTAAAGGTTCCACCTCTTGTCCAAGGCACTAAAGCCGCTAAAAATCAATAATCGATAACCAAAACTTGAATTGTACTGCTTCTTATGGCTATTGCTTCAACTTAGAAGCTTCTTCTGTGTTCTACTATGGTGCTTTTAGTGTCTCCGCATACCGCAGCACGCGACATAGCTTTGCAGACGATAAATGTAACCGATTCAGAGAGAAGAGCGGCCAATGTGACGATATGGCTTTAAGTAGATTCGATAACAAATGACGAAAACGGGCGTATTTCTCAGGTTCTTGCTACATATGAACCCTTTTCACATTCTCCCGTGCAACGCAGCTGCTAGTCCTCCTTTCATGCAAAATCATAAGGTTCCACCTCATGTCCAAGGCACCAAAGCCGGCTAAAAATCAATAATCGATAACCAAAACTTGAATTGTACTGCTTCTTATGGCTATTGCTTCAACTTAGAAGCTTCTTCTGTGTTCTACTATGGTGCTTTTAGTGTCTCCGCATACCGCAGCACGCGACATAGCTTTGCAGACGATAAATGTAACCGTCTCAGAGAGAAAAGCGGCCAATGTGACGATCTGGCTTTAAGTCGATTCGATAACATATGACGAAAACGGACGGATTTCTCAAGTTTTTAGTACATATGAACACTTTTCACATTCTCCCGTGCAACGCGGCTGCTAGTCCTCTTTACAAGCAAAATCTTAAGGTACTAGGTCATGTGCAAGCCAATAAAGCCGGCTAAAAAGTGAATAATCGACAACTAAAACTTGAATTGTACTACTTCGTACTGGTTATTGGTTCAACTTAGAAGCTTCTTCTGTGTTCTACTATGGCGCTTTTAGTGTCTCCGCATACCGCAGCACGTGACATAGGTTTGCAGACAATAAACGTAACCGTTTCAGAGAGAAGAGCGGCCAATGTGACGATCTGGCTATAAGTCGATTCGATAACAAATGACGAAAACGGACGGATTTCTCAGGTTTGTACTACATATGAAACCTTTTCACATTCTCCCGTGCAACGCAGCTGCTAGTCCTCCTTTCATGCAAAATCTTAAGGTTCCACATCATGTCCAAGGCACCAAAGCCGGCTAAAAATCAATAATCGATAACCAAAACTTGAATTGTACTACTTCTTACTGGCCATTGCTTTAACTTAGGAGCTTCTTCTGGGTTCTACTATGGTGCTTTTAGTGTCTCCGCATACCGCAGCACGCGACATAGCTTTGCAGACGATAAATGTAACCGTCTCAGAGGGAAAAGCGGCCAATGTGACGATCTGGCTTTAAGTCGATTCGATAACAAATTACGAAAACGGACAGATATCTCATGTTTTTACTACATATGAACACTTTTCACATTCTCCCGTGCACCGCGGGTGCTAGTCCTCCTTTCATGGAAAATATTAAGGTCCTAGGTCATGTCCAAGCCACCAAAGCCGGCTAAAATGTGAATACTCGACAACTAAAACTTGAATTGTACTACTTCTTACTGGCTATTGCTTCAACTTAGAAGCTTCTTCTGTGTTCTACTATGGTGCTTTTAGTGTCTCCGCATACCGCAGCACGCGACATAGCTTTGCAGACGATAAATGTAACCGATTCAGAGAGAAGAGCGGCCAATGTAACGATCTGGCTTTAAGTTGATTGGATAACAAATGACGAAAACGGGCGGATTTCTCAGGTTTTTGCTACATATGAACCCTTTTCACATTCTCCCGTGCAACGCAGCTGCTAGTCCTCCTTTTATGCAAAATGTTAAGGTTCCACCTCATGTCCAAGGCACCAAAGCCGGCTAAAAATCAATAATCGATAACCAAACCTTGAATTGTACTGCTTCTTATGGCTATTGCTTCAACTTAGAAGCTTCTTCTGTGTTCTACTATGGTGCTTTTAGTGTCTCCGCATACCGCAGCACGCGACATAGCTTTGCAGACGATAAATGTAACCGTTTCAGAGAGAAAAGCGGACAATGTGACGATCTGGCTTTAAGTCGATTCTATAACAAATGACGAAAACGAACGGATTTCTCAGGTTTGTACTACATATGAACACTTTTCACATTCTCCCGTGCACCGCGGCTGCTAGTCCTCCTTTCATGCAAAATATTAAGGTCCTAGGTCATGTCCAAGCCACCAAAGCCGGCTAAAATGTGAATAATCCACAATTAAAACTTGAATTGTACTACTTCTTAATGGCTATTGCTTCAACTTAGAAGCTTCTTCTGTGTTCTACTATGGTGCTTTTAGTGTCCCGCATACCGCAGCACGTGACATAGCTTTGCAGACAATAAACGTAACCGTTTCAGAGAGAAAAGCGGCCAATGTGACGATCTGGCTTTAAGTCGATTCGATAACAAATGACGAAAACGGACGGATTTCTCAGGTTTTTACTACATATGAAACCTTTTCACATTCTCCCGTGCAACGCAGCTGCTAGTCCTCCTTTCATGCAAAACCTTAAGGTTCCACCTCATGTCCAAGGCACCAAAGCCGGCTAAAAATCAATAATCGATAACCAAAACTTGAATTGTACTACTTCTTACTGGCCATTGCTTCAACTTAGAAGCTTCTTCTGTGTTCTACTATGGTGCTTTTAGTGTCTCCGCATACCGCAGCACGCGACATAGCTTTGCAGACGATAAATGTAACCGTCTCAGAGAGAAAAGCGGCCAATGTGACGATCTGGCTTTAAGTCGATTCGATAACAAATGACGAAAACGGACGGATTTCTCAGGTTTTTACTACATATGAACACTTTTCACATTCTCCCGTGCAACGCGGCTGCTAGTCCTCCTTTCATGCAAGATCTTAAGGTCCTAGGTCATTTCCAAGCCACCAAAGCCGGCTAAAAAGAGAATAATAGACGCCTAAAACTTGAATTGTACTACTTCTTACTGGCTATTACTTCAACATAGAAGCTTATTCTGTGTTCTACTATGGTGCTTTTAGTGTCTCCGTATACCGCAGCACGCGACATAGCTTTACAGACGATAAATGTAACCGTCTCAGAGAGAAAAGCGGCCAATGTGACGATCTGGCTTTAAGTCGATTCGATTACAAATGACAAGAACGGACGGATTTCTCAAATTTTTGGTACATATGAACACTTCACATTCTCCCGTGCAACGCGGCTGCTAGTCCTCTTTTCAAGCAAAATCTTAAGGTACTAGGTCATGTGCAAGCCAATAAAGCCGGCTAAAAAGTGAATAAACGACAACTAAAACTTGAATTGTACTACTTCTTAATGGCTATTGCTTCAACTTAGAAGCTTCTTCTGTGTTCTACTATGGTGCTTTTAGTGTCCCGCATACCGCAGCACGTGACATAGCTTTGCAGACAATAAACGTAACCGTTTCAGAGAGAAAAGCGGCCAATGTGACGATCTGGCTTTAAGTCGATTCGATAACAAATGACGAAAACGGACGGATTTCTCAGGTTTTTACTACATATGAACACTTTTCACATTCTCCCGTGCACCGCGGTTGGTAGTCATCCTTTCATGCAAAATATTAAGGTCCTAGGTCATGTCCAAGCCACCAAAGCCGGCTAAAATGTGAATAATCGACAACTAAAACTTGAATTGTACTACTTCTTACTGGCTATTGCTTCAACTTAGAAGCTTCTTCTGTGTTCTACTATGGTGCTTTTAGTGTCTCCGCATACCGCAGCACGCGACATAGCTTTGCAGACGATAAATGTAACCGATTCAGAGAGAAGAGCGGCCAATGTGACGATCTGGCTTTAAGTCGATTCGATAACAAATGACGAAAACGGACGGATTTCTCAGGTTTTTACTACATATGAACTCATTTCACATTCTCCCGTACAACGCGGCTGTTAGTCCTCCTTTCATGCAAAGTCTTAAGGTCCTAGGTCATGTCCAAGCCACCAAAGCCGGCTAAAAAGTGAATAATCGACAACTAAATCTTGAATTGTACTACATTTTACTGACTATTACTTCAACTTAGAAGCTTCTTCTGTGTTGTACTATGGTGCTTTGTCTCTGCATACCGCAGAACGCGACATAGCTTTGCAGAAGATAAATGTAACCGTCTCAGAGAGAAAAGCGGCCAATGTGACGATCTGGCTATAAGTCGATTCGATAACAAATGACGAAAACGGACGGATTTCTCAGGTTTTTACTACATATGAACACATTTCACATTCTCCCGTACAACGCGGCTGTTAGTCCTCCTTTCATGCAAAATCTTAAGGTACTAGGTCATGTAGAAGCCAATAACGCTTCTAAAAAGTGATAATCGACAACTAAAACTTGAACTGTACTACTTCTTACTGGCTACTGCTTCAACTTAGATTCTTCTTCTGTGTTCTACTATTATGCTTTTAATGTCTCCGCATACCGCAGCACGTGACATAGCTTTGCAGACGATAAATGTAACCGTTTCAGGGAGAAAAGCGGCCAATGTGACGATCTGGCTTTAAGTCGATTCGATAACAAATGACGAAAACGGACGGATTTCTCAGGTTTTCACTACATATGAACACTTTTCACATTCTCCCGTGCAACGCGGCTGCTAGTCCTCCTTTCATGCAAAATCTTTATGTTCCACCTCATGTCCAAGGCACCAAAGCCGCGTAAAAATCAATAATCGATAACCAAAACTTGAATTGTATTGCTTCTTACTGGCTAATGCTTCAACTTAGAAGCTTCTTCTGTGTTCTACTATGGTGCTTTTAGTATCTCCGCATACCGCAGCACGCGACATAGCATTGCACACCATAAATGTAACCGTTTCAGAGAGAAAAGCGGCCAATGTGACGATCTGGCTTTAAGTCGATTCGATAACAAATGACGAAAACGGACGGATTTCTCAGGTTTTTACTACATATGAACACATTTCACATTCTCCCGTACAACGCGGCTGTTAGTCCTCCTTTCATGCAAAATCTTAAGGTACTAGGTCATGTAGAAGCCAATAACGCTTCTAAAAAGTGATAATCGACAACTAAAACTTGAATTGTACTACTTCTTACTGGCTACTGCTTCAACTTAGATTCTTCTTCTGTGTTCTACTATGGTGCTTTTAGTGTTTCCGCATACCGCAGCACACGACATATCTTTGCAGACGATAAATGTAACCGTCTCAGAGAGAAAAGCGGCCAATGTGACGATCTGGCTTTAAGTCGATTCGGTAACAAATGACGATAACGGACGGATTTCTCAGGATTTTACTACATATGAACCCTTTTTACATTCTCCCGCCAACGCGGCTGCTAGTCCTCCTTTCATGCAAAATCTTAACGTTCCACCTCATGTCCAAGGCACCAAAGCCGGCTACAAATCAATTGTCGATAAACAAAACAAGAATTGTACTGCTTCTTACTGACTATTGCTTCAACTTAGAAGTTTCTTCTGTGTTCTACTATGGTGCTTTTAGTGTTTCCGCATACCGCAGCACGCGTCATAGCTTTGCAGACGATAAATGTAACCGTCTCAGAGAGAAAAGCGGCCAATGTGACGATCTGGCATTAAGTCGATTCGATAACAAATGACGAAAACGGACGGATTTCTCAGGTTTTTACTACATATGAAAACTTTTTACATTCTCCCGTGCAAAGGGGCTGCTAGTCCTCCTTTCATGCAAAATCTTGAGGTCCTAGGTCATGTCCAAACCACCAAAGCCGGCTAAAAAGTGAATAATCGACAACTAAAACTTCAATTGTACTACTTCTTACTGGCTATTACTTCAACTTAGAAGCTTCTTCTGTGTTCTACTATGGTGCTTTTAGTGTCTCCGCATACCGCAGCACGCGACGTAGCTTTGCAGACGATAAATATAACCGTCTCAGAGAGAAGAGCGGCCAATGTGACGATCTGGCTTTAAGTCGATTCGATAACAAATAACGAAAACGGACGGATTTCTCAGGTGTTTACTATATATGAGCACTTTTCACATTCTCCCGTGCAACGCGGCTGCTAGTCCTCCTTTCATGCAAAGTCTTAAATTCCTACATCATGTCATAGCCAGCAAAGCCGGCTAAAAAGTGAATAATCGAAAACTAAAACTTGAATTGTACTACTTCTTACTGGCTATTACTTCAACTTAGAAGCTTCTTCTGTGTTTTACTATGGTGCTTTTAGTGTCTCCGCATACCGCAGCACGCGACATAGCTTTGCAGACGACAAATGTAACCGTTTCAGAAAGAAGAGTGGCCAAAGTGACGATCTGGCTTTAAGTCGATTCGATAACAAATGACGAAAACGGACGTATTTCTCAGGTTTTTACTACATATGAACCCTTTTCTCATTCTCCCGTGCAACGCGGCTGCTAGTCCTCCTTTCATGCAAAATCTTAAGGTTCCACCTCATGTCCAAGGCACAAAGCCGGCTAAAAATCGATACTCGATAACCAAAACTTAAATTGTACTGCTTCTTACTGGCTATTGCTTCAACTTAGAAGATTTTTCTGTGTTCTACTATGGTGCTTTTAGTGTCTCCGCATACCGCATCACGCGACATAGCTTTGCAGACGATAAATGTAACCGTCTCAGAGAGAAAAGCGGCCAATGTGACGATCTGGCTTTAAGTCGATTCGATAACAAATGACGAAAACGGACGGATTTCTCAGGTTTTTACTACATATGAACCCTTTTTACATTCTCCCGTGCAACGCGGCTGCTAGTCCTCCTTTCATGCAAAATCTTAAGATTCCACCTTATGTCCAAGACACCAAAGCCGGCAAAAAATTAATAATCGATTACCAAAACTTGAATTGTACTGCTTCTTACTGGCTATTGCTTCAACTTAGAAGATTCTTCTGTGTTCTACTATGGTGCATTTGGGGTCTCCGCATACCGCAGCACGCGACGTAGCTTTGCAGACGATAAATGTAACCGTCTCAGAGAGAAAAGCGGCCAATGTGACGATCAGGCTTTAAGTCGATTCGATAGCAAATGACGAAAACGGACGGATTTCTCAGGTGTTTACTATATATGAACACATTTCACATTCTCCCGTGCAACGCGGCTGCTAGTCCTCCTTTCATGCAAAATCTTAAGTTCCTAGATCATGTCCAAGCCACCAAAGCCTGCTAAAAAGTGAATAATCGACAACTAAAACTTGAATTGTACTACTTCTTACTGGCTATTACTTCAACTTAGAAGCTTCTTCTGTGTTCTACTCTGGTGCTTTTAGTGTTTTCGCATACCGCAGCACGCGACATATCTTTGCAGACGAAAAATGTAACCGTCTCAGAGAGAAAAGCGGCCAATGTGACGATCTGACTTTAAGTCAATTCGATAACAAATGACGAAAACGGACGCATTTCTCAGGATTTTACTACATGTGAACCCTTTTCACATTCTCCCGTGCAACGCGGCTGCTAGTCCTCCTTCCATGCAAAATCTTAAGGTCCTACGTCATGTCCAAGCCACCAAAGCCGGCTAAAAAGTGAATAATCGACAACTAAATCTTGAATTGTACTACATTTTACTGACTATTGCTTCAACTTAGAAGCTTCTTCTGTGTTCTACTATGGTGCTTTTAGTGTTTCCGCATACCGCAGCACGCGACATAGCTTTGCAGACTATAAATGTAACCGTCTCAGAGAGAAAAGCGGCCAATGTGACGATCTGGCTTTAAGTCGATTCGATAACAAATGACGAAAACGGACGGATTTCTCAGGTTTTTACTACATATGAACCCTTTTCACATTCTCCCCTGCAACGCGGCTGCTAGTCCTTCTTTCATGCAAAATCTTAAGATACCACCTTATGTCCAAGACACCAAAGCCGGCAAAAAATTAATAATCGATAACCAAAACTTAAATTGTATTGCTTCTTACTGGCTAATGCTTCAACTTAGAAGCTTCTTCTGTGTTCTACTATGGTGCTTTTAGTATCTCCGCATACCGCAGCACGCGACATAGCATTGCACACCATAAATGTAACCGTTTCAGAGAGAAAAGCGGCCAATGTGACGATCTGGCTTTAAGTCGATTCGATAACAAATGACGAAAACGGACTGATTTCTCAGGTTTTTACTACATATGAACACATTTCACATTCTCCCGTACAACGCGGCTGTTAGTCCTCCTTTCATGCAAAATCTTAAGGTACTAGGTCATGTAGAAGCCAATAACGCTTCTAAAAAGTGATAATCGACAACTAAAACTTGAATTGTACTACTTCTTACTGGCTACTGCTTCAACTTAGATTCTTCTTCTGTGTTCTACTATGGTGCTTTTAGTGTTTCCGCATACCGCAGCACACGACATATCTTTGCAGACGATAAATGTAACCGTCTCAGAGAGAAAAGCGGCCAATGTGACGATCTGGCTTTAAGTCGATTCGGTAACAAATGACGATAACGGACGGATTTCTCAGGATTTTACTACATATGAACCCTTTTTACATTCTCCCGCCAACGCGGCTGCTAGTCCTCCTTTCATGCAAAATCTTAACGTTCCACCTCATGTCCAAGGCACCAAAGCCGGCTACAAATCAATTGTCGATAAACAAAACAAGAATTGTACTGCTTCTTACTGACTATTGCTTCAACTTAGAAGCTTCTTCTGTGTTTTACTATGGTGCTTTTAGTGTTTCCGCATACCGCAGCACGCGTCATAGCTTTGCAGACGATAAATGTAACCGTCTCAGAGAGAAAAGCGGCCAATGTGACGATCTGGCATTAAGTCGATTCGATAACAAATGACGAAAACGGACGGATTTCTCAGGTTTTTACTACATATGAAAACTTTTTACATTCTCCCGTGCAAAGGGGCTGCTAGTCCTCCTTTCATGCAAAATCTTGAGGTCCTAGGTCATGTCCAAACCACCAAAGCCGGCTAAAAAGTGAATAATCGACAACTAAAACTTCAATTGTACTACTTCTTACTGGCTATTACTTCAACTTAGAAGCTTCTTCTGTGTTTTACTATGGTGCTTTTAGTGTCTCCGCATACCGCAGCACGCGACATAGCTTTGCAGACGACAAATGTAACCGTCTCAGAGAGAAAAGCGGCCAATGTGACGATCTGGCTTTAAGTCGATTCGATAACAAATGACGAAAACGGACGTATTTCTCAGGTTTTTACTACATATGAACCCTTTTCTCATTCTCCCGTGCAACGCGGCTGCTAGTCCTCCTTTCATGCAAAATCTTAAGGTTCCACCTCATGTCCAAGGCACCAAAGCCGGCTAAAAATCGATACTCGATAACCAAAACTTAAATTGTACTGCTTCTTACTGGCTATTGCTTCAACTTAGAAGATTTTTCTGTGTTCTACTATGGTGCTTTTAGTGTCTCCGCATACCGCATCACGCGACATAGCTTTGCAGACGATAAATATAACCGTCTCAGAGAGAAGAGCGGCCAACGTGACGATCTGGCTTTAAGTCGATTCGATAACAAATAACGAAAACGGACGGATTTCTCAGGTGTTTATTATATATGAGCACTTTTCACATTCTCCCGTGCAACGCGGCTGCTAGTCCTCCTTTCATGCAAAGTCTTAAATTCCTACATCATGTCCAAGCCAGCAAAGCCGGCTAAAAAGTGAATAATCGACGCCTAAAACTTGAATTGTACTACTTCTTACTGGCTATTACTTCAACTTAGAAGCTTCTTCTGTGTTTTACTATGGTGCTTTTAGTGTCTCCGCATACCGCAGCACGCGACATAGCTTTTCAGACGACAAATGTAACCGTTTCAGAAAGAAGAGTGGCCAAAGTGACGATCTGGCTTTAAGTCGATTCGATAACAAATGACGAAAACGGACGTATTTCTCAGGTTTTTACTACATATGAACCCTTTTCTCATTCTCCCGTGCAACGCGGCTGCTAGTCCTCCTTTCATGCAAAATCTTAAGGTTCCACCTCATGTCCAAGGCACCAAAGCCGGCTAAAAATCGATACTCGATAACCAAAACTTAAATTGTACTGCTTCTTACTGGCTATTGCTTCAACTTAGAAGATTTTTCTGTGTTCTACTATGGTGCTTTTAGTGTCTCCGCATACCGCATCACGCGACATAGCTTTGCAGACGATAAATGTAACCGTCTCAGAGAGAAAAGCGGCCAATGTGACGATCTGGCTTTAAGTCGATTCGATAACAAATGACGAAAACGGACGGATTTCTCAGGTTTTTACTACATATGAACCCTTTTTACATTCTCCCGTGCAACGCGGCTGCTAGTCCTCCTTTCATGCAAAATCTTAAGATTCCACCTTATGTCCAAGACACCAAAGCCGGCAAAAAATTAATAATCGATTACCAAAACTTGAATTGTACTGCTTCTTACTGGCTATTGCTTCAACTTAGAAGATTCTTCTGTGTTCTACTATGGTGCATTTGGGGTCTCCGCATACCGCAGCACGCGACGTAGCTTTGCAGACGATAAATGTAACCGTCTCAGAGAGAAAAGCGGCCAATGTGACGATCAGGCTTTAAGTCGATTCGATAGCAAATGACGAAAACGGACGGATTTCTCAGGTGTTTACTATATATGAACACATTTCACATTCTCCCGTGCAACGCGGCTGCTAGTCCTCCTTTAATGCAAAATCTTAAGTTCCTAGATCATGTCCAAGCCACCAAAGCCTGCTAAAAAGTGAATAATCGACAACTAAAACTTGAATTGTACTACTTCTTACTGGCTATTACTTCAACTTAGAAGCTTCTTCTGTGTTCTACTCTGGTGCTTTTAGTGTTTTCGCATACCGCAGCACGCGACATATCTTTGCAGACGAAAAATGTAACCGTCTCAGAGAGAAAAGCGGCCAATGTGACGATCTGACTTTAAGTCAATTCGATAACAAATGACGAAAACGGACGCATTTCTCAGGATTTTACTACATGTGAACCCTTTTCACATTCTCCCGTGCAACGCGGCTGCTAGTCCTCCTTCCATGCAAAATCTTAAGGTCCTACGTCATGTCCAAGCCACCAAAGCCGGTTAAAAAGTGAATAATCGACAACTAAATCTTGAATTGTACTACATTTTACTGACTATTGCTTCAACTTAGAAGCTTCTTCTGTGTTCTACTATGGTGCTTTTAGTGTTTCCGCATACCGCAGCACGCGACATAGCTTTGCAGACTATAAATGTAACCGTCTCAGAGAGAAAAGCGGCCAATGTGACGATCTGGCTTTAAGTCGATTCGATAACAAATGACGAAAACGGACGGATTTCTCAGGTTTTTACTACATATGAACCCTTTTCACATTCTCCCCTGCAACGCGGTTGCTAGTCCTTCTTTCATGCAAAATCTTAAGATACCACCTTATGTCCAAGACACCAAAGCCGGCAAAAAATTAATAATCGATAACCAAAACTTGAATTGTACTGCTTCTTACTGGCTATTGCTTCAACTTAGAAGCTTCTTCTGTATTCTACTATGGTGCTCTTAGTGTCTCCGCATACCGCAGCACGCGATATAGCTTTGCAGACGATAAATGTAACCGTCTCAGAGAGAAAAGCGGCCAAAGTGACGATCTGGCTTTAAGTTGATTCGATAACAAATGACGAAAACGGACGGATTTCTCAGGTTTTTACTACATATGAACCCTTTTCTCATTCTCCCGTGCAACGCGGCTGCTAGTCCTCCTTTCATGCAAAATCTTAATGTTCCACCTCAAGTCCAAGGCACCAAAGCCGGCTAAAAATCGATAATGGATAACCAAAACTTAAATTGTAGTGCTTCTTACTGGCTATTGCTTCAACTTAGAAGATTTTTCTGTGTTCTACTGTGGTGCTTTTAGTGTCTCCGCATACCGCAGCACGCGACATAGCTTTGCAGACGATAAATGTAACCGTCTCAGAGAGAAAAGCGGCCAATGTGACGATCTGGCTTTAAGTCGATTCGATAACAAATGACGAAAACGGACTGATTTCGCAGGTTTTTACTACATATGAACCCTTTTTACATTCTCCCGTGCAACGCGGCTGCTAGTCCTCCTTTCATGCAAAATCATAAGATTCCACCTTATGTCCAAGACACCAAAGCCGGCAAAAAATTAATAATCGATTACCAAAACTTGAATTGTACTGCTTCTTACTGGCTATTGCTTCAACTTAGAAGATTCTTCTGTGTTCTACTATGGTGCATTTGGGGTCTCCGCATACCGCAGCACGCGACATAGCTTTGCAGACGAAAAGTGTAACCGTCTCAGAGAGAAAAGCGGCCAATGTGACGATCTGGCTTTAAGTCGATTCGATAACAAATTACGAAAACGGACGGATTTCTCAGGTTTTTACTACATATGAACACTTTTCACATTCTCCCGTTCAACGCGGCTGCTAGTCCTCCTTTCATGCAAAATCTTAATGTTCCACCTCATGTCCAAGGCAACAAAGCCGCCTAAAATCAATAATCGATAACAAAAACTTGAATTGTACTGCTTCTTACTTACTATTGCTTGAACTTAAAAGCTTCATCTGTGTTCTAACATGGTGCTTTTAGTGTCTCCGCATACCGCAGCACGAGACATAGCTATGCAGACGATAAATGTAACCGTCTCAGAGAGAAAAGCGGCCAATGTGACGATCTGGCTTTAAGTCGATTCGATAACAAATGACGAAAACGGACGGATTTCTCAGGTGTTTACTATATATGAACACTTTTCACATTCTCCCGTGCAACGCGGCTGCTAGTCCTCCTTTCATGCAAAATCTTATGTTCCTAGGTCATGTCCAAGCCACCAAAGCCGGCTAAAAAGTGAATACTTGACAACTAAAACTTGAATTGTACTACTTCTTACTGGCTATTACTTCAACTTAGAAGCTTCTTCTGTGTTCTACTATGGTGCTTTTAGTGTTTCCGCATACCGCAGCACGCGACATAGCTTTGCAGACGATAAATGTAACCGTCTCAGAGAGAAAAGCGGCCAATGTGACGATCTGGCTTTAAGTCGAGTCGATAACAAATGACGAAAACGGACGGATTTCTCAGGTTTTTACTACATCTGAACCCTTTTCACATTCTCCCGTGCAACGCGGCTGCTAGTCCTCCTTTCATGCAAAATCTTATGGTTCCACCTCATGCCCATGGCACCAAAGCCGGCTAAAAATCAATATTCGAAAACCAAAACTTGAATTGTACTGCTTCTTACTGGCTATTGCTTCAACTTAGAAGCTTCTTCTGTGTTCTACTATGGTGCTTTTAGAGTCTCCGCATACCGCAGCAGGCGACATAGCTTTGCAGACGATAAATGTAACCGTCTCAGAGAGAAAAGCGGCCAATGTGACGATCTGGCTTTAAGTCGATTCGATAACAAATGACGAAAACGGACGGATTTCTCAGGTTTCTACTACATATGAACACTTTTCACATTCTCCCGTGCAACGCGGCTGCCAGTCCTCCTTTCATGCAAAATCTTAAGGTTCCACCTCATGTCCAATACACCAAAGCCGGCTAAAAATCAATTATCGATAAACTAAACAAGAATTTTACTGCTTCTTACTGACTATTGCTTCAACTTAGAAGTTTCTTCTGTGTTCTACTATGATGCTTTTATTGTTTCCGCGTACCGCAGCACGCGACATATCTTTGCAGACGACAAATGTAACCGTCTCAGAGAGAAAAGCGGCCAACGTGACGATCTGGCTTTAAGTCGATTCGATAACAAATGACGAAAATGGACGGATTTATCAGGTTTTTACTACATATGAACACTTTTTACATTCTCCCGTGCAACGGGGCTACTAGTCCTCCTTTCATGCAAAATCTTAAGGTCCTAGGTCATGTCCAAGCCACCAAAGCCGGCTAAAAAAGTGAATAATTGACAACTAAAACTTCAATTGTACTACTTCTTACTGGCTATTGCTTCAACTTAGAAGCTTCTTCTGTGTTCTACTATGGTGCTTTTAGTGTCTCCGCATACCGCAGCACGCGACATAGCTTTGCAGACGATAAATGTAACCGATTCAGAAAGAAGAGTGGCCAATGTGACGATCTCACTTTAAATCGATTCGATAACAAATGACGAAAACGGACGGATTTCTCAGGTTTTTACTACATTTGAACCCTTTTCTCATTCTCCCGTGCAACGCGGCTGCTAGTCCTCCTTTCATGCAAAATCTTAAGGTTCCACCTCATGTCCAAGGCACCAAAGCCGGCTAAAAATCAATAATCGATAACCAAAACTTGAATTGTACTGCTTCTTACTGGCTATTGCTTCAACTTAGAAGATTTTTCTGTGTTCTACTATGGTGCTTTTAGTGTCTCCGCATACCGCAGCACGCGACATAGCTTTGCAGACGATAAATGTAACCGTCTCAGAGAGAAAAGCGGCCAATGTGACGATCTGGCTTTAAGTCGATTCGATAACAAATAACGAAAGTGGACGGATTTCTCAGGTTTTTACTACATATGAACACTTTTCACATTCTCCCGTGCAACTCGGCTGCTAGTCCTCTTTTCATGCAGATTCTTAATGTTCCACCTCATGTTCAAGGCACCAAAGCCTCCTAAAAATCAATAATCGATAACCAAAACTTGAATTGTACTGCTTATTACTGGCTATTGCTTCAACTTAGAAGCTTCTGCTGTGTTTTACTATGGTGCTTTTAGTGTCTCCGCATACCGCAGCACGCGACATAGCTTTGCAGACGACAAATGTAACCGTTTCAGAAAGAAGAGTGGCCAAAGTGACGATCTGGCTTTAAGTCGATTCGATAACAAATGACGAAAACGGACGTATTTCTCAGTTTTTTACTACATATGAACCCTTTTCTCATTCTCCCGTGCAACGCGGCTGCTAGTACTCCTTTCATGCAAAATCTTAAGGTTCCACCTCATGTCCAAGGCACCAAAGCCGGCTAAAAATCGATACTCGATAACCAAAACTTAAATTGTACTGCATCTTACTGGCTATTGCTTCAACTTAGAAGATTTTTCTGTGTTCTACTATGGTGCTTTTAGTGTCTCCGCATACCGCAGCACGCGACATAGCTTTGCAGACGATAAATGTAACCGTCTCAGAAAGAAAAGCGGCCAATGTGACGATCTGGCTTTAAGTCGATTCGATAACAAATGACGAAAACGGACGGATTTCTCAGGTTTTTACTACATATGAACCCTTTTTACATTCTCCCGTGCAACGCGGCTGCTAGTCCTCCTTTCATGCAAAATCTTAAGATTCAACCTTATGTCCAAGACACCAAAGCCGGCAAAAAATTAATAATCGATTACCAAAACTTGAATTGTACTGCTTCTTACTGGCTATTGCTTCAACTTAGAAGATTCTTCTGTGTTCTACTATGGTGCATTTGGGGTCTCCGCATACCGCAGCACGCGACGTAGCTTTGCAGACGATAAATGTAACCGTCTCAGAGAGAAAAGCGGCCAATGTGACGATCAGGCTTTAAGTCGATTCGATAGCAAATGACGAAAACGGACGGATTTCTCAGGTGTTTACTATATATGAACACATTTCACATTCTCCCGTGCAACGCGGCTGCTAGTCCTCCTTTCATGGAAAATCTTAAGTTCCTAGATCATGTCCAAGCCACCAAAGCCTGCTAAAAAGTGAATAATCGACAACTAAAACTTGAATTGTACTACTTCTTACTGGCTATTACTTCAACTTAGAAGCTTCTTCTGTGTTCTACTCTGGTGCTTTTAGTGTTTTCGCATACCGCAGCACGCGACATATCTTTGCAGACGAAAAATGTAACCGTCTCAGAGAGAAAAGCGGCCAATGTGACGATCTGACTTTAAGTCGATTCGATAACAAATGACGAAAACGGACGCATTTCTCAGGATTTTACTACATGTGAACCCTAATCACATTCTCCCGTGGTACGCGGCTGCTAGTCCTCCTTCCATGCAAAATCTTAAGGTCCTACGTCATGTCCAAGCCACCAAAGCCGGCTAAAAAGTGAATAATCGACAACTAAATCTTGAATTGTACTACATTTTACTGACTATTGCTTCAACTTAGAAGCTTCTTCTGTATTCTACTATGGTGCTCTTAGTGTCTCCGCATACCGCAGCACGCGACATAGCTTTGCAGACGATAAATGTAACCGTCTCAGAGAGAAAAGCGGCCAAAGTGACGATCTGGCTTTAAGTCGATTCGATAACAAATGACGAAAACGGACGGATTTCTCAGGTTTTTACTACATATGAACCCTTTTCTCATTCTCCCGTGCAACGCGGCTGCTAGTCCTCCTTTCATGCAAAATCTTAATGTTCCACCTCATGTCCAAGGCACCAAAGCCGGCTAAATATCGATAATGGATAACCAACACTTAAATTGTACTGCTTCTTACTGGCTATTGCTTCAACTTAGAAGACTTTTCTTTGTTCTACTATGGTGCTTTTAGTGTCTCCGCATACCGCAGCACGCGACATAGCTTTGCAGACGATAAATGTAACCGTCTCAGAGAGAAAAGCGGCCAATGTGACGATCTGGCTTTAAGTCGATTCGATAACAAATGACGAAAACGGACTGATTTCTCAGGTTTTTACTACATATGAACCCTTTTTACATTCTCCCGTGCAACGCGGCTGCTAGTCCTCCTTTCATGCAAAATCTTAAGATTCCACCTTATGTCCAAGACACCAAAGCCGGCAAAACATTAATAATCGATTACAAAAACTTGAATTGTACTGCTTCTTACTGGCTATCGCTTCAACTTAGAAGATTCTTCTGTGTTCTACTATGGTGCATTTGGGGTCTCCGCATACCGCAGCACGCGACATAGCTATGCAGACGATAAATGTAACCGTCTCAGAGAGAAAAGCGGCCAATGTGACGATCTGGCTTTAAGTCGATTCGATAACAAATGACGAAAACGGACGGATTTCTCAGGTGTTTACTATATATGAACACTTTTCACATTCTCCCGTGCAACGTGGCTGCTAGTCCTCCTTCCATGCAAAATCTTATGTTCCTAGGTCATGTCCAAGCCACCAAAGCCGGCTAAAAAGTGAATACTTGACAACTAAAACTTGAATTGTACTACTTCTTACTGGCTATTACTTCAACTTAGAAGCTTCTTCTGTGTTCTACTATGGTGCTTTTAGAGTCTCCGCATACCGCAGCAGGCGACATAGCTTTGCAGACGATAAATGTAACCGTCTCAGAGAGAAAAGCGGCCAATGTGACGATCAGGCTTTAAGTCGATTCGATAACAAATGACGAAAACGGACTGATTTCTTAGGTTTTTACTTTTCACATTCTCCCGTGAAACGGGGCTGCTAGTCCTCCTTTCATGCAAACTCTTAAGGTTCCACCTCATGTCCAAAGCACCAAGGCCGGCTAAAAATCAATAATCGACAACCAAAACTTGAATTGTACAGCTTCTTACTGGCTATTGCTTCAACTTAGAAGCTTCTTTTGTGTTCTACTATGGTGCATTTAGTGTCTCCGCATACCGCAGCACGCGACATAGCTTTGCAGACTATAAATGTAACCGTCTCAGAGAGAAAAGCGGCCAATGTGACGATCTGGCTTTAAGTCGATTCGATAACAAATGACGAAAACGGACTGATTTCTCAGGTTTTTACTACATATGAACCCTTTTCACATTCTCCCCTGCAACGCGGCAGCTATTCCTCCTTTCATGCAAAATCTTAATGTTCCACCGCATGTCCAAGGCACCAAAGCCGCCTAAAATTAATAATCGATAACCAAAACTTGAATTGTACTGCTTCTTACTGGCTATTGCTTCAACTTAAAAGCTTCATCTGTGTTCTAATATGGTGCTTTTAGTGTCTCCGCATACCGCAGCACGAGACATAGCTATGCAGACGATAAATGTAACCGTCTCAGAGAGAAAAGCGGCCAATGTGACGATCTGGCTTTAAGTCGATTCGATAACAAATGACGAAACCGGACGGATTTCTCAGCTTTTTACTACATATGAACACTTTTCACATTCTCCCTTGCAACGCGGCTGCTAGTCCTCCTTTCATGCAAAATGTTAATGTTCCACCTCATGTCCAAGACACCAAAGTCGGCAAAAAATTAATAATCGATAACCAAAACTTGAATTGTACTGCTTCTTACTGGCTATTGCTTCAACTTAGAAGATTTTTCTGTGTTCTACTATGGTGCTTTTAGTGTCTCCGCATACCGCAGCACGCGACATAGCTTTGCAGACGATAAATGTAACCGTCTCAGAGAGAAAAGCGGCCAATGTGACGATCTGGCTTTAAGTCGATTCGATAACAAATGACGAAAACGGACGGATTTCTCAGGTTTTTACTACATATGAACCCTTTTTACATTCTCCCGTGCAACGCGGCTGCTGGTCCTCCTTTCATGCAAAATCTTAAGATTCCACCTTATGTCCAAGACACCAAAGCCGCAAAAAATTAATAATCGATAACCAAAACTTGAATTGTACTGCTTCTTACTGGCTATTGCTTCAACTTAGAAGCTTCTTCTGTGTTCTACTATGGTGCTCTTAGTGTCTCCGCATACCGCAGCACGCGACATAGCTTTGCAGACGATAAATGTAACCGTCTCAGAGAGAAAAGTGGCCAATGTGACGATCTGGCTTTAAGTCGATTCGATAACAAATGACGAAAACGGACGGATTTCTCAGGTTTTTACTACATATGAACACTTTTCACATTCTGCCGTGCAACGCGGCTGCTAGTCCTCCTTTCATGCAAAATCTTAATGTTCCACCTCATGTCCAAGGCACCAAAGTCGGCTAAAAATCGATAATGGATAAAAAAAACTTAAATTGTACTGCTTCTTACTGGCTATTGCTTCAACTTAGAAGATTTTTCTGTGTTCTACTATGGTGCTTTTAGTGTCTCCGCATACCGCAGCACGCGACATAGCTTTGCAGACGATAAATGTAACCGTCTCAGAGAGAAAATCGGCCAATGTGACGATCTGGCTTTAAGTCGATTCGATAACAAATGACGAAAACGGACTGATTTCTCAGGTTTTTACTACATATGAACCCTTTTTACATTCTCCCGTGCAACGTGGCTGCTAGTCCTCCATTCATGCAAAATCTTAAGATTCCACCTTATGTCCAAGACACCAAAGCCGGCAAAAAATTAATAATCGATTACCAAAACTTGAATTGTACTGCTTCTTACTGGTTATTGCTTCAACTTAGAAGATTCTTCTGTGTTCTACTATGGTGCATTTGGGGTCTCCGCATACCGCAGCACGCGACATAGCTTTGCAGACGAAAAATGTAACCGTCTCAGAGAGAAAAGCGGCCAATGTGACGATCTGGCTTTAAGTCGATTCGATAACAAATTACGAAAACAGACGGATTTCTCAGGTTTTTACTACATATGAACACTTTTCACATTCTCCCGTGCAACGCGGCTGCTAGTCCTCCTTTCATGCAAAATCTTAATGTTCCACCTCATGTCCAAGGCAACAAAGCCGCCTAAAATCAATAATCGATAACAAAAACTTGAATTGTACTGCTTCTTACTGGCTATTGCTTGAACTTAAAAGCTTCATCTGTGTTCTAATATGGTGCTTTTAGTGTCTCCGCATACCGCAGCACGAGACATAGCTATGCAGACGATAAATGTAACCGTCTCAGAGAGAAAAGCGGCCAATGTGACGATCTGGCTTTAAGTCGATTCGATAACAAATGACGAAAACGGACGGATTTCTCAGGTGTTTACTATATATGAACACTTTTCACATTCTCCCGTGCAACGCGGCTGCTAGTCCTCCTTTCATGCAAAATCTTATGTTCCTAGGTCATGTCCAAGCCACCAAAGCCGGCTAAAAAGTGAATACTTGACAACTAAAACTTGAATTGTACTACTTCTTACTGGCTATTACTTCAACTTAGAAGCTTCTTCTGTGTTCTACTATGGTGCTTTTAGTGTTTCCGCATACCGCAGCACGCGACATAGCTTTGCAGACGATAAATGTAACCGTCTCAGAGAGAAAAGCGGCCAATGTGACGATCTGGCTTTAAGTCGATTCGATAACAAATTACGAAAACAGACGGATTTCTCAGGTTTTTACTACATATGAACACTTTTCACATTCTCCCGTGCAACGCGGCTGCTAGTCCTCCTTTCATGCAAAATCTTAAGGTTCCACCTCATGTCCAAAGCACCAAGGCCGGCTAAAAATCAATAATCGACAACCAAAACTTGAATTGTACAGCTTCTTACTGGCTATTGCTTCAACTTAGAAGCTTCTTTTGTGTTCTACTATGGTGCTTTTAGTGTCTCCGCATACCGCAGCACGCGACATAGCTTTGCAGACGATAAATGTAACCGTCTCAGAGAGAAAAGCGGCCAATGTGACGATCTGGCTTTAAGTCGATTCGATAACACATTACGAAAACGGACGGATTTCTCATTTTTTTACTACATATAAACACTTTTCATATTCTCCCGTGCAACGCGGCTGCTAGTCCTCCTTTCATGCAAAATCTTAAGGTCCTAGGTCATGTCCAAGCCACCAAAGCCGGCTTAAAAGGGAATAATCGACAACTAAAACTTGAATTGTACTACTTCTTACTGGCTATTACGTCAACTTAGAAGCTTCTTCTGTGTTCTACTATGGTGCTTGTAGTGTCTCCGCATACCGCAGCACGCGACATAGCTTTGCAGACGATAAATGTAACCGTCTCAGAGAGAAAAGCGGCCAAGGTGACGATCTGGCTTTAAGTCGATTCGATAACAAATGACGAAAACGGACGGATTTCTCAGGTTTTTACTACATATGAACACTTTTCACATTCTCCCGTGCAACGCGGCTGCCAGTCCTCCTTTCATGCAAAATCTTAAGGTTCCACCTCATGTCCAATACACCAAAGCCGGCTAAAAATCAATTATCGATAAACTAAACAAGAATTTTACTGCTTCTTACTGACTATTGCTTCAACTTAGAAGTTTCTTCTGTGTTCTACTATGATGCTTTTATTGTTTCCGCGTACCGCAGCACGCGACATATCTTTGCAGACGATAAATGTAACCGTCTCAGAGAGAAAAGCGGCCAACGTGACGATCTGGCTTTAAGTCGATTCGATAACAAATGACGAAAATGGACGGATTTATCAGGTTTTTACTACATATGAACACTTTTTACATTCTCCCGTGCAACGGGGCTGCTAGTCCTCCTTTCATGCAAAATCTTAAGGTCCTAGGTCATGTCCAAGCCACCAAAGCCGGCTAAAAAAGTGAATAATTGACAACTAAAACTTCAATTGTACTACTTCTTACTGGCTATTGCTTCAACTTAGAAGCTTCTTCTGTGTTCTACTATGGTGCTTTTAGTGTCTCCGCATACCGCAGCACGCGACATAGCTTTGCAGACCATAAATGAAACCGTCTCAGAGAGAAAAGCGGCCAATGTGACGATCTGGCTTTAAGTCGATTCGATAACAAATGACGAAAACGGACGGATTTCTCAGGTTTTTACTACATATGAACACTTTTCACATTCTCCCGTGCAACGCGGCTGCTATTCCTCCTTTCATGCAAAATCTTAAGGTTCCACCTAATGTCCAAAGCACCAAGGCCGGCTAAAAATCAATAATCGATAACCAAAACTTGAATTGTACTGCTTCTTACTGGCTATTGCTTAGTCTTAGAAGCTTCTTATGTGTTCTACTATGGTGCTTTTAGAGTTTCCGCATACCGCAGCACGCGACATATCTTTGCAGACTATAAATGTAACCGTCTCAGAGAGAAAAGCGGCCAATGTGACGATCTGGCTTTAAGTCGATTCGATAACAAATGACGAAAATGGACGGATTTTTCAGGTTTTTACTACATATGAACACTTTTCACATTTTCCCGTGCAACTCGGATGCTAATCCTCTTTTCATGCAGAATCTTAATGTTCCACCTCATGTCCAAGGCACCAGAGCCTCCTAAAAATCAATAATCGATAACCAAAACTTGAATTGTACTGCTTATTACTGGTTATTGCTTCAACTTAGAAGCTTCTTCTGTGTTCTACTATGGTTCTTTTAGTGTTTCCGCATTCCGCAGCATGCGACATAGCTTTGCAGACGATAAATGTAACCGTCTCAGAGAGAAAAGCGGCCAATGTGACTATCTGCCTTTAAGTCGATTCGATAACAAATGACGAAAACGGACGGATTTCTCAGGTTTTTACTACATATGAACTCTTTTCACATTCTCCCTTGCAACGCGGCTGCTAGTCCTCTTTTCATGCAAAATCTTAAGGTCCTAGGTCATGTCCAAGCCACCAAAGCCGGCTAAAAAGTGAATAATCGACAACTAAAACTTCAATTGTACTACTTCGTACTGGAAATTGCTTCAACTTAGAAGCTTCTCCTGTGTTCTACTATGGTGCTTTTAGTGTCTCCGCATACCGCAGCACGCAACGTAGCTTTGCAGACGATAAATGTAACCGTCTCAGAGAGAAAAGCGGCCAATGTGACGATCTGGCTTTAAGTCGATTCGATAACAAATGACGAAAACGGACGGATTTCTCAGGTGTTTATTACGAGGGTCAGTCAAAAAATAATGCCTCCTACTTTTTTCTACGTTTAATTGTCAGGAAATTTAAATGCAATTACATAGGTTGAAAACCACAACATTGAGGATCATTTTGTCATTTTTCAATGTAATCTCCGCCCATCTCTACAGTTTTGGTCCATCTTTGAACAAGGGCATGTATCCCAGCACGGTAAAAATCACAGCTCTGCTTCCTAAGCCATTGACGCACAGATGTTTTGACGGCCTCCTCATCTTCAAAATGAATGCCACGATGAGCTTCTTTTAGTGGCCCGAACAGATGGAAGTCTGATGGTGCCAGGTCAGGGCTGTATGGGGGATGAGGCGAAACTTCCCATCCAATTTTGACAATCTCGTCAGAGGTGTGATGACTGGTGTGTGGTCTTGCATTGTCATGCAAAAGAAGAACATCTGCCATTGATTTTGTTGGGCGAACTCGCTGAAGACGTGCTTTAAGTTTTTTGAGGGTTGTGACGTATTGAACAGAATTTATTGTGCATCCCTGCTCCAAAAAATCAACCAGAATCACACCCTCTGTATCCCAGAAAACTGTTGCCATAACTTTCCCTGCCGATCGCACAGTTTTGAATTTTTTCTTCCTCGGCGAGCTTGTGTGACGCCATTCCATTGACTGCCTCTTTGATTCGGGTTCAAAAAAATGCACCCATGTTTCGTCCCCGGTCACAATTTTTTTCAGAAACTCATCTCCCTCCAAACGGAAGCGCTGCAAGTGTTGGGAGGCTATTGTTTTCCTTGCCTCTTTATTCTGATCGGTTAACATTCTTGGAACCCACCGTGCACAAACTTTTGAGTACCCCAATTGTTTAATAATCGTGATCACACTGCCTTTACTAAGAGAAATAATGCGACACACTTCATCTGCAGTCACGCGACGGTCACCACGAATGATGTCATCAACTTGCTGAATGTTGTGTGGAGTCACTGCACTCACCGGCCTGCCGCTCCGCTTTTCGTCAGTCAACGGTGTTTGCCCTTCAGCTTCCTTACAACGACGAACCCATCGTCTAACAGTGCTGACATCCACTGTCACAACACCATACACCTTCTTCAGTCTTTCATGAATGCGTATGGGCGTTTCACCTTCTGCATTCAAGAATTCAATCACACAACGCTGTCTCAAACGAACATCGATGTCGGCCATCTTACAAACTTCAGCTGTGCTGCCACCTGTTGACACAGAAAGTTACTACTGCAGTGGATTGCAGAAGAAGGTTTGAGGAATGGCGCCAAATTCAAATTTTTCACTTAACTTAATTTTTTTAAGTAGAAAAAAAATGGGAGGCATTACTTTTTGACCGACCCTCGTATATTTGAACACTTTTCACATTCTACCGTGGTACGCGGCTGCTAGTCCTCCTTTCATGCAAAATCTTAAGGTTCCACCTCATGTCCATGGCACTAAAGCCCCCTAAAAATAAATATTCGATAACCAAAACTTGAATTGTGCTGCTTCTTACTGGCTATTGCTTCAACTTAGAAGCTTGTTCTGTGCTCTACTATGGTGCTTTTAGAGTCTCCGCATACCGCAGCACGCGACATAGCTTTGCAGACGATAAATGTAACCGTCTCAAAGAGAAAAGCGGCCAATGTGACGATCTGGCTTTAAGTCGATTCAGTAACAAATGACGAAAACGGACGGATTTCTCATGTTTTTACTACATATGAACCCTTTATCACATTCTCCCGTGCAACGCGGCTGCTAGTCCTCCTTTCATGCAAAATCTTAAGGTCCTAGGCCATGTCCAAGCCACCAAAGCCGGCTTATAAGTGAATAATCCACAACTAAAACTTGAATTGTACTACTTCTTACTGGCTATTGCTTCAACTTAGAAGCTTCTTCTCTGTTCTACTATGGTGCTTTTAGAGTCTCCGCATACCGCAGCACGAGACATAGCTTTGCAGACGACAAATGTAACCGACTCAGAGAGAAAAGCGGCCACTGTGACGATCTGGCCTTAAGTCGATTCGATAACAAATGACGAAAACGGACGGATTTCTCAGGTTTTTACTACATATCAACACTTTTCACATTCTCCCGTGCAACGCGGCTGCTAGTCCTCCTTTCATGCAAAATCTTAAGGTCCTAGGTCATGTCCAAGCCACCAAACCCGGCTAAAAAGTGAATAATCGACAACTAAAACTTGAGTTGTACTACTTCTTACTGGCTATTACTTCAACTTAGAAACTTCTTCTGTGTTCTACTATGGTGCTTTTAGTGTCTCCCCATACCGCAGCACGCGACGTAGCTTTGCAGACGATAAATGTAACCGTCTCAGAGAAAAAAGCGGCCAATGTGACGATCTGGCTTTAAGTCGATTCGATAACAAATGACGAAAACGGACGGATTTTTCAGGTTTATAATACATATGAACCCTTTTCACATTCTCCCGTGCAACGCGGCTGCTAGTCCTCCTTTCATGCAAAATCTTAACGTCCTAGGTCATGTCCAAGCCACCAAAGCCGGCTAAAAATCAATAATCGATAACCAAAACTTGAATTGTACTGCTTCTTACTGACTATTGCTTCAACTTAGAAGCTTCTTATGTGTTCTACTATGGTGCTTTTAGAGTTTACGCATACCGCAGCACGCGACATAGCTTTGCAGACTATAAATGTATCCGTCTCAGAGAGAAAAGCGGCCAATGTGACGATCTGGCTTTAAGTCGATTCGATAACATATGACGAAAACGGACTGATTTCTCAGGTTTTTACTTTTCACATTCTCCCGTGCAACGGGGCTGCTAGTCCTCCTTTCATGCAAAATCTTAAGGTTCCACTTTATGTCCAAAGCACCAAGGCCGGCTAAAAATCAATAATCGATAAACAAAACTTGAATTGTACTGCTTCTTACTGGCTATTGCTTCAACTTAGAAGCTTCTTCTGTGATCTACTATGGTGCTTTTAGTGTCTCCGCATACCGCAGCACGCGACATAGTTTTGCAGACGAAAAATGTAACCGTCTCAGAGAGAAAAGCGGCCAATGTGACGATCTGGCTTTAAGTCGATTCGATAACAAAAGACGATAACGGACGGATTTCTCATGTTTTTACTACATATGAACCCTTTATCACATTCTCCCGTGCAACGCGGCTGCTAGTCATCCTTTCATGCAAAATCTTAAGGTCCTAGGTCATGTCCAAGCCACCAAAGCCAGCTAAAAAGTGAATAATCGACAACTAAAACTTGAATTGTACTACTTCTTACTGGCTATTGCTTCATCTTAGAAGCTTCTTCTGTGTTCTACTATGGTGCTTTTAGTGTCTCCGCATACCGCACCACGCGACATAGCTTTGCAGACGATAAATGTAACCGTCTCAGAGAGAAAAGCGGCCAATGTGACGATCTGGCTTTAAGTCGATTCGGTAACAAATGACGAAAACGGACGGATTTCTCAGGTTTTTACTACATATGAACTCTTTTCACATTCTCCCGTGCAACACGGCTGCAAGTCCTCCTTTCATGTAAAATCTTAAGGTCCTAGGTCATGTCCAAGCCAACAAAGCCGGCTAAAAAGTCAGTAATCGACCATTAAAACTTGAATTGTACTACTTCTTACTGGCTATTACTTCAACTTAGAAGCTTCTTCTGTGTTCTACTATGGTGCATTTAGTGTCTCTGCATACCGCAGCACGCGACATAGCTTTGCAGACGATAAATGTAATGGTCTCAGAGAGAAAATCGGCCAATGTGACGATCTGGCTTTAAGTCGATTCGATAACAAATGACGATAACGGACGGATTTCTCAGGTTTTTACTACATATGAACCCTTTATCACATTCTCCCGTGCAACGCGGCTGCTAGTCCTCCTTTCATGCAAAATCTTAAGGTCCTAGGTTATGTCCAAGCCACCAAAGCTGGCTAAAAAGTGAATAATCGACAACTAAAACTTGAATTGTACTACTTCTTACTGGCTATTGCTTCAACTTAGAAGCTTCTTCTGTGTTCTACTATGGTGCTTTTAGTGTCTCCGTATACCGCAGCACGCGACATAGCTTTGCAGACGATAAATGTAACCGATTCAGAGAGAAGAGCGGCCAATGTGACGATTTGGCTTTAAGTCGATTCCATAACAAATGACGAAAACGGACGGATTTCTCAGGTTTTTACTACATATGAACCCTTTTCACATTCTCCCGTGCAACGCGGCTGCTAGTCCTCCTTTCATGCATAATCTTAAGGTTCCACCTCATGTCCATGGCACCAAAGCCGGCTAAAAATCAATTTTCGATAACCAAAACTTGAATTGTACGGCTTCTTACGGGCTATTGCTTCAAATTAGAAGCTTCTTCTGTGTTCTGCTATGGTGCTTTTAGAATCTCCGCATACCGCAGCACGCGACATAGCTTTGCAGACGATAAATGTAATCGTCTCAGAGAGAAAAGCGGCCAATGTGACGATCTGGCTTTAAGTCGATTCGATAACAAATGACGAAAACAGACTGATTTCTCAGGTTTTTACTTTTCACATTCTCCCGTGCAACGGGGCTGCTAGTCCTCCTTTCATGCAAAATCTTAACGTTCCACCTCATGTCCAAGGCACCAAAACCCCCTAAAAATCAATAATCGATAACCAAAACTTGAATTGTACTGCTTCTTACTGGCTATTGCTTCAACTTAGAAGTTTCTTCTGTGTTCTACTATGGTGCTTTTAGTGTCTCCGCATACCGCAGCACGCGACATAGCTTTGAAGACGAAAAATGTATCCGTCTCAGAGAGAAAAGCGGCCAATGTGACGATCTGGCTTTAAGTCGATTCGATAACAAATGACGAAAACGGACGGATTTCTCAGGCTTTTACTACATATGAACCCTTTTCATATTCTCCCGTGCAACGCGGCTTCTTGTCCTACTTTCAGGGATAATCCTAAGGTCCTAGGTCATGTCCAAGCCACCAAAGCCGGCTAAAATGTGAATACTCGTCAACTAAAACATGAATTGTACTACTTCTTACTCTATTGCTTCAACGTAGAAGCTTCTTCTGTGTTCTACTATGGTGCTTTTAGTGTCTCCGCATACCGCACCACGCGACATAGCTTTGCAGACGATAAATGTAACCGTCTCAGAGAGAAAAGCGGCCAATGTGACGATCTGGCTTTAAGTCGATTCGGTAACAAATGACGAAAACGGACGGATTTCTCAGGTTTTTACTACATATGAACACTTTTCACATTCTCCCGTGCAACACGGCTGCAAGTCCTCCTTTCATGTAAAACCTTAAGGTCCTAGGTCATGTCCAAGCCACCAAAGCCGGCTAAAAAGTGAGTAATCGACAACTAAAACTTGAATTGTACTACATCTTACTGGCTATTACTTCAACTTAGAAGCTTCTTCTGTGTTCAACTATGGTGCTTTTAGAGTCTCCGCATACCGCAGCACGGGACATAGCTTTGCAGACGAAAAATGTAACCGTCTCAGAGAGAAGAGCGGCCAATGTGACGATCTGGCTATAAGTCGATTCGATAACAAATGACGAAAACAGACTGATTTCTCTGGTTTTTACTTTTCACATTCTCCCGTTCCACGCGGCTGCTAGTCCTCCTTTCATGCAAAATCTTAACGTTCTACCTCATGTCCAAGGCACCAAAGCCCCCTAAAAATCAATAATCGATAACGGAAACTTGAATTGTACTGACTCTTACTGGCTATTGCTTCAACTTAGAAGATTCTTCTGTGTTCTACTATGGTGCTTTTAGTGTCTCCGCATACCGCAGCACGTGACATAGCTTTGCAGACGATAAATGTAACCGTCTCAGAGAGAAAAGCGGCCAATGTGACGATCTGGCTTTAAGTCGATTCAGTAGCAAATGACGAAAACGGACGGATTTCTCAGGTTTTTACTACATATGAACCCTTTATCACATTCTCCCGTGCAACGCGGCTGCTAGTCCTCCTTTCATGCAAAATCTTAAGGTACTAGGCCATGTCCAAGCCACCAAAGCCGGCTTATAAGTGAATAATCGACAACTAAAACTTGAATTGTACTACTTCTTACTGGCTATTGCTTCAACTTAGAAGCTTCTTCTGTGTTCTACTATGGTGCTTTTAGTGTCTCCGCATACCGCAGCACGAGACATAGCTTTGCATACGACAAATGTAACCGTCTCAGAGAGAAAAGCGGCCAATGTGACGATCTGGCTTTAAGTCGATTCGATAACAAATGACGAAAACGAACGGATTTCTCAGGTTTTTACTACATATCAACACTTTTCACATTCTCCCGTGCAACGCGGCTGCTAGTCCTCCTTTCATGCAAAATCTTAAGGTCCTAGGTCACGTCCAAGCCACCAAACCCGGCTAAAAAGTGAATAATCGACAACTAAAACTTGAGTTGTACTACTTCTTACTGGCTATTACTTCAACTTAGAAACTTCTTCTGTGTTCTACTATGGTGCTTTTAGTGTCTCCGCATACCGCAGCACGCGACGTAGCTTTGCAGACGATAAATGTAACCGTCTCAGAGAGAAAAGCGGCCAATGTGACGATCTGACTTTAAGTCGATTCGATAACAAAAGACGATAACGGACGGATTTCTCATGTTTTTACTACATATGAACCCTTTATCACATTCTCCCGTGCAACGCGGCTGCTAGTCATCCTTTCATGCAAAATCTTAAGGTCCTAGGTCATGTCCAAGCCACCAAAGCCGGCTAAAAAGTCAGTAATCGACCATTAAAACTTGAATTGTACTACTTCTTACTGGCTATTACTTCAACTTAGAAGCTTCTTCTGTGTTCTACTATGGTGCATTTAGTGTCTCTGCATACCGCAGCACGCGACATAGCTTTGCAGACGATAAATGTAATGGTCTCAGAGAGAAAAGCGGCCAATGTGACGATCTGGCTTTAAGTCGATTCGATAACAAATGACGATAACGGACGGATTTCTCAGGTTTTTACTACATATGAACCCTTTATCACATTCTCCCGTGCAACGCGGCTGCTAGTCCTCCTTTCATGCAAAATCTTAAGATTCCACCTTATGTCCAAGGCACCAAAGCCGGCCAAAAATCAATAATCGATTACCAAAACTTGAATTGTACTGCTTCTTACTCGCTATTGCTTCAACTTAGAAGCTTCTTCTGTGTTCTACTATGGTGCTTTTAGTGTCTCCGCATACCGCAGCACGCAACGTAGCTTTGCAGACGATAAATGTAACCGTCTCAGAGAGAAAAGCGGCCAATGTGACGATCTGGCTTTAAGTCGATTCGATAACAAGTGACGAAAACGGACGGATTTCTCAGGTGTTTATTATATTTGAACACTTTTCACATTCTACCGTGGTACGCGGCTGCTAGTCCTCCTTTCATGCAAAATCTTAAGGTTCCACCTCATGTCCATGGCACTAAAGCCCCCTAAAAATCAATATTCGATAACCAAAACTTGAATTGTGCTGCTTCTTACTGGCTATTGCTTCAACTTAGAAGCTTCTTCTGTGCTCTACTATGGTGCTTTTAGAGTCTCCGCATACCGCAGCACGTGACATAGCTTTGCAGACGATAAATGTAACCGTCTCAGAGAGAAAAGCGGCCAATGTGACGATCTGGCTTTAAGTCGATTCAGTAACAAATGACGAAAACGGACGGATTTCTCAGGTTTTTACTACATATGAACGCTTTATCACATTCTCCCGTGCAACGCGGCTGCTAGTCCTCCTTTCATGCAAAATCTTAAGGTCCTAGGCCATGTCCAAGCCACCAAAGCCGGCTTATAAGTGAATAATCGACAACTAAAACTTGAATTGTACTACTTCTTACTGGCTATTGCTTCAACTTAGGAGCTTCTTCTGTGTTCTACTATGGTGCTTTTAGTGTCTCCGCATACCGCAGCACGAGACATAGCTTTGCAGACGACAAATGTAACCGTCTCAGAGAGAAAAGCGGCCAATGTGACGATCTGGCTTTAAGTCGATTCGATAACAAATGACGAAAACGAACGGATCTCTCAGGTTTTTACTACATATCAACACTTTTCACATTCTCCCATGCAACGCGGCTGCTAGTCCTCCTTTCATGCAAAATCTTAAGGTCCTAGGTCACGTCCAAGCCACCAAACCCGGCTAAAAAGTGAATAATCGACAACTAAAACTTGAGTTGTACTACTTCTTACTGGCTATTACTTCAACTTAGAAACTTCTTCTGTGTTCTACTATGGTGCTTTTAGTGTCTCCGCATACCGCAGCACGCGACGTAGCTTTGCAGACGATAAATGTAACCGTCTCAGAGAGAAAAGCGGCCAATGTGACGATCTGGCTTTAAGTCGATTCGATAACATATGACGAAAACGGACTGATTTCTCAGGTTTTTACTTTTCACATTCTCCCGTGCAACGGGGCTGCTAGTCCTCCTTTCATGCAAAATCTTAAGGTTCCACTTTATGTCCAAAGCACCAAGGCCGGCTAAAAATCAATAATCGATAAACAAAACTTCAATTGTACTGCTTCTTACTGGCTATTGCTTCAACTTAGAAGCTTCTTCTGTGATCTACTATGGTGCTTTTAGTGTCACCGCATACCGCACCACGCGACATAGCTTTGCAGACGATAAATGTAACCGTCTCAGAGAGAAAAGCGGCCAATGTGACGATTTGGCTTTAAGTCGATTCGCTAACAAATGACGAAAACGGACGGATTTCTCAGGTTTTTACTACATATGAACCCTTTTCACATTCTCCCGTGCGACGCGGCTGCTAGTCCTCCTTTCATGCAAAATCTTAAGATTCCACCTTATGTCCAAGGCCCCAAAGCCGGCCAAAAATCAATAATCGATAACCAAAACTTGAATTGTACTGCTTCTTACTGGCTATTGCTTCAACTTAGAAGCTTCTTCTGTGTTCTACTATAGTGCTTTTAGTGTCTCCGCATACCGCAGCACGCGACATAGCTTTGCAGACGATAAATGTAACCGTCTCAGAGAGAAAAGCGGCCAATGTGACGATCTGGCTTTAAGTCGATTCGATAACAAATGACGAAAACGGACGGATTTCTCAGGTTTTTACTAGATATGAACCCTCTTCACATTCTCCCGTGCAACGCGGCTGCTAGTCCTCCTTTCATGCAAAATCTTAACGTTCCACCTCATGTCCAAGGCACCAAAACCCCCTAAAAATCAATAATCGATAACCAGAACTTGAATTGTACTGCTTCTTACTGGCTATTCCTTCAACTTAGAAGATTCTTCTGTGTTCTACTATGGTGCTTTTAGTGTCTCCGCATACCGCAGCACGCGACATAGCTTTGAAGACGAAAAATGTATCCGTCTCAGAGAGAAAAGCGGCCAATGTGACGATCTGGCATTAAGTCGATTCGATAACAAATGACGAAAACGGACGGATTTCTCAGGCTTTTACTACATATGAACCCTTTTCATATTCTCCCGTGCAACGCGGCTCCTAGTCCTACTTTCAGGGATAATCCTAAGGTCCTAGGTCATGTCCAAGCCACCAAAGCCGGCTAAAATGTGAATACTCGTCAACTAAAACTTGAATTGTACTACTTCTTACTGGCTATTACTTCAACTTAGAAGCTTCTTCTGTGTTCAACTATGGTGCTTTTAGAGTCTCCGCATACCGCAGCACGGGACATAGCTTTGCAGACGAAAAATGTAACCGTCTCAGAGAGAAGAGCGGCCAATGTGACGATCTGGCTTTAAGTCGATTCGATAACAAATGACGAAAACGGACTGATTTCTCTGGTTTTTACTTTTCACATTCTCCCGTTCCACGCGGCTGCTAGTCCTCCTTTCATGCAAAATCTTAACGTTCTACCTCATGTCCAAGGCACCAAAGCCCCCTAAAAATCAATAATCGATAACAGAAACTTGAATTGTACTGACTCTTACTGGCTATTGCTTCAACTTAGAAGATTCTTCTGTGTTCTACTATGGTGCTTTTAGTGTCTGCGCATACCGCAGCACGCTACATAGCTTTGCAGACGAAAAATGTAACCGTCTCAGAGAGAAAAGCGGCCAATGTGACGATCTGGCTTTAAGTCGATTCGATAACAAATGACGAAAACGGACTGATTTCTCAGGTTTTTACTTTTCACGTTCTCCCGTGCAACGGGGCTGCTAGTCCCCCTTTCATGCAAAATCTTAACGTTCCACCACATGTCCAAGGCACCAAAGCCCCCTAAAAATCAATAATCGATAACCAAAACTTGAATTGTACTGCTTCTTACTGGCTATTGCTTCAACTTAGAAGATTCTTCTGTGTTCTACTATGGTGCTTTTAGTGTCTCCGCATACCGCAGCACGCGGCATAGCTTTGCAGACGAAAAATGTAACCGTCTGAGAGAGAAAAGCGGCCTATGTGACGATCTGGCTTTAAGTCGATTCGATAACAAATGACGAAAACGGACGGATTTCTCAGGTTTTTACTACATATGAACCCTTTTCATATTATCCCGTGCAACGCGGCTTCTAATCCTCCTTTCAGGCAAAATCTTAAGGTCCTAGGTCATGTCCAAACCACCAAAGCCGGCTAAAAATCAATAATCGATAACCAAAACTTGAATTGTACTGCTTCTTACTGCCTATTGCTTCAACTTAGAAGCTTCTTCTGTGTTCTACTATGATGCTTTTAGAGTCTCCGCATACCGCAGCACGGGACATAGCTTTGCAGACGATAAATGTAACCGTCTCAGAGAGAAAAGCGGCCTATGTGACGATCTGGCTTTAAGTCGATTCGATAACAAATGACGAAAACGGACTGATTTCTCAGGTTTTTACTTTTCACATTCTCCCGTGCAACGGGGCTGCTACTCCTCCTTTCATGCAAAATCTTAAGTTTCTACCTTATGTCCAAAGCACCAAGGCCGGCTACAAATTAATAATCGATAAACAAAACTTGAATTGTACTGCTTCTTACTGGCTATTGCTTCAACTTAGAAGCTTCTTCTGTGTTCTACTATGGTGCTTTTAGTGTCTCCGCATACCGCAGCACGCGACATAGCTTTGCAGACGATAAATGTAACCGTCTCAAAGAAAAAAGCGGCCAATGTGACGATCTGGCTTTAAGTCGATTCGATAACAAAAGACGATAACGGACGGATTTCTCATGTTTTTACTACATATGAACCCTTTATCACATTCTCCCGTGCAACGCGGCTGCTAGTCATCCTTTCATGCAAAATCTTACGGTCCTACGTCATGTCCAAGCCACCAAAGCCGTCTAAAAAGTGAATAATCGACAACTAAAGCTTGAATTGTACTACTTCTTACTGGCTATTGCTTCAACTTAGAAGCTTCTTCTGTGTTCTACTATGGTGCTTTTAGGGTCTCCGCATACCGCACCACGCGACATAGCTTTGCAGACGATAAATGTATCCGTCTCAGAGAGAAAAGCGGCCAATGTGACGTTCTGGCTTTAAGTCGATTCGATAACGAATGACGATAATGGACGGATTTCTCAGGTTTTAACTACATATGAACCCTTTATCACATTCTCCCGTGCAACGCGGCTGCTAGTCCTCCTTTCATGCAAAATCTTATGGTCCTAGGTTATGTCGAAGCCACCAAAGCTGGCTAAAAAGTGAATAATCGACAACTAAAACTTGAATTGTACTACTTCTTACTGGCTATTGCTTCAACTTAGAAGCTTCTTCTGTGTTCTACTATGGTGCTATTAGTGTCTCCGTATACCGCAGCACGCGACATAGCTTTGCATACGATAAATGTAACCGATTCTGAGAGAAGAGCGGCCAATGTGACGATCTGGCTTTAAGTCGATTCCAAAACAAATGACGAAAACGGACGGATTTCTCAGATTTTTACTACATATGAACCCTTTTCACATTCTCCCGTGCAACGCGGCTGCTAGTCCTCCTTTCATGCATAATCTTAAGGTTCCACGTCATGTCTATGACACCAAAGCCGGCTAAAAATCAATTTTCGATAACCAAAACTTGAATTGTACGGCTTCTTACTGGCTATTGCTTCAAATTAGAAGCTTCTTCTGTGTTCTGCTATGGTGCCTTTAGAATCTCCGCATACCGCAGCACGCGACATAGCTTTGCAGACGATAAATGTAACCGTCTCAGAGAGAAAAGCGGCCAATGTGACGATCTGGCTTTAAGTCGATTCGATAACGAATGACGAAAACGGACTGATTTCTCAGGTTTTTACTTTTCACATTCTCCCGTGCAACCGGACTGCTAGTCCTCCTTTCATGCAAAATCTTAACGTTCCACCTCATGTCCAAGGCACCAAAGCCAGCTAAAAATCAATAATCGATAACCTAAACTTGAATTGTACTGCTTCTTACTTACTATTGCTTCAATGTAGAAGGTTCTTCTGTGTTCTACTATGGTGCTTTTAGTGTCTCCGCATACCGCAGCACGCGACATAGCTTTGCAGACGAAAAATGTACCGTCTCAGAGAGAAAAGCGGTCAATGTGACGATCTGGCTTTAAGTCGATTCGATAACAAATGACGAAAACGGACGGATTTCTCAGGTTTTTACTACATATGAAACCTTTTCATATTCTCCCGTGCAACGCGGCTGCTAGTCCTCCTCTCATGTAAAATCTTAAGGTCCTAGGTCATGTCCAAGCCACCAAAGCCGGCTAAAAATCAATAATCGATAACCAAAACTTGTATTGTACTGCTTCTTACTGACTATTGCTTCAACATAGAAGCTTCTTATGTGTTCTACTATGGTTCTTTTAGAGTTTCCGCATACCGCAGCACGCGACATAGCTTTGCAGACTATAAATGTAACCGTCTCAGAGAGAAATGCGGCCAATGTGACGATCTGGCTTTAAGTCGATTCGATAACAAATGACGAAAACGGACTGATTTCTCAGGTTTTTACTTTTCACATTCTCCCGTGCAACGGGGCTGCTAGTCCTCCTTTCATGCAAAATCTTAAGTTTCCACCTTATGTCCATAGTAACAAGGCCGGCTAAAAATCAATAATCGATAACCAAAACTTGAATTGTACTGCTTCTTACTGGCTATTGCTTCAACTTAGAAGCTTCTTCTGTGTTTTACTATGGTGCTTTTAGTGTCTCCGCATACCGCAGCACGCGACATAGCTTTGCAGACGATAAAAGTAACCGTCTCAGAGAGAAGAGCGGCCAATGTGACGATCTGGCTTTAAGTCGATTCGATAACAAATGACGAAAACGGACGGATTTGTCAGGTTCTTACTACATATGAAAGCTTTTCACATTCTCGCGTTCCACGCGGCTGCTAGTCCACCTTTCATGCAAAATCTTAAGATTCCGCCTTATGTCTAAGGCACCAAAGCCGGCCAAAAATCAATAATCGATAACCAAAACTAGAATTGTACTGCTTCTTACTGGCTATTGCTTCAACTTAGAAGCTTCTTCTGTGTTCTAATATTGTGCTTTTAGTGTCTCCGCATACCGCAGCACGCGACATAGCTTTGCAGACGATAAATGTAACCGTCTCAGAGAGAAAAGCGGCCAATGTGACGATCTGACTTTAAGTCGATTCGATAACAAATGACGAAAACGGACGGAGTTCTCAGGTTTTTACTACATATGAACACTTTTCACATTCTCCCGTGCAACACGGCTGCAAGTCCTCCTTTCATGCAAAATTTTAAGGTCCTAGGTCATGTCCAAGCCACCAAAGCCGGCTAAAAAGTGAGTAATCGACAACTAAAACTTGAATTGTACTACTTCTTACTGGCTATTACTTCAACTTAGAAGCTTCTTCTGTGTTCTACTATGGTGCATTTAGTGTCTCTGCATACCGCAGCACGCGACATAGCTTTGCAGACGATAAATGTAATGGCCTCAGAGAGAAAACCGGCCAATGTGACGATCTGGCTTTAAGTCGATTTGATAACAAATGACGAAAACGGACGGATTTCTCAGGTTTTTACTACATATGAATCCTTTATCACATTCTCCCGTGCAACGCGGCTGCTAGTCCTCCTTTTATGCGAAATCTTAACGTTCCACCTCATGTCCAAGGCACCAAAGCCCCCTAAAAATCAATAATCGATAACCAAAACTTGAATTGTACTGCTTCTTACTGGCTATTTCTTCAACTTAGAAGAATCTTCTGTGTTCTACTATGGTGCTTTTAGTGTCTCCGCATAGCGCAGCACGCGACATAGCTTTGCAGACGAAAAATGTAAACGTCTCAGAGAGAAAAGCGGCCTATATGACGATCTGGCTTTAAGTCGATTCAATAACAAATGACGAAAACGGACGGATTTCTCAGGTTTTTACTACATATGAAACCTTTTCTCATTCTCCCGTGCAACGCGGCTGCTAGTCCTCCTTTCATGCAAAATCTTAAGGTTCCACCTCATGTCCAAGGCAACAAAGCCTGCAAAATATCAATAATCGATAACCAAAACTTGAATTGTACTGCTTCTTCCTGGCGATTCCTCCAACTTTGAAGCTTCTTCTGTGTTCTACTATGGTGCTTTTAGAGTCTCCGCATACCGCAGCACGCGACATAGCTTTGCAGACGATAAATGTAACCGTCTCAGAGAGAAAAGCGGCCAATGTAACGATCTGGCTTTAAGTCGATTCGATAACAAATGACGAAAACGGACGGATTTCTTAGGTTTTTACTTCTCACATTCTCCCGTGCAACGGGGCTGCTAGTCCTCCTTTCATGCAAAATCTTAAGGTTCCACCTTATGTCCAAAGTAACAAGGCCGGCTAAAAATCAATAATCGATAACCAAAACTTGAATTGTACTGCTTCTTAGTGGCTATTGCTTCAACTTAGAAGCTTCTTCTGTGTTCTACTATGGTGCTTTTAGTGTCTCCGCATACCGCAGCACGCGACATAGCTTTGCAGACGATAAATGTAACCGTCTCAGAGAGAAAAGCGGCCAATGTGGAGATCTGGCTTTAAGTCAATTCGATAACAAATGACGAAAACGGATGGATTTCTCAGGTTTTTAGTACATATGAACACTTTTCACATTCTCCCGTGCAACTCGGCTGCTAATCCTCTTTTCATGCAGAATCTTAATGTGCCACCCCATGTCCAAGGCACAAAAGCCGCCTAAAAATCAATAATCGATAACCAAAACTTGAATTGTACTGCTTATTACTGGCTATTTCTTCAACTTAGAAGCTTCTTTTGTGTTCTACTATGGTGCTTATAGAGTCTCCGCATACCGCAGCACGCGACATAGCTTTGCAGACGATAAATGTAACCGATTCGGAGAGAAGAGCGGCCAATGTGACGATCTGGCTTTAAGTCGATTCGATAACAAATGACGAAAACGGACGGATTTCTCAGGTTTTTACTACATATGAACACTTTTCACATTCTCCCGTGCAACACGGCTGAAGGTCCTCCTTTCATGCAAAATTTTAAGGTCCTAGGTCATGTCCAAGCCACCAAAGCCGGCTAAAAGTCAATAATCGATAACCAAAACTTGAATTGTACTGCTTCTTACTGACTATTGCTTCAACATAGAAGCTTCTTATGTGTTCTACTATGGTGCTTTTAGTGTCTCCGCATACCGCAGCACGCGACATAGCTTTGCAGATGATAAATGTAACCGTCTCTGAGAGAAAAGCGGCCAATGGGACGATCTTGCTTTAAGTCGATTCGATAACAAATGACGAAAACGGACGGATTTCTCAGGTTTTTTTACATATGAACACTTTTCACATTCTCCCGTGCAACACGGCTGCAAGTCCTCCTTTCAGGCAAAATCTTAAGGTCATAGGTCATGTCCAAGCCACCAAAGCCGGCTAAAAAGTGAATAATCGACGCCTAAAACTTGTATTGTACTACTTCTTACTGGCTATTACTTCAACTTAGAAGCTTCTTCTGTGTTCTACTATGGTGCTTTTAGTGTCTCCGCATACCGCAGCACGCGACATAGCTTTGCAGACGATAAATGTAACCGTCTCAGAGAGAAAAGCGGCCAATGTGACGATCTGGCTTTAAGTCGATTCGATAACAAATGACGAAAACGGACGGATTTCTCAGGTTTTTACTACATATGAACCCTTTTCACATACTCCCGTGCAACGCAGCTGCTAGTCCTCCTTTCATGCAATATCTTAAGGTTCCACCTCATGTCCAAGGCACCAAAGCTATCTAAAAATCAATAATCGATAACCAAAACTGGAATTGTACTGCTTGTTAAGGCTATTGCTTCAACTTAGAAGCTTCTTCTGTGTTCTACTATGGTGCTTTTAGTGTCTCCGCATACCGCAGCACGCGACATTGCTTTGCAGACGATAAAAGTAACCGTCTCAGAGAGAAAAGCGGCCAATGTGACGATCTGGCTTGAAGTCGATTCCATAACAAATGACGAAAACGGACGGATTTCTCAGGTTTTTACTACATATGAACACTTTTCACATTCTCCCGTGCAACACGGCTGCAAGTCCTCCTTTCATGCAAAATATTAAGGTCCTAGGTCATGTCCAAGCCACCAAAGCCGGCTAAAAAGTGAGTAATCGACAACTAAAACTTGAATTGTACTACTTCTTACTGGCTATTACTTCAACTTAGAAGCTTCCTCTGTGTTCTACTATGGTGCATTTAGTGTCTCTGCATACCGCAGCACGCGACATAGCTTTGCAGACGATAAATGTAATGGCCTCAGAGAGAAAAGCGGCCAATGTGACGATCTGGCTTTAAGCCGATTCGATAACAAATGACAATAACGGACGGATTTCTCAGGTTTTTACTACATATGAATCCTTTATCACATTCTCCCGTGCAACGCGGCTGCTAGTCCTCCTTTTATGCGAAATCTTAACGTTCCACCTCATGTCCAAGGCACCAAAGCCCCCTAAAAATCAATAATCGATAACCAAAACTTGAACTGTACTGCTTCTTACTGGCTATTGCTTCAACTTAGAAGAATCTTCTGTGTTCTACTATGGTGCTTTTAGTGTCTCCGCATACCGCAGCACGCGACATAGCTTTGCAGACGAAAAATGTAAACGTCTCAGAGAGAAAAGCGGCCAATGTGACGATCTGGCTTTAAGTCGATTCAATAACAAATGACGAAAACGGACGGATTTCTCAGGTTTTTACTACATATGAACCCTTTTCATATTCTCCCGTGCAACGCGGCTTCTAGTCCTACTTTCAGGCATAATCATAAGGTCCTAGGTCATGTCCAAGCCACCAAAGCCGGCTAAAAATCAATAATCGATAACCAAAACTTGAACTGTACTGCTTCTTACTGACTATTGCCTCAACTTAGAAGATTCTTATGTGTTCTACTATGGTTCTTTTAGAGTATCCGCATACCGCAGCACGCGACATAGCTTTGCAGACTATAAATGTAACCGTCTCAGAGAGAAAAGCGGCCAATGTGACGATCTGGCTTTAAGTCGGTTCGATAACAAATGACGAAAACGGACGGATTTCTCAGGTTTTTACTGTTCACATTCTCCCGTGCAGCACGGCTGCAAGTCCTCCTTTCATGCAAAATTTTAAGGTCCTAGGTCATGTCCAAGCCACCAAAGCCGGCTAAAAATCAATAATCGATTACCAAAACCTGAATGGTACTGCTTCTTACTGACTATTGCTTCAACATAGAAGCTTCTTATGTGTTCTACTATGGTGCTTTTAGTGTCTCCGCATACCGCAGCAGGCGACAGAGCTTTGCAGATGATAAATGTAACCGTCTCTGAGAGAAAAGCGGCCAATGGGACGATCTGGCTTTAAGTCGATTCGATAACAAATGACGAAAACGGACGGATTTCTCAGGTTTTTTTTACATATGAACACTTTTCACATTCTCCCGTGCAACACGGCTGCAAGTCCTCCTTTCAGGCAAAATCTTAAGGTCATAGGTCATGTCCAAGCCACCAAAGCCGGCTAAAAAGTGAATAATCGACGCCTAAAACTTGAATTGTACTACTTCTTACTGGCTATTACTTCAACTTAGAAGTTTCTTCTGTGTTCTACTATGGTGCTTTTAGTGTCTCCGCATACCGCAGCACGCGACATAGCTTTGCAGACGATAAATGTAACCGTCTCAGAGAGAAAAGCGGCCAATGTGACGATCTGGCTTTAAGTCGATTCGATAACAAATGACGAAAACGGACGAATTTCTCAGGTTTTTACTACATATGAACCCTTTTCACATACTCCCGTGCAACGCAGCTGCTAGTCCTCCTTTCATGCAATATCTTAAGGTTCCACCTCATGTCCAAGGCACCAAAGCTGGCTAAAAATCAATAATCGATAACCAAAACTTGAATTGTACTGCTTGTTAAGGCTATTGCTTCAACTTAGAAGCTTCTTCTGTGTTCTACTATGGTGCTTTTAGTGTCTCCGCATACCGCAGCACGCGACATTGCTTTGCAGACGATAAAAGTAACCGTCTCAGAGAGAAAAGCGGCCAATGTGACGATCTGGCTTTAAGTCGAATCGATAACAAATGACGAAAACGGACTCATTTCTCAGGTGTTTACTATATATGATCACTTTTCACATTCTCCCGTGCAACGCGGCTGCTAGTCCTCCTTTCATGCAAAATCTTAAGATTCCACCTTATGTCCAAGGCACCAAAGCCGGCCAAAAGTCAATAATCGATAACCAAAACTTGAATTGTTCTGCTTCTTACTGCCTATTGCTTCAACTTAGAAGCTTCTTCTGTGTTCTACTATGGTGCTTTTAGTGTCTCCGCATACCGCTGCACGCGACATAGCTTTGCAGACGAAAAATGTAACCTCTCAGAGAGAAAAGCGGCCAATGTGACGATCTGGCTTTATGTCGATTCGATAACAAATGACGAAAACGGACGGATTTCTCAGGTTTTTACTACATATGAACCCTTTTCATATTCTCCCGTGCAACGCGGCTTCTAGTCCTCCTTTCAGGCAAAATCTTAAGGTCCTAGGTCATGTCCAAGCCACCAAAGCCGGGTAAAAATCAATAATTGATAACCAAAAATTGAATTGTACTGCTTCTTACTGACTATTGCTTCAACTTAGAAGCTTCTTATGTGTTCTACTATGGTGCTTTTAGAGTTTCCGCATACCGCAGCACGCGACATAGCTTTGCAGACTATAAATGTAACCGTCTCAGAGAGAAAAGCGGCCAATGTGACGATCTGGCTTTAAGTCGATTCGATAACAAATGACGAAAACGGACGGATTTCTCAGGTTTTTACTACATATGAACCCTTTTCACATTCTCCCGTGCAACGCGGCTGCTAGTCCTCCTTTCATGCAAAATCTTAACGTCCTAGGTCATGTGCAAGCCACCAAAGCCGGGTAAAAGTCAATAATCGATAACCAAAACTTGAATTGTACTGCTTCTTACTGACTATTGCTTCAACTTAGAAGCTTCTTATGTCTTCTACTATGGTGCTTTTAGTGTTTCCGCATACCGCAGCACGCGACATAGCTTTGCAGACTATAAATGTAACCGTCTCAGAGAGAAAAGCGGCCAGTGTGTCGATCTGGCTTTAAGTCGAATCGATAACAAATGACGATAACGGACGGATTTCTCAGGTGTTTTCTATATATGTACACTTTTCACATTCTCCCGTGCAACGCGGCTGCTAGTCCTCCTTTCATGCAAAATCTTAAGGTCCTAAGTCATATCCAAGCCACCAAAGCTGGCTAAAATGTGAATAATCGACAACTAAAACTTGAATTGTACTACTTCTTACTGGCTACTGCTTCAACTTAGAAGCTTCTTCTGTGTTCTACTATGGTGCTTTTAGTGTCTCGGCATACCGCACCCAGCGACATAGCTTTGCAGACGATAAATGTAACCGTTTCAGAGAGAAGAGCGGCCAATGTGCGATCTGGCTTTAAGTCGATTCGATAACAAATGACGAAAACGGACGGATTTCTAAGAGTTTTTACTACATATGAATACTTTTCACATTCTCCCGTGCCACGCTGCTGCTAGTTCTCCTTTCATGCAAAATCTTAAGGTCCTAGCTCCTGCCCAAAGCACCAAAAAAGGCTAAAAAGTCAATAATCGATAAATTAACGTGAATTGTACTACTTCTTACTGGGTATTACATCAACTTAGAAGCTTCATCTGTGTTCTACTATGGTGCTTCTAGTGACTCCGCATACAGCAGCACGCGACATAGCTTTGCAGACGATAAATGTAACCGTTTCAGAGAGAAGAGCGGCCAATGTGACGATGTGGCTTTACGTCGATTCGATAACAAATGCCGAAAACGGACGGATTTCTCAGGTTTTTACTACATATGAACCCTTTTCATATTCTCCCGTGCAACGCGACTGCTAGTCCACCTTTCATGCAAAATCTTAAGGTTCCACCTCATGTCCAAGGCACCAAAGCTGGCTAAAAATCAATAATCGATAACCAAATTTGAATTGTACTGCTTGTTAAGGCTATTGCTTCAACTTAGAAGCTTCTTCTGTGTTCTACTATGGTGCTTTTAGTGTCTCCGCATACCGCAGCACGCGACATTGCTTTGCAGACGATAAAAGTAACCGTCTCAGAGAGAAAAGCGGCCAATGTGACGATCTGGCTTTAAGTCGAATCGATAACAAATGACGAAAACGGACTCATTTCTCAGGTGTTTACTATATATGATCACTTTTCACATTCTCCCTTGCAACGCGGCTGCTAGTCCTCCTTTCATGCAAAATCTTAAGGTCTTAGGTCATGTCCAAGCCACCAAAGCCGGCTAAAAAGTGAATAATCGACAACTAAAACTCCAATTGTACTACTTCTTACTGGCTATTACTTCAACTTAGAAGTTCTTCTGTGTTCTACTATGGTGCTTTTAGTGCCTCCGCATACCGCAGCACCCGACATAGCTTTGCACACGATAAATGTTACCGATTCAGAGAGAAGAGCGCCCAATGTGACGATCTGGCTTGAAGTCGATTCCATAACAAATGACGAAAACGGACGGATTTCTCAGGTTTTTACTACATATGAACCCTTTTCACATTCTCCCGTGCAACGCGGCTGCTAGTCCTCCTTTCATGCAAAATCTTAAGGTCCTATGTCGTGTACAAACCACCAAAGCCGGGTAAAAGTCAATAATCGATAACCAAAACTTGAATTGTAATGCTTCTTACTGACTATTGCTTCAACTTAGAAGCTTCTTATGTCTTCTACTATGGTGCTTTTAGTGTTTCCGCATACCGCAGAACGCGACATAGCTTTGCAGACTATAAATGTAACCGTCTCAGAGAGAAAAGCGGCCAATGTGACGATCTGGCGTTAAGTCGAATCGATAACAAATGACGAAAACGGACGGATTTCTCAGGTGTTAACTATATATGAACACTTTTCACATTCTCCCGTGCAACGGGGCTGCTAGTCCTCCTTTCATGCAAAATCCTAAAGTCCTAGGTCATGTCCAAGCCACCAAAGCCGGCTAAAAAGTGAATAATCGACAACTAAAACTTCAATTGTACTACTTCTTACTGGCTATTACTTCAACTTAGAAGCTTCTTCTGTGTTCTACTATGGTGCTTTTAGTGTCTCCGTATGGCGCAGCACGCGACATAGCTTTGCACACGATAAATGTAACCGTTTCAGAGAGAAGAGCGGCCAAAGTGACGATCTGGCTTTACGTCGATTCGATAACAAATGCCGAAAACGGACGGATTTCTCAGGTTTTTACTACATATGAACCCTTTTCATATTCTCCCGTGCAACGCGGCTGCTAGTCCTCCTTTCATGCAAAATCTTAAGGTCCTAGGTCATGTCCAAGCCACCAAAGCCGGCTAAAAGTCAATAATCGATAACCAAAACTTTAATTGGACTGCTTCTTACTGGCTATTGCTTCAACTTAGAAGTTCTTCTGTGTTCTACTATGGTGCTTTTAGTGTCTCCGCATACCCCAGCACGCGACATAGCTTTGCAGACGATAAATGTAACCGTCTCAGAGATAAAAGCGGCCAATGTGACGATCTGGCTTTAAGTCGATTCGATAACAAATGACGAAAACGGACGGATTTCTCAGGTTTTTGATAAATATGAAAACTTTTCACATTCTCCCGTGCAACGCGGCTGCTAGTCCTCCTTTCATGCTAAATCTTAAGGCCCTAGGTCATGTCCTAGCCACCAAAGCCGGCTAAAAAGTGAACAATCTACAACTAAAACTTGAATTGTACTACCTCTTACTGGCTATTACTTCAACTTAGAAGCTTCTTCTGTGTTCTACTATGGTGCTTTTAGAGTCTCCGCATACCGCATCACGCGACATAGCTTCGCAGAAGATATATGTAACCGTCTCAGAGAGAAAAGCGGCCAATGTGACGATCTGGCTTTAAGTCGATTCGATAACAAATGACGATAACGGACGGATTTCTCAGGTTTTTACTACATATGAACCCTTTTCACATACTCCCGTGCAACGCGGCTGCTAGTCCTCCTTTCATGCAAAATCTTAAGGTCCTAGGTCATGTCCAAGCCACCGAAGCCGGCTAAAGAGTGAATAATCGACAACTAAAACTTGAATTCTACTACATCTTACTGGCTATTGCCTCAACTTAGAAGCTTCTTCTGTGTTCTACTATGGTGCATTTAGTGTCTCAGCATACCGCAGCATGCGACATCGCTTTGCAGACGATAAATGTAACCGATTCAGAGAGAAGAGCGGCCAATGTGACGATCTGGCTTTAAGTCGATTCGATAAAAAATGACGGAAACGGACGGATTTCTCAGGTTTTTACTACATATGAACCCTTTTCACATTCTCCCGTGCAACGCGGCTGCTAGTCCTCCAATAATGCAAAATCTTAAGATTCCACCTTATGTCCAAGGCACCAAAGACGGCCAAAGTTCAATAATCGATAACCAAAACTTGAATTGGACTGCTTCTTACTGGCTATTGGTTCAACTTAGAAGCTTCTTCTGTGTTCTACTATGGTGCTTTTAGTGTCTCCGCATACCGCAGCACGCGACATAGCTTTGCAGACGATAAATGTAACCGACTCAGAGAGAAGAGCGGCCAATGTGACGATCTGGCTTTATTTCGATTCGATAACAAATGACGAAAACGGACGGATTTCTCAGGTTGTTACTACATATGAACCCCTTTCATATTCTCCCGTGCAACGCGGCTTCTAGTCCTCCTTTCAGGCAAAATCTTAAGGTCCTAAGTCATGTAAAAGCCACCAAAGCTGGCTAAAAATCAATAATCGATAACCAAAACTTGAATTCTACTGCTTCTTACTGACTATTGCTTCAACTTAGAAGCTTCTTATATGTTCTACTATGGTGCTTTTAGAGTTTCCGCATAACGCAGCAGGCGACATAGCTTAGCAGACTATAAATGTAACCGTCTCAGAGAGAAAAGCGGCCAATGTGACGATCTGGCTTTAAGTCGATTCGATAACAAATGACGAAAACGGACGGATTTCTCAGGTTTTTACTACATATGAAACCTTTTCTCATTCTCCCGTGCAACGCGGCTGCTAGTCCTCCTTTCATGCAAAATCTTAAGGTTCCACCTCATGTCCAAAGCACCAAAGCCGACTAATAATCAATAATCGATGACCAAAACTTGAATTGTACTGCTTCTTACTGGCGATTCCTTCAACTTAGAAGCTTCTTCTGTGTTCTACTATGGTGCTTTTAGAGTCTCCGCACACCGCAGCACGCGACATAGCTTTGCAGACGATAAATGTAACCGTCTCAGAGAGAAAAGCGGCCAATGTGACGATCTGGCTTTAAGTCGATTCGATAACAAATGACGAAAACGGACGGATTTCTCAGGTTTTTACTACATATGAACCCTTTTCACATTCTCCCGTGCAACGCGGCTGCTAGTCCTCCTTTCATGCTAAATCTTAAGGTCCTAGGTCATGTCCTAGCCACCAAAGCCGGCTAAAAAGTGAACAATCTACAACTAAAACTTGAATTGTACTACCTCTTACTGGCTATTACTTCAACTTAGAAGCTTCTTCTGTGTTCTACTATGGTGCTTTTAGAGTCTCCGCATACCGCATCACGCGACATAGCTTTGCAGACGATATATGTAACCGTCTCAGAGAGAAAAGCGGCCAATGTGACGATCTGGCTTTAAGGCGATTCGATAACAAATGACGATAACGGACGGATTTCTCAGGTTTTTACTACATATGAACCCTTTTCACATACTCCCGTGCAACGCGGCTGCTAGTCCTCCTTTCATGCAAAATCTTAAGGTCCTAGGTCATGTCCAAGCCACCGAAGCCGGCTAAAGAGTGAATAATCGACAACTAAAACTTGAATTCTACTACATCTTACTGGCTATTGCCTCAACTTAGAAGCTTCTTCTGTGTTCTACTATGGTGCATTTAGTGTCTCAGCATACCGCAGCATGCGACATCGCTTTGCAGACGATAAATGTAACCGATTCAGAGAGAAGAGCGGCCAATGTGACGATCTGGCTTTAAGTCGATTCGATAAAAAATGACGGAAACGGACGGATTTCTCAGGTTTTTACTACATATGAACCCTTTTCACATTCTCCCGTGCAACGCGGCTGCTAGTCCTCCAATAATGCAAAATCTTAAGATTCCACCTTATGTCCAAGGCACCAAAGACGGCCAAAGTTCAATAATCGATAACCAAAACTTGAATTGGACTGCTTCTTACTGGCTATTGGTTCAACTTAGAAGCTTCTTCTGTGTTCTACTATGGTGCTTTTAGTGTCTCCGCATACCGCAGCACGCGACATAGCTTTGCAGACGATAAATGTAACCGACTCAGAGAGAAGAGCGGCCAATGTGACGATCTGGCTTTAAGTCGTTTCGATAACAAATGATGAAAACGGACGGATATCTCAGGTTTTTACTACATATTAACCCTTTTCACATTCTCTAGTGCAACGCGGCTGCTAGTCCTCCTTTCATGCAAAATCTTAAGATTCCACCTTATGTCCAAGGCACCAAAGCCGGCCAAAAATCAATAATCGATAACCAAAACTTGAATTGTACTGCTTCTTACTGGCTATTGCTTCAACTTAGAAGCTTCTTCTGTGTTCTACTATGGTGCTTTTAGTGTCTCCGCATACCGCAGCACGCGACATAGCTTTGCAGACGAAAAATGTAACCGTCTCAGAGAGAAAAGCGGCCAATGTGACGATCTGGCTTTATTTCGATTCGATAACAAATGACGAAAACGGACGGATTTCTCAGGTTGTTACTACATATGAACCCCTTTCATATTCTCCCGTGCAACGCGGCTTCTAGTCCTCCTTTCAGGCAAAATCTTAAGGTCGTAAGTCATGTAAAAGCCACCAAAGCTGGCTAAAAATCAATAATCGATAACCAAAACTTGAATTGTACTGCTTCTTACTGACTATTGCTTCAACTTAGAAGCTTCTTATATGTTCTACTATGGTGCTTTTAGAGTTTCCGCATACCGCAGCAGGCGACATAGCTTAGCAGACTATAAATGTAACCGTCTCAGAGAGAAAAGCGGCCAATGTGACGATCTGGCTTTAAGTCGATTCGATAACAAATGACGAAAACGGACGGATTTCTCAGGTTTTTACTACATATGAACCCTTTTCACATTCTCCCGTGCAACGCGGCTGCTAGTCCTCCTTTCATGCAAAATCTTAAGGTCCTAGGTCATGTGCAAGCCAGCAAAGCCGGGTAAAAGTCAATAATCGATAACCAAAACTTGAATTTTACTGCTTCTTACTGAGTATTGCTTCAACTTAGAAGCTTCTTATGTGTTCTACTATGGTGCTTTTAGTGTTTCCGCATACCGCGGCACGCGACATAGCTTTGCAGACGATAAATGTAACCGTCTCATAGAGAAAAGCGGCCAATGTGACGATCTGGCTTTAAGTTGTTTCGATATTAAATGACGATAACCGACGGATTTCTCAGGTTTTTACTACATATGAACCCTTTTCACATTCTCCCGTGCAACGCGGCTGCTAGTCCTCCTTTCATGCAAAATCTTAAGGTCCTAGGTCATGTCCAAGCCACCAAAGCCGGCTAACGAGTGAATAATCGACAACTAAAACTTGAATTCTACTACTTCTTACTGGCTATTGCTTCAACTTAGAAGCATCTTCTGTGTTCTACTATGGTGCTTTTAGTGTCTTCGCATACCGCAGCACGCGACATAGCTTTGCAGACGATAAATGTAACCGTCTCAGAGAGAAAAGCGGCCAATGTGACGATCTGGCTTTAAGTCGATTCGATAACAAATGACGAAAACGGACGGATTTCTCAGGTTTTTACTACATATGAACACTTTTCACATTCTCCCGTGCAACGCGGCTGCTAGTCCTCCTTTCAAGCAATATCTTAAGATTCCACCTTATGTCCAAGACACCAAAGCCCCCTAAAAATCAATAATCGATAACCAAAACTTGAATTGTACTGCTTCTTACTGGCTATTGCTTCAACTTAGAAGTTCTTCTGTGTTCTACTATGGTGCTTTTAGTGTCTCCGCATACCGCAGCACGCCACATAGCTTTGCAGACGAAAAATGTAACCGTCTCAGAGAGAAAAGCGGCCAATGTGACGATCTGGCTTTAAGTCGATTCGATAACAAATGACGAAAACGGACGGATTTCTCAGGTGTTTACTATATATGAACACTTTTCACATTCTGCCGTGCAACGGGGCTGCTAGTCCTCCTTTCATGCAAAATCCTAAGGTCCTAGGTCATGTCCAAGCCACCAAAGCCGGCTAAAAAGTGAATAATCGACAACTAAAACTTCAATTGTACTACTTCTTACTGGCTATTACTTCAACTTAGAAGCTTCTTCTGTGTTCTACTATGGTGCTTTTAGTGTCTCCGCATGCCGCTGCACGCGACATAGCTTTGCACACGATAAATGTAACCGTTTTAGAGAGAAGAGCGGCCAATTTGACGATCTGGCTTTACGTCGATTCGATAACAAATGCCGAAAACGGACGGATTTCTCAGGTTTTTACTACATATGAACCCTTTTCATATTCTCCCGTGCAACGCGGCTGCTAGTCCTCCTTTCATGCAAAATCTTAAGGTCCTAGGTCATGTCCAAGCCACCAAAGCCGGCTAAAAAGTGAACAATCTACAACAAAAACGTGAATTGGACTGCTTCTTACTGGCTATTGCTTCAACTTAGAAGCTTCTTCTGTGTTCTACTATGGTGCTTTTAGTGTCTCCGCAGCACGCGACATAGCTATGCAGACGATAAATGTAACCGTCTCTGAGAGAAAAGCGGCCAATGTGACGATCTGGCTTTAAGTCGATTCGATAACAAATGACGAAAACGGACGGATTTCTCAGGTTTTTACTACATATGAACTTTTTTCACATTATCCCGTGCAACGCGGCTGCTAGTCCTCCTTTCATGCAAAATCTTAAGGTTCCACCTCATGTCCAAGGCACCAAAGCCGTCTAAAAATCAATAATCGATAACCAAAACTTGAATTGTACTGCTTCTTACTGGCAATTGCTTCAACTTAGAAGCTTCTTCTGTGTTCTACTATGATGCTTTTAGAATCTCCGCATACCGCAGCACGCGACATAGCTTTGCAGACGATAAATGTTACCGTCTCAGAGAGAAAAGCGACCAATGTGACGATCTGGCTGTATGTCGATTCGATAACAAATGACGAAAACGGACTGAGTTCTCAGGTTTTTACTACATATGAACACTTTTCACATTCTCCCGTGCAACGGGGCTGCTTGTCCTCTTTTCAGGCAAAATCTCAAGGTACTAGGTCATGTCCAAGCCTCCAAAGCCGGCTAAAAAGTTAACACTCGACAACTAAAACTTGAATTGTACTACTTCTTACTGGCTATTACTTCAACTTAGAAGCTTCTTCTGTGTTCCACTATGGTGCTTTTAGTATCTCTGCATACCGCAGCATTCGACATAGCTTTGCAGACGATAAATGTAACCGTCTCATAGAGAAAAGCGGCCAATGTGACGATCTGGCTTTAAGTCGATTCGATAACAAATGACGAAAACGGACGGATTTCTCAGGTTTTTACTACATATGAACCCTTTTTACATTCTCCCGTGCAACGCGGCTGCTAGTCCTCCTTTCATGCAAAATCTTAAGGTCCTATGTCATGTGCAAGCCACCAAAGCCGGGTAAAAGTCAATAATCGATAACCAAAACTTGAAATGTACTGCTTATTACTGGCTATTGCTTCAACTTAGAAGCTTCTTCTGTGTTCTACTATGGTGCTTTTAGAGTCTCCGCATACCGCAGCACGCGACATAGCTTTGCAGACGATAAATGTAACCGTCTCAGAGAGAAAAGCGGCCAATGTGACGATCTGGCTTTAAGTCGATTCGATAACAAATGACGAAAACGGACGGATTTCTCAGGTTTTTACTACATATGAACACATTTCACATTCTCCCGTGCAACGCGGCTGCTAGTCATCAATTCATGCAAAATCTTAAGGTCCTAGGTCATGTCCAAGCCACCAAAGCCGGCTAAAAAGTGAATAATCGACAACTAAAAATTGAATTGTACTACTTCTTACTGGCTATTACATCAACTTAGAAGCTTCTTCTGTGTTCTACTATGGTGCTTTTAGTGTCTCTGCATACCGCAGCCGGCGACATAGCTTTGCAGACGATAAATGTAACCGTCTCATAGAGAAAAGCGGCCAAAGTGACGATCTGGCTTTAAGTTGATTCGATAACAAATTACGGTAACGGACGGATTTCTCAGGTTTTTACTACATATGAACCCTTTTCACATACTCCCGTGCAACGCGGCTGCTAGTCCTCCTTTCATGCAAAATCTTAAGGTCCTAGGTCGTGTCCAAGCCACCAGAGCCGGCTAAAGAGTGAATAATCGACAACTAAAACTTGAATTCTACTACATCTTACTGGCTATTGCTTCAACTTAGAAGCTTCTTCTGTGTTATACTATGGTGCTTTTAGTGTCTCAGCATACCGCAGCACGCGACATAGCTTTGCAGACGATAAATATAACCGATTCAGAGAGAAGAGCGGCCAATGTTACGATCTGGCTTTAAGTCGATTCGATAACAAATGACGAAAACGGACGGATTTCTCAGGTTTTTACTACATATGAACCCTTTTTACATTCTCCCGTGCAACGCGGCTGCTAGTCCTCCTATCATGCAAAATCTTAAGATTCCACCTTATGTCTAAGGCACCAAAGACGGCCAAAAATCAATAATCGATAACCAAAACTTGAATTGGACTGCTTCTTACTGGCTATTGCTTCAACTTAGAAGCTTCTTCTGTGTTCTGCTATGGTGCTTTTAGTTGTCTCCGCATACCGCTGCACGCAACATAGCTTTGCAGACGATAAATGTAACCGTCTCGGAGAGAAAAGCGGCCAATGTGACGATCTGGCTTTAAGTCGATTCGATAACAAATGACGAAAACGGACGGATTTCTCAGGTTTTTACTACATATAACCACTTTTCACATTCTCCCGTGCAACGCGGCTGCTAGTCCTCCTTTCATGCAAAATCTTAAGGTTCCACCTCATGTCCAAGGCACCAAAGCCGGCTACATATCAATAATCGATAACCAAAACTTGAATTGTACTTCTTCTTACTGGCTATTGCTTCAACTTAGAAGCTTCTTCTGTGTTCTACTATGGTGCTTTTAGTGTTTCCGCATACCGCAGCACGCGACATATCTTTGCAGACGATAAATGTAACCGTCTCAGAGAGAAAAGCGGCCAATGTCACGATCTGGCTTTGAGTCGATTCGATAACAAATGACGAAAACGGACGGATTTCTCAGGTTTTTACTACATATGAACCCTTTTCACATTCTCCCGTGCAACGCGGCTGCTAGTCCTCCTTTCATGCAAAATCTTAAGGTCCTAGGTCATGTGCAAGCCACCAAAGCCGGGTAAAAGTCAATAATCGATAACCAAAACTTGAATTGTACTGCTTCTTACTGGCTATTGCTTCAACTTAGAAGCTTCTTCTGTGTTCTACTATGGTGCTTTTAGTGTCTCCGCAGCACGCGACATAGCTATGCAGACGATAAATGTAACCGTCTCTGAGAGAAAAGCGGCCAATGTGACGATCTGGCTTTAAGTCGATTCGATAACAAATGACGAAAACGGACGGATTTCTCAGGTTTTTACTACATATGAACTTTTTTCACATTATCCCGTGCAACGCGGCTGCTAGTCCTCCTTTCATGCAAAATCTTAAGGTTCCACCTCATGTCCAAGGCACCAAAGCCGTCTAAAAATCAATAATCGATAACCAAAACTTGAATTGTACTGCTTCTTACTGGCAATTGCTTCAACTTAGAAGCTTCTTCTGTGTTCTACTATGATGCTTTTAGAATCTCCGCATACCGCAGCACGCGACATAGCTTTGCAGACGATAAATGTTACCGTCTCAGAGAGAAAAGCGACCAATGTGACGATCTGGCTGTATGTCGATTCGATAACAAATGACGAAAACGGACTGAGTTCTCAGGTTTTTACTACATATGAACACTTTTCACATTCTCCCGTGCAACGGGGCTGCTTGTCCTCTTTTCAGGCAAAATCTCAAGGTACTAGGTCATGTCCAAGCCTCCAAAGCCGGCTAAAAAGTTAACACTCGACAACTAAAACTTGAATTGTACTACTTCTTACTGGCTATTACTTCAACTTAGAAGCTTCTTCTGTGTTCCACTATGGTGCTTTTAGTGTCTCTGCATACCGCAGCATTCGACATAGCTTTGCAGACGATAAATGTAACCGTCTCATAGAGAAAAGCGGCCAATGTGACGATCTGGCTTTAAGTCGATTCGATAACAAATGACGAAAACGGACGGATTTCTCAGGTTTTTAGTACATATAAACCCTTTTCACATACTCCCGTGCAACGCGGCTGCTAGTCCTCCTTTCATGCAAAATCGTAAGGTCCTAGGTCATGTCCAAGCCACCAAAGCCGGCTAAAGAGTGAATAATCGAACACTAAAACTTGAATTGTACTACTTCTTACTGGCTATTGCTTGAACTTAGAAGCTTCTTCTGTGTTCTACTATTGTGCTTTTAGTGTCTCCGCATACCGCAGCACGCGACATAGCTTTGCAGACGATAAATGTAACCGATTCAGAGAGAAGAGCGGCCAATGTGACGATCTGGCTGTAAGTCGATTCGATAACAAATGTCGAAAACGGACGGATTTCTCAGGTTTTTACTACATATGAACCCTTTTTACATTCTCCCGTGCAACGCGGCTGCTAGTCCTCCTTTCATGCAAAATCTTAAGGTCCTATGTCATGTGCAAGCCACCAAAGCCGGGTAAAAGTCAATAATCGATAACCAAAACTTGAAATGTACTGCTTATTACTGGCTATTGCTTCAACTTAGAAGCTTCTTCTGTGTTCTACTATGGTGCTTTTAGAGTCTCCGCATACCGCAGCAAGCGACATAGCTTTGCAGACGATAAATGTAACCGTCTCAGAGAGAAAAGCGGCCAATGTGACGATCTGGCTTTAAGTCGATTCGATAACAAATGACGAAAACGGTCGGATTTCTCAGGTTTTTACTACATATGAACACATTTCACATTCTCCCGTGCAACGCGGCTGCTAGTCATCAATTCATGCAAAATCTTAAGGTCCTAGGTCATGTCCAAGCCACCAAAGCCGGCTAAAAAGTGAATAATCGACAACTAAAAATTGAATTGTACTACTTCTTACTGGCTATTACATCAACTTAGAAGCTTCTTCTGTGTTCTACTATGGTGCTTTTAGTGTCTCTGCATACCGCAGCCGGCGACATAGCTTTGCAGACGATAAATGTAACCGTCTCATAGAGAAAAGCGGCCAAAGTGACGATCTGGCTTTAAGTTGATTCGATAACAAATTACGGTAACGGACGGATTTCTCAGGTTTTTACTACATATGAACCCTTTTCACATACTCCCGTGCAACGCGGCTGCTAGTCCTCCTTTCATGCAAAATCTTAAGGTCCTAGGTCGTGTCCAAGCCACCAAAGCCGGCTAAAGAGTGAATAATCGACAACTAAAACTTGAATTCTACTACATCTTACTGGCTATTGCTTCAACTTAGAAGCTTCTTCTGTGTTATACTATGGTGCTTTTAGTGTCTCAGCATACCGCAGCACGCGACATAGCTTTGCAGACGATAAATATAACCGATTCAGAGAGAAGAGCGGCCAATGTTACGATCTGGCTTTAAGTCGATTCGATAACAAATGACGAAAACGGACGGATTTCTCAGGTTTTTACTACATATGAACCCTTTTTACATTCTCCCGTGCAACGCGGCTGCTAGTCCTCCTATCATGCAAAATCTTAAGATTCCACCTTATGTCTAAGGCACCAAAGACGGCCAAAAATCAATAATCGATAACCAAAACTTGAATTGGACTGCTTCTTACTGGCTATTGCTTCAACTTAGAAGCTTCTTCTGTGTTCTACTATGGTGCTTTTAGTTGTCTCCGCATACCGCTGCACGCAACATAGCTTTGCAGACGATAAATGTAACCGTCTCGGAGAGAAAAGCGGCCAATGTGACGATCTGGCTTTAAGTCGATTCGATAACAAATGACGAAAACGGACGGATTTCTCAGGTTTTTACTACATATAACCACTTTTCACATTCTCCCGTGCAACGCGGCTGCTAGTCCTCCTTTCATGCAAAATCTTAAGGTTCCACCTCATGTCCAAGGCACCAAAGCCGGCTACATATCAATAATCGATAACCAAAACTTGAATTGTACTTCTTCTTACTGGCTATTGCTTCAACTTAGAAGCTTCTTCTGTGTTCTACTATGGTGCTTTTAGTGTTTCCGCATACCGCAGCACGCGACATATCTTTGCAGACGATAAATGTAACCGTCTCAGAGAGAAAAGCGGCCAATGTCACGATCTGGCTTTGAGTCGATTTGATAACAAATGACGAAAACGGACGGATTTCTCAGGTTTTTACTACATATGAACCCTTTTCACATTCTCCCGTGCAACGCGGCTGCTAGTCCTCCTTTCATGCAAAATCTTAAGGTCCTAGGTCATGTGCAAGCCACCAAAGCCGGGTAAAAGTCAATAATCGATAACCAAAACTTGAATTGTACTGCTTCTTACTGGCTATTGCTTCAACTTAGAAGCTTCTTCTGTGTTCTACTATGGTGCTTTTAGTGTCTCCGCAGCACGCGACATAGCTATGCAGACGATAAATGTAACCGTCTCTGAGAGAAAAGCGGCCAATGTGACGATCTGGCTTTATTTCGATTCGATAACAAATGACGAAAACGGACGGATTTCTCAGGTTGTTACTACATATGAACCTCTTTCATATTCTCCCGTGCAACGCGGCTTCTAGTCCTCCTTTCAGGCAAAATCTTAAGGTCCTAAGTCATGTAAAAGCCACCAAAGCTGGCTAAAAATCAATAATCGATAACCAAAACTTGAATTGTACTGCTTCTTACTGACTATTGCTTCAACTTAGAAGCTTCTTATATGTTCTACTATGGTGCTTTTAGAGTTTCCGCATACCGCAGCAGGCAACATAGCTTAGCAGACTATAAATGTAACCGTCTCAGAGAGAAAAGCGGCCAATGTGACGATCTGGCTTTAAGTCGATTCGATAACAAATGACGAAAACGGACGGATTTCTCAGGTTTTTACTACATATGAAACCTTTTCTCATTCTCCCGTGCAACGCGGCTGCTAGTCCTCCTTTCATGCAAAATCTTAAGGTTCCACCTCATGTCCAAAGCACCAAAGCCGACTAAAAATCAATAATCGATGACCAAAACTTGAATTGTACTGCTTCTTACTGGCGATTCCTTCAACTTAGAAGCTTCTTCTGTGTTCTACTATGGTGCTTTTAGAGTCTCCGCACACCGCAGCACGCGACATAGCTTTGCAGACGATAAATGTAACCGTCTCAGAGAGAAAAGCGGCCAATGTGACGATCTGGCTTTAAGTCGATTCGATAACAAATGACGAAAACGGACGGATTTCTCAGGTTTTTACTACATATGAACCCTTTTCACATTCTCCCGTGCAACGCGGCTGCTAGTCCTCCTTTCATGCAAAATCTTAAGGTCCTAGGTCATGTGCAAGCCAGCAAAGCCGGGTAAAAGTCAATAATCGATAACCAAAACTTGAATTTTACTGCTTCTTACTGAGTATTGCTTCAACTTAGAAGCTTCTTATGTGTTCTACTATGGTGCTTTTAGTGTTTCCGCATACCGCGGCACGCGACATAGCTTTGCAGACGATAAATGTAACCGTCTCATAGAGAAAAGCGGCCAATGTGACGATCTGGCTTTAAGTTGTTTCGATATTAAATGACGATAACCGACGGATTTCTCAGGTTTTTACTACATATGAACCCTTTTCACATTCTCCCGTGCAACGCGGCTGCTAGTCCTCCTTTCATGCAAAATCTTAAGGTCCTAGGTCATGTCCAAGCCACCAAAGCCGGCTAACGAGTGAATAATCGACAACTAAAACTTGAATTCTACTACTTCTTACTGGCTATTGCTTCAACTTAGAAGCATCTTCTGTGTTCTACTATGGTGCTTTTAGTGTCTTCGCATACCGCAGCACGCGACATAGCTTTGCAGACGATAAATGTAACCGTCTCAGAGAGAAAAGCGGCCAATGTGACGATCTGGCTTTAAGTCGATTCGATAACAAATGACGAAAACGGACGGATTTCTCAGGTTTTTACTACATATGAACACTTTTCACATTCTCCCGTGCAACGCGGCTGCTAGTCCTCCTTTCAAGCAATATCTTAAGATTCCACCTTACGTCCAAGACACCAAAGCCCCCTAAAAATCAATAATCGATAACCAAAACTTGAATTGTACTGCTTCTTACTGGCTATTGCTTCAACTTAGAAGTTCTTCTGTGTTCTACTATGGTGCTTTTAGTGTCTCCGCATACCGCAGCACGCCACATAGCTTTGCAGACGAAAAATGTAACCGTCTCAGAGAGAAAAGCGGCCAATGTGACGATCTGGCTTTAAGTCGATTCGATAACAAATGACGAAAACGGACGGATTTCTCAGGGTTTTACTACATATGAACACTTTCCAGAATCTCCCGTGCAACGCGGCTGCTAGTCCCCCTTTGATGCAGAATCTCAAGGTCCTAGCTCATGTCCAAGGCAGCAAAGCCATCTTAAAAGTCAATAATCCATGCCTAAAACTTGAATTGTACTACTTCTTACTGGCTATCATCAACTTAGAAGCTTCATCTGTGTTCTACTATGGCGCTTTTAGTGTCTCCACATATCACAGCACGCGACATAGCTTTGCACACGATAAATGAAACCGTTTTAGAGAGAAGAGCGGCCAATTTGACGATCTGGCTTTACGTCGATTCGATAACAAATGCCGAAAACGGACGGATTTCTCAGGTTTTTACTACATATGAACCCTTTTCATATTCTCCCGTGCAACGCGGCTGCTAGTCCTCCTTTCATGCAAAATCTTAAGGTCCTAGGTCATGTCCAAGCCACCAAAGCCGGCTAAAAAGTGAACAATCTACAACAAAAACGTGAATTGGACTGCTTCTTACTGGCTATTGCTTCAACTTAGAAGCTTCTTCTGTGTTCTACTATGGTGCTTTTAGTTGTCTCCGCATACCGCTGCACGCAACATAGCTTTGCAGACGATAAATGTAACCGTCTCGGAGAGAAAAGCGGCCAATGTGACGATCTGGCTTTAAGTCGATTCGATAACAAATGACGAAAACGGACGGATTTCTCAGGTTTTTACTACATATAACCACTTTTCACATTCTCCCGTGCAACGCGGCTGCTAGTCCTCCTTTCATGCAAAATCTTAAGGTTCCACCTCATGTCCAAGGCACCAAAGCCGGCTACATATCAATAATCGATAACCAAAACTTGAATTGTACTTCTTCTTACTGGCTATTGCTTCAACTTAGAAGCTTCTTCTGTGTTCTACTATGGTGCTTTTAGTGTTTCCGCATACCGCAGCACGCGACATATCTTTGCAGACGATAAATGTAACCGTCTCAGAGAGAAAAGCGGCCAATGTCACGATCTGGCTTTGAGTCGATTTGATAACAAATGACGAAAACGGACGGATTTCTCAGGTTTTTACTACATATGAACCCTTTTCACATTCTCCCGTGCAACGCGGCTGCTAGTCCTCCTTTCATGCAAAATCTTAAGGTCCTAGGTCATGTGCAAGCCACCAAAGCCGGGTAAAAGTCAATAATCGATAACCAAAACTTGAATTGTACTGCTTCTTACTGGCTATTGCTTCAACTTAGAAGCTTCTTCTGTGTTCTACTATGGTGCTTTTAGTGTCTCCGCATACCGCAGCACGCGACATAGCTTTGCAGACGAAAAATGTAACCGTCTCAGAGAGAAAAGCGGCCAATGTGACGATCTGGCTTTATTTCGATTCGATATCAAATGACGAAAACGGACGGATTTCTCAGGTTGTTACTACATATGAACCCCTTTCATATTCTCCCGTGCAACGCGGCTTCTAGTCCTCCTTTCAGGCAAAATCTTAAGGTCCTAAGTCATGTAAAAGCCACCAAAGCTGGCTAAAAATCAATAATCGATAACCAAAACTTGAATTGTACTGCTTCTTACTGACTATTGCTTCAACTTAGAAGCTTCTTATATGTTCTACTATGGTGCTTTTAGAGTTTCCGCATACCGCAGCAGGCGACATAGCTTAGCAGACTATAAATGTAACCGTCTCAGAGAGAAAAGCGGCCAATGTGACGATCTGGCTTTAAGTCGATTCGATAACAAATGACGAAAACGGACGGATTTCTCAGGTTTTTACTACATATGAAACCTTTTCTCATTCTCCCGTGCAACGCGGCTGCTAGTCCTCCTTTCATGCAAAATCTTAAGGTTCCACCTCATGTCCAAAGCACCAAAGCCGACTAAAAATCAATAATCGATGACCAAAACTTGAATTGTACTGCTTCTTACTGGCGATTCCTTCAACTTAGAAGCTTCTTCTGTGTTCTACTATGGTGCTTTTAGAGTCTCCGCACACCGCAGCACGCGACATAGCTTTGCAGACGATAAATGTAACCGTCTCAGAGAGAAAAGCGGCCAATGTGACGATCTGGCTTTAAGTCGATTCGATAACAAATGACGAAAACGGACGGATTTCTCAGGTTTTTACTACATATGAACCCTTTTCACATTCTCCCGTGCAACGCGGCTGCTAGTCCTCCTTTCATGCAAAATCTTAAGGTCCTAGGTCATGTGCAAGCCAGCAAAGCCGGGTAAAAGTCAATAATCGATAACCAAAACTTGAATTTTACTGCTTCTTACTGAGTATTGCTTCAACTTAGAAGCTTCTTATGTGTTCTACTATGGTGCTTTTAGTGTTTCCGCATACCGCGGCACGCGACATAGCTTTGCAGACGATAAATGTAACCGTCTCATAGAGAAAAGCGGCCAATGTGACGATCTGGCTTTAAGTTGTTTCGATATTAAATGACGATAACCGACGGATTTCTCAGGTTTTTACTACATATGAACCCTTTTCACATTCTCCCGTGCAACGCGGCTGCTAGTCCTCCTTTCATGCAAAATCTTAAGGTCCTAGGTCATGTCCAAGCCACCAAAGCCGGCTAACGAGTGAATAATCGACAACTAAAACTTGAATTCTACTACTTCTTACTGGCTATTGCTTCAACTTAGAAGCATCTTCTGTGTTCTACTATGGTGCTTTTAGTGTCTTCGCATACCGCAGCACGCGACATAGCTTTGCAGACGATAAATGTAACCGTCTCAGAGAGAAAAGCGGCCAATGTGACGATCTGGCTTTAAGTCGATTCGATAACAAATGACGAAAACGGACGGATTTCTCAGGTTTTTACTACATATGAACACTTTTCACATTCTCCCGTGCAACGCGGCTGCTAGTCCTCCTTTCAAGCAATATCTTAAGATTCCACCTTACGTCCAAGACACCAAAGCCCCCTAAAAATCAATAATCGATAACCAAAACTTGAATTGTACTGCTTCTTACTGGCTATTGCTTCAACTTAGAAGTTCTTCTGTGTTCTACTATGGTGCTTTTAGTGTCTCCGCATACCGCAGCACGCCACATAGCTTTGCAGACGAAAAATGTAACCGTCTCAGAGAGAAAAGCGGCCAATGTGACGATCTGGCTTTAAGTCGATTCGATAACAAATGACGAAAACGGACGGATTTCTCAGGTGTTTACTATATATGAACACTTTTCACATTCTGCCGTGCAACGGGGCTGCTAGTCCTCCTTTCATGCAAAATCCTAAGGTCCTAGGTCATGTCCAAGCCACCAAAGCCGGCTAAAAAGTGAATAATCGACAACTAAAACTTCAATTGTACTACTTCTTACTGGCTATTACTTCAACTTAGAAGCTTCTTCTGTGTTCTACTATGGTGCTTTTAGTGTCTCCGCATGCCGCTGCACGCGACATAGCTTTGCACACGATAAATGTAACCGTTTTAGAGAGAAGAGCGGCCAATTTGACGATCTGGCTTTACGTCGATTCGATAACAAATGCCGAAAACGGACGGATTTCTCAGGTTTTTACTACATATGAACCCTTTTCATATTCTCCCGTGCAACGCGGCTGCTAGTCCTCCTTTCATGCAAAATCTTAAGGTCCTAGGTCATGTCCAAGCCACCAAAGCCGGCTAAAAAGTGAACAATCTACAACAAAAACGTGAATTGGACTGCTTCTTACTGGCTATTGCTTCAACTTAGAAGCTTCTTCTGTGTTCTACTATGGTGCTTTTAGTGTCTCCGCAGCACGCGACATAGCTATGCAGACGATAAATGTAACCGTCTCTGAGAGAAAAGCGGCCAATGTGACGATCTGGCTTTAAGTCGATTCGATAACAAATGACGAAAACGGACGGATTTCTCAGGTTTTTACTACATATGAACTTTTTTCACATTATCCCGTGCAACGCGGCTGCTAGTCCTCCTTTCATGCAAAATCTTAAGGTTCCACCTCATGTCCAAGGCACCAAAGCCGTCTAAAAATCAATAATCGATAACCAAAACTTGAATTGTACTGCTTCTTACTGGCAATTGCTTCAACTTAGAAGCTTCTTCTGTGTTCTACTATGATGCTTTTAGAATCTCCGCATACCGCAGCACGCGACATAGCTTTGCAGACGATAAATGTTACCGTCTCAGAGAGAAAAGCGACCAATGTGACGATCTGGCTGTATGTCGATTCGATAACAAATGACGAAAACGGACTGAGTTCTCAGGTTTTTACTACATATGAACACTTTTCACATTCTCCCGTGCAACGGGGCTGCTTGTCCTCTTTTCAGGCAAAATCTCAAGGTACTAGGTCATGTCCAAGCCTCCAAAGCCGGCTAAAAAGTTAACACTCGACAACTAAAACTTGAATTGTACTACTTCTTACTGGCTATTACTTCAACTTAGAAGCTTCTTCTGTGTTCCACTATGGTGCTTTTAGTGTCTCTGCATACCGCAGCATTCGACATAGCTTTGCAGACGATAAATGTAACCGTCTCATAGAGAAAAGCGGCCAATGTGACGATCTGGCTTTAAGTCGATTCGATAACAAATGACGAAAACGGACGGATTTCTCAGGTTTTTACTACATATAAACCCTTTTCACATACTCCCGTGCAACGCGGCTGCTAGTCCTCCTTTCATGCAAAATCGTAAGGTCCTAGGTCATGTCCAAGCCACCAAAGCCGGCTAAAGAGTGAATAATCGAACACTAAAACTTGAATTGTACTACTTCTTACTGGCTATTGCTTGAACTTAGAAGCTTCTTCTGTGTTCTACTATTGTGCTTTTAGTGTCTCCGCATACCGCAGCACGCGACATAGCTTTGCAGACGATAAATGTAACCGATTCAGAGAGAAGAGCGGCCAATGTGACGATCTGGCTGTAAGTCGATTCGATAACAAATGTCGAAAACGGACGGATTTCTCAGGTTTTTACTACATATGAACCCTTTTTACATTCTCCCGTGCAACGCGGCTGCTAGTCCTCCTTTCATGCAAAATCTTAAGGTCCTATGTCATGTGCAAGCCACCAAAGCCGGGTAAAAGTCAATAATCGATAACCAAAACTTGAAATGTACTGCTTATTACTGGCTATTGCTTCAACTTAGAAGCTTCTTCTGTGTTCTACTATGGTGCTTTTAGAGTCTCCGCATACCGCAGCACGCGACATAGCTTTGCAGACGATAAATGTAACCGTCTCAGAGAGAAAAGCGGCCAATGTGACGATCTGGCTTTAAGTCGATTCGATAACAAATAACGAAAACGGACGGATTTCTCAGGTTTTTACTACATATGAACACATTTCACATTCTCCCGTGCAACGCGGCTGCTAGTCATCCTTTCATGCAAAATCTTAAGGTCCTAGGTCATGTCCAAGCCACCAAAGCCGGCTAAAAAGTGAATAATCGACAACTAAAAATTGAATTGTACTACTTCTTACTGGCTATTACATCAACTTAGAAGCTTCTTCTGTGTTCTACTATGGTGCTTTTAGTGTCTCTGCATACCGCAGCCGGCGACATAGCTTTGCAGACGATAAATGTAACCGTCTCATAGAGAAAAGCGGCCAAAGTGACGATCTGGCTTTAAGTTGATTCGATAACAAATTACTGTAACGGACGGATTTCTCAGGTTTTTACTACATATGAACCCTTTTCACATACTCCCGTGCAACGCGGCTGCTAGTCCTCCTTTCATGCAAAATCTTAAGGTCCTAGGTCGTGTCCAAGCCACCAAAGCCGGCTAAAGAGTGAATAATCGACAACTAAAACTTGAATTGTACTACATCTTACTGGCTATTGCTTCAACTTAGAAGCTTCTTCTGTGTTATACTATGGTGCTTTTAGTGTCTCAGCATACCGCAGCACGCGACATAGCTTTGCAGACGATAAATATAACCGATTCAGAGAGAAGAGCGGCCAATGTTACGATCTGGCTTTAAGTCGATTCGATAACAAATGACGAAAACGGACGGATTTCTCAGGTTTTTACTACATATGAACCCTTTTTACATTCTCCCGTGCAACGCGGCTGCTAGTCCTCCTATCATGCAAAATCTTAAGATTCCACCTTATGTCTAAGGCACCAAAGACGGCCAAAAATCAATAATCGATAACCAAAACTTGAATTGGACTGCTTCTTACTGGCTATTGCTTCAACTTAGAATCTTCTTCTGTGTTCTACTATGGTGCTTTTAGTTGTCTCCGCATACCGCTGCACGCAACATAGCTTTGCAGACGATAAATGTAACCGTCTCGGAGAGAAAAGCGGCCAATGTGACGATCTGGCTTTAAGTCGATTCGATAACAAATGACGAAAACGGACGGATTTCTCAGGTTTTTACTACATATAACCACTTTTCACATTCTCCCGTGCAACGCGGCTGCTAGTCCTCCTTTCATGCAAAATCTTAAGGTTCCACCTCATGTCCAAGGCACCAAAGCCGGCTACATATCAATAATCGATAACCAAAACTTGAATTGTACTTCTTCTTACTGGCTATTGCTTCAACTTAGAAGCTTCTTCTGTGTTCTACTATGGTGCTTTTAGTGTTTCCGCATACCGCAGCACGCGACATATCTTTGCAGACGATAAATGTAACCGTCTCAGAGAGAAAAGCGGCCAATGTCACGATCTGGCTTTGAGTCGATTCGATAACAAATGACGAAAACGGACGGATTTCTCAGGTTTTTACTACATATGAACCCTTTTCACATTCTCCCGTGCAACGCGGCTGCTAGTCCTCCTTTCATGCAAAATCTTAAGGTCCTAGGTCATGTGCAAGCCACCAAAGCCGGGTAAAAGTCAATAATCGATAACCAAAACTTGAATTGTACTGCTTCTTACTGAATATTGCTTCAACTTAGAAGCTTCTTATGTCTTCTACTATGGTGCTTTTAGTGTTTCCGCATACCGCAGCACGCGACATAGCTTTGCAGACTATAAACGTAACCGTCTCAGAGAGAAAAGCGGCCAATGTGACGATCTGGCTTTAAGTCGAATCGATAACAAATGACGAAAACGGACGGATTTCTCAGGTGTTTACTATATATGAACACTTTTCACATTCTTCCGTGCAACGCGGCTGTTAGTCCTCCTTCCATGCAAAATCTTAAGGTCCTAGGTCATGTCCAAGCCACCAAAGCCGGCTAAAAAGTGAATAATCGACAACTAAAAATTGAATTGTACTACTTCTTACTGGCTATTACATCAACTTAGAAGCTTCTTCTGTGTTCTACTATGGTGCTTTTAGTGTCTCTGCATACCGCAGCAGGCGACATAGCTTTGCAGACGATAAATGTAACCGTCTCATAGAGAAAAGCGGCCAAAGTGACGATCTGGCTTTAAGTTGATTCGATAACAAATGACGATAACGGACGGATTTCTCAGGTTTTTACTACATATGAACCCTTTACACATTCTCCCGTGCAACGCGGCTGCTAGTCCTCCTTTCATGCAAAATGTTAAGGTCCTAGGTCATGTCCAAGCCACCAAAGCCGGCTAAAGAGTGAATATTCGACAACTAAAACTTGAATTGTACTACTTCTTACTGGATATTGCTTCAACTTAGAAGCTTCTTCTGTGTTCTACTATGGTGCTTTTAGTGTCTCCGCATACCGCAGCACGCGACATAGCTTTGCAGACGACAAATGCAACCGATTCAGAGAGAAGAGCGGCCAATGTGACGATCTGGCTTTAAGTCGATTCGATAACAAATGACGAAAACGGACGGATTTCTCAGGTTTTTACTACATATGAACCCTTTTCACATTCTCCCGTGCAACGCGGCTGCTAGTCCTCCTTTCAAGAGAAATCTTAAGATTCCACCTTATGTCCAAGGCACCAAAGCCGGCCAAAAATCAATAATCTATAACCAAAACTTGAATTGGACTGCTTCTTACTGGCTATTGCTTCAACTTCGAAGCTTCTTCTGTGTTCTACTATGGTGCTTTTAGTGTCTCCGCATACCGCAGCACGCGACATAGCTTTGCAGGCGATAAATGTAACCGTCTCAGAGAGAAAAGCAGCCAATGTGACGATCTGGCTTTAAGTCGATTCGATAACAAATGACGAAAACGGACGGATTTCTCAGGTTTTTACTTCTCTCATTCTCCCGTGCAACGGGACTGCTAGTCCTCCTTTCATGCAAAATCTTAAGGTTCCACCTCATGTCCAAGGCACCAAAGCCGTCTAAAAATCAGTAATCGATAACCAAAACGTGAATTGTACTGCTTCTTACTGGCTATTGCTTCAACTTAGAAGATTCTTCTGGGTTCTACTATGGTGCCTTTAGTGTCTCCGCATACTGCAGCACGCGACATAGCTTTGCTGACGATAAATGTAACCGTCTCAGAGAGAAAAGCGGCCAATGTGACGATCTGGCTTTAAGTCGATTCGATAACAAATGACGAAAACGGACGGATTTCTCAGGTTTTTACTTCTCTCATTCTCCCGTGCAACGGGACTGCTAGTCCTCCTTTCATGCAAAATCTTAAGGTTCCACCTCATGTCCAAGGCACCAAAGCCGTCTAAAAATCAGTAATCGATAACCAAAACGTGAATTGTACTGCTTCTAACTGGCTATTGCTTCAACTTAGAAGATTCTTCTGGGTTCTACTATGGTGCCTTTAGAGTCTCCGCATACTGCAGCACGCGACATACCTTTGCAGACGAAAAATGTAACCATCTCAGAGAGAAAAGCGGCCAATGTGACGATCTGGCTCTAAGTCGATTCGATAACAAATGACGAAAACGGACGGATTTCTCAGCTTTTTACTACATAAGAACACTTTTCACATTCTCCCGTGCAACGCGGCTGCTAGTCCTCCTTTCATGCAAAATCTTAATGTTCCACCTCATGTCCAAGGCACCAAAGCCGCCTAAAAATCAATAATCGATAACCAAAACTTGAATTGTACTCCTCCTTACTGGGTATTGCTTCAACTTCGAAGCTTCTTGTGTGTTCTACTATGGTGCTTTTGATGTCTCCGCCTTCCGCAGCACGCGACATAGCTGTCCACACAATAAAAGTAACCGTTTCAGAGAGAAGAGCGGCCAATGAGACGATCTGGCTTTAAATCGATTCGATAACAAATGACGAAAACGGACGGATTTCTCAGGTTTTTACTACATATGAACACTTTTCACATTCTCGCGTGCAACGCGGCTGCTAGTTTTACTTTCATGCAAAATCTTAATGTTCCACCTCATGTCCAAGGCACCTAAGCCGACTAAAAATCAATAATCGATAACCAAAACGTGAATTGTACTGCTTCTTACTGGCTATTGCTTCAACTTAGAAGCTTCCTCTGTGTTCTACTATGGTGCTTTTAGTGTCTCCGCATACCGCAGCACGCGACATAGCTTTGCAGACGATAAATGTAACCGTCTCAGAGAGAAAAGCGGCCAATGTGACGATCTGGCTTTAAGTCGATTCGATAACAAATGACGAAAACGTAGGGATTTATCAGGTTTTTACTACATATGAACACTTTTCACATACTCCCGTGCAACGCGGCTGCTAGTCCTCCTTTCATGCAAAATCGCGAGGTCTTAGGTCATGTCCAAGCCACCAAAGCCGGCTAAAAAGTGAATAATCGACAACTAAAACTTCAATTGTACTACTTCTTACTGGCTATTACTTCAACTTAGAAGCTTCTTCTGTGTTCTACTATGGTGCTTTTAGTGTCTCCGCATACCGCAGCACGCGACGTAGCTTTGCAGACGATAAATGTAACCGTCTCAGAGAGAAAAGCGGCCAATGTGACGATCTTGCTTTAAGTCGATTCGATAACAAATGACGAAAACGGACGGATTTCTCAGGTTTTTACTACATATGAACCCTTTTTACATTCTCCCGTGCAACGCGGCTGCTAGTCCTCCCTTCATGCAAAATCTTAAGGTTCCACCTCATGTCCAAGGCACCAAGGCCGGCGAAAAATCAATAATAGATAACCAAAACTTGAATTGTACTGCTCCTTACTGGCTATTGCTTCAACTTAGAAGATTCTTCTGTGTTCTACTATGGTGCTTTTAGTGTCTCCGCATACCGCAGCACGCGACATAGCTTTGCAGACGAAAAATGTAACCGTCTCAGAGAGAAAAGCGGCCAATGTGACGATCTGGCTTTAAGTCGATTCGATAACAAATTACGAAAACGGACGCATTTCTCAGGCTTTTACTACATATGAACCCTTTTCACATTCTCCCGTGCAACGCGGCTGCTAGTCCTCCTTTCATGCAAAATCTTAAGGTCCTAGGTCATATCCAAGCCACAAAAGCCGGCTAAAATGTGAATAATCCACAACTAAAACTTGAATTGTACTACTTCTTACTGGCTATTGCTTCAACTTAGAAGCTTCTTCTGTGTTCTGCTATGGCGCTTTTAGTGTCCCCGCATACTGCAGCACGCGACATAGCTTTGCAGACGATAAATGTTACCGTTTCAGAGAGAAGAGCGGCCAATGTAACGGTCTGGCTTTAAATCGATTCGATAGCAAATGACGAAAATGTGCGGATTTATCAGGTTTTTACTACATATGAACACTTTTCACATTCTCCCGTGCAACGCCGCTGCTAGTCGTCCTTTCATGCAAAATCGTAAGGTCCTAGCCAATGTCCAAGGCACCACAGTCTTCTAAAAAGTCAATAATCGATAACTAAGACGTGAATTGTACTACTTCTTACTGGCTATTACATCAACATAGAAGCTTCTTCTGGGTTCTACTATGGTGCTTTTAGTGTCTCCGCATACCGCAGCACGCGACATAGCTTTGCAGACGATAAATGTAACCGTTTCAGACCGAAGAGCGGCCAATGTGACGATCTGGCTCTAAGTCGATATGATAACAAATGACGAAAACAGACGGATATCTCAGGTTTTTACTACATATGAACACATTTCACATTCTCCAGTGCAACGCGGGTGCTAGTCCTCCTTTCATGCAAAATCTTAAGGTCCTAGGTCATATCCAAGCCACCAAAGCCGGCTAAAAAGTGAATAATCCACAACTGAAACTTGAATTTTACTACTTGTTACTGGCTATTGCTTCAACTTAGAAGCTTCTTCTGTGTTCCAGTATGGTGCTTTTAGTGTCTCCGCATACCGCAAAACGCGACATAGCTTTGCAGACGATAAATGTAACCGTCTCAGAGAGAAAAGCGGCCAATGTGACGATCTGGCTTTAAGTCGATTCGATAACAAGTGACGAAAACGGACGGATTTATCAGGTTTGTACTACATATGAACACTTTTCACATTCTCCCGTGCAACGCGGCTGCTAGTCGCCCTTTCATGCAAAATCTTAAGGTCCTAGCTCTTGGCCAAGGCACAAAAGCTGGCAAAAAGGTCAATAATCGATAACTAAAACTTGAATAGTACTACTTCTAACTTACTATTACATTCTCTAAGAAGCTTCTTCTGTGTTCTACTATGGTGCTTTTAGCGTCTCCGCATACCGCAGCACGCGACATAGCTTTACAGACGATAAATGTTACCGTTTCAGAGAGAAGAGCGGCCAATGTAACGGTCTGGCTTTAAATCGATTCGATAGCAAATGACGAAAACGTGGGGATTTATCAGGTTTTTACTATATATGAACCCTTCTTACATACTCCCGTGCAACGCGGCTGCTAGTCGCCCTTTCATGCAAAATCTTAAGGTCCTAGCTCATGGCCAAGGCACCAAAGCCGGCTAAAAAGTCAATAATCGATAACTAAAACTTGAATAGTACTACTTCTAACTTACTATTACATTCTCTTAGAAACTTCTTCTGTGTTCTAATATGGTGCTTTTAGTGTCTCCGCATACTGCAGCACGCGACATAGCTTTGCAGACGATAAATGTAACGGTTTCAGAGCGAAGAGCGGCCAATGTGACGATCTGGGTTTAAGTCGATTCGATAACAAATGACGATAACGTACGGATTTCTCAAGTTTTTACTACATATGAAATCTTTTCACATTCTTCCGTGCAACGTGGCTGCTAGACCTTCTATCATGCAAAATCCTAAGATCCTAGGTCATGTCCAAGCCACCAAAGCCGGCTAAAAAGTGAATAATCGAAAACAAAAACTTGAATTGTACTACTTCTTACTGGCTATTGCTTCGCCTTAGGAGCTTCTTCTGTGTTCTACTATTGTGCTTTTAGTGTCTCCGCATACCGCAGCACGCGACATAGCTTTGCAGACGATACATGTAACCGTTTCAGAGAGAAGAGCGTCCAATGTGACGATCTGGCTTAAAGTCGATTCGATAACAAATGACGAAAACGGACGGATTTATCTGGTTTGTACTACATATGAACACTTTTCACATTCTCCCGTGCAACGCGGCTGCTAGTCGCCCTTTCATGCAAAATCTTAAGGTCCTAGCTCATGGCCAAAACACCAAAGCCGGCAAAAAAGTCAATAATCGATAACTAAAACTTGAATAGTACTTCTTCTAACTTACTATTACATTCTCTTAGAAGCTTCTTCTGTGTTCTACTATGGTGCTTTTAGTGTCTCCGCATACCGCAGCACGCGACATAGCTTTGCAGACGATAAATGTTACCGTTTCAGAGAGAAGAGCGGCCAATGTAACGGTCTGGCTTTAAATCGATTCGATAGCAAATGACGAAAACGTGCGGATTTATCTGGTTTTCTACTACATATGAACACTTTTCACATTCTCCCGTGGAACGCGGCTGCTAGTCGCCGTTTCATGCAAAATCGTAAAGTCCTAGGTCATGTCCAAGCCACCAAAGCCGGCTAAAAAGTGTATAATCGACAACTAAAACTTAAATTGTACTACTTCTTACTGGCTATTGCTTCGCCTTAGGAGCATCGTCTGTGTTCTACTATTGTGCTCTTAGTGTCTCCGCATACCGCAGCACGCGACATAGCTTTGCAGACGATAAATGTAACGGTTTCAGAGCGAAGAGCGGCCAATGTGACGATCTGGCTCGAAGTCGATATGATAACAAATGACGAAAACAGACGGATTTCTCAGGTTTTTACTACATATGAACACTTTTTACATTCTCCCGTGCAACGCGGCTGCTAGTCCTCCTTTCATGCAAAATCTTAAGGTCCTAGGTCATATCCAAGCCACCAAAGCCGGCTAAAAAGTGAATAATCAACAACTAAAACTTGATTTGTACTACATCTTACTGGATATTACTTCAACTTAGAAGCTTCTTCTGAGTTCTACTATGGTGCTTTTAGTGTCTCCGCATACCGCAGCACGCGACATAGCTTTGCAGACGATAAATGTAACTGTCTCAGAGAGAAGAGCGGCCTTTGTGACGATCTGGCTCTAAGTCGATATGATAACAAATGACGAAAACAGACGGATTTCTCAGGTTTTTACTACATATGAACACTTTTCACATTCTCCCGTGCAACGCGGCTGCTAGTCGCCCTTTCATGCAAAATCTTAAGGTCCTAGCTCATGGCCAAGGCACAAAAGCTGGCAAAAAGGTCAATAATCGATAACTAGAACTTGAATAGTACTACTTCTAACTTACTATTACATTCTCTTAGAAGCTTCTTCTGTGTTCTACTATGGTGCTTTTAGTGTCTCCGCATACCGCAGCACGCGACATAGCTTTACAGACGATAAATGTTACCGTTTCAGAGAGAAGAGCGGCCAATGTAACGGTCTGGCTTTAAATCGATTCGATAGCAAATGACGAAAACGTGGGGATTTATCAGGTTTTTACTACATATGAACACTTTTCACATACTCCCGTGCAACGCGGCTGCTAGTCGCCCTTTCATGCAAAATCTTAAGGTCCTAGCTCATGGCCAAGGCACCAAAGCCGGCAAGAAAGTCAATAATCGATAACTAAAACTTGAATAGTACTACTTCTATCTTACTATTACATTCTGTTAGAAGCTTCTTCTGTGTTCTACTATGGTGCTTTAGGGGGCTCCGCATACCGCAGCACGCGACATAGCTTTGCAGACGATAAATGTAACCATTTCAGAGAGAAGAGCGTCCAATGTGACGATCTGGGTTTAAGTCGATTCGATAACAAATGACGAAAACGTACGGATTTCTCAAGTTTTTACTACATATGAAATCTTTTCACATTCTTCCGTGCAACGCGGCTGCTAGACCTTCTATCATGCAAAATCTTATGATCCTAGGTCATGTCCAAGCCACCAAAGCCGGCTAAAAAGTGAATAATGGAAAACAAAAACTTGAATTGTACTACTTCTTACTGGCTATTGCTTCGCCTTAGGAGCTTCTTCTGTGTTCTACTATTGTGCTTTTAGTGTCTCCGCATACCGCAGCACGCGACATAGCTTTGCAGACGATACATGTAACCGTTTCAGAGAGAAGAGCGGCCAATGTGACGATCTGGCTTAAAGTCGATTCGATAACAAATGACGAAAACGGACGGATTTATCTGGTTTGTACTACATATGAACACTTTTCACATTCTCCCGTGCAACGCGGCTGCTAGTCGCCCTTTCATGCAAAATCTTAAGGTCCTTGGCTCATGGCCAAAACACCAAAGCCAGCAAAAAAGTCAATAATCGATAACTAAAACTTGAATAGTACTTCTTCTAACTTACTATTACATTCTCTTAGAAGCTTCTTCTGTGTTCTACTATGGTGCTTTTAGTGTCTCCGCATACCGCAGCACGCGACATAGCTTTGCAGACGATAAATGTTACCGTTTCAGAGAGAAGAGCGGCCAATGTAACGGTCTGGCTTTAAATCGATTCGATAGCAAATGACGAAAACGTGCGGATTTATCAGGTTTTCTACTACATATGAACACTTTTCACATTCTCCCGTGGAACGCGGCTGCTAGTCGCCGTTTCATGCAAAATCGTAAAGTCCTAGGTCATGTCCAAGCCACCAAAGCCGGCTAAAAAGTGTATAATCGACAACTAAAACTTAAATTGTACTACTTCTTACTGGCTATTGCTTCGCCTTAGGAGCATCGTCTGTGTTCTACTATTGTGCTTTTAGTGTCTCCGCATACCACAGCACACGACATAGCTTTGCAGACGATAAATGTAACCGTTTCAGAGAGAAGAGCGGCCAATGTAACGGTCTGGCTTTAAATCGATTCGATAGCAAATGACGAAAACGTGCGAATTTATCAGGTTTTTACTACATATGAACACTTTTCACATTCTCCCGGGCAACGCTGCTGCTAGTCGCCCTTTCATGCAAAATCTTAAGGTCCTAGCCAATGTCCAAGGCACCAAAGCCTTCTAAAAAGTCAACAATCGATAACTAAGACGTGAATTGTACTACTTCTTACTGGCTATTACATCAAAATAGAAGCTTCTTCTGTGTTCTACTATGGTGCTTTTAGTGTCTCCGCATACTGCAGCACGCGACATAGCTTTGCAGACGATAAATGTAACGGTTTCAGAGCGAAGAGCGGCCAATGTGACGATCTGGCTCGAAGTCGATATGATAACAAATGACGAAAACAGACGGATTTCTCAGGTTTTTACTACATATGAACACTTTTTACATTCTCCCGTGCAACGCGGCTGCTAGTCCTCCTTTCATGCAAAATCTTAAGGTCCTAGGTCATATCCAAGCCACCAAAGCCGGCTAAAAAGTGAATAATCGACAACTAAAACTTGATTTGTACTACATCTTACTGGATATTACTTCAACTTAGAAGCTTCTTCTGCGTTCTACTATGGTGCTTTTAGTGTCTCCGCATACCGCAGCACGCGACATAGCTTTGCAGACGATAAATGTAACTGTCTCAGAGAGAAGAGCGGCCTTTGTGACGATCTGGCTCTAATTCGATATGATAACAAATGACGAAAACAGACGGATTTCTCAGGTTTTTACTACATATGAACACTTTTCACATTCTCCCGTGCAACGCGGCTGCTAGTCGCCCTTTCATGCAAAATCTTAAGGTCCTAGCCAATGTCCAAGGCACCAAAGCCTTCTAAAAAGTCAATAATCGATAAATAAGACGTGAATTGTACTACTTCTTACTGGCTATTACATCAACATAGAAGCTTCTTCTGTGTTTTACTATGGTGCTTTTAGTGTCTCCGCATACCGCAGCACGCGACATAGCTTTGCAGACGATAAATGTAACCGTTTCAGAGCGAAGAGCGGCCAATGTGACGATCTGGCTCTAAGTCGATATGATAACAAATGACGAAAACAGACTTATTTCTCAAGTTTTTACTACATATGAACACTTTTCACATTCTCCCGTGCAACGCGGCAGCTAGTCCTCCTTTCATGCAAAATCTTAAGGTCCTAGGTCATGTCCAAGCCACCAAAGCCGGCTAAAAAGTGAATAATCGACAACTAAAACTTGAATTGTACTACTTCTTACTGGATATTGCTTCAACTTAGAAGCTTCTTCTATGTTCTACTATGGTGCTTTTAGTGTCTCCGCATACCGCAGCACGCGGCATAGCTTTGCAGACGATAAATGTAACCGTCTCAGAGAGAAAAGTGTATAATTTGACGATCTGGCTTTAAGTCGATTCGATAACAAATGACGAAAACGGACGTATTTCTCAGGTTTTTACTACATATCAACACTTTTCACATTCTCCCGTGCAACGCACCCACTAGTCCTCCTTTCATGCAAAATCTTAAGGTCCTAGCTCACGTCCAATGCCCCATAGCCCCCTAAAAGTCAATAATCGATAACTTAAACGTGAACTGTACTTCTTCTTACTGGCTATTACATAAACTTAGAAGCTTTTTCTGTGTTCTACTATGGTGCTTTTAGTGTCTCGCACATTCCGCAGCACGCGACATAGCTTTGCAGACGATAAATGTAACCGTTTCAGAGAGAAGAGCGGCCAATTTGACGATCTGGCTCTAAGTCGATTCGATAACATATGACGAAAAGAGACGGATTTCTCAGGTTTTTACTACATATGAACACTATTTACATTCTACCTTGCAACGTGGCTGCTAAACCTCCTTTCATGCAAAACCTTAAGGTCCTAGGTCATGTCCAGGCCACCAAAGCCGGCTAAAAAGTGAATAATCGACAACTAAAACTTGAATTGTACTACTTCTTACTGGCTATTGCTTCAACTTAGAAGCTTCTTCTGTGTTCTACTATGGTGCTTTTAATGTCTCCACATACCGCAGCACGCGTCATAGCTTTGCAGACGATAAATGTAACCGTTTCAGAGAGAAGAGCGTCCGCTGTGACGTTCTGGCTCTAAGTCGATATGATAACAAATGACGAAAACAGACGGATTTCTCAGGTTTTACTACATATGAACACTTTTCACATTCTCCCGTGCAACGCGGCTGCTAGTCCTCCTTTCATGCCAAATCTTAAGGTCCTAGGTCATGTCCAAGCCACCAAAGCCGGCTAAACAGGGTATAATCGACAACTAAAACTTAAATTGTACTACTTCTTACTGGCTATTGCTTCAACTTAGAAGCTTCTTCTGTGTTCTACTATGATGCTTTTAGTGTCTCCGCATACCGCAGCACGCGACATAGCTTTTCAGACACTTCTCACATTCTCCCGTGCAACGCGGCTGCTAGTCCTACTTCCATGCAAAAACTTAAGTACCTAGGTCGTGTCCAAGCCACCAAAGCCGGCTAAAGAGTGAATAATCGACAACTAAAACTTGAATTGTACTACTTCTTACTGGCTATTGCTTCAACTTAGAAGCTTCTTCTGTGTTCTACTATGGTGCTTTTAGTGTCTCCACATACCGCAGCACGCGACATAGCTTTGCAGACGATAAATGTAACCGTTTCAGAGAGAAGAGCGGCAAATGTGACGAAATGGCTTTAAGTCAATTCGATAACAAATGACGAAAACGGAGTGATTTCTCAGGTTTTTACTACATATGAACATTTTTCACATTCTCCCGTGCAACGCGGCTAATAGTCCTCCTTTCATGCAAAATCTTAAGGTCCTAGCTCATGTAAAGGGCACCAAAGCCGGCTAAAAAGTGAATAATCGATAACTAGAATGTGAATTGTACTACTTATTACTGGCTATTACATCAACTTAGAAGCTTCTTCTGTGTTGTACTATGGTGCTTTAAGTGTCTCCGCATACTGCACCCAGCGACATAGCTTTGCAGACGATAAATAACACCGTTTCAGAGGGAAGGGCGGCCAATGTGACGATCTGGCTTAAAGTCGATTCGATAACAAATGACGAAAACGGCCGGATATCTCATGTTTTGACTACATATGAACACTTTTCACATTCGCCCGTGCAATGCGGCTAATATTCCGCCTTTCATGTAAAATCTTAAGGTCCTAGCTGCTGTACAAAGCACCAAACTCGGCTAAAAATCAATAATCGATAAACAATACTTGAATTGTACTGCTTCTTACTGGCTATTGCTTCAACTTAGAAGATTTTTCTGTGTTCTACTATGGTGCTTTTAGTGTCTCCGCGTACCGCAGCACGCGACATAGCTTTGCAGACGATAAATGTAACCGTCTCAGAGAGAAGAGCGGCCAATGTGGCGATCTGGCTTTAAGTCGATTCGATAACAAATGACGAAAACGGCCGGATATCTCAGGTTTTTACTACATATGAACACTTTTTACATTCTCCCGTGCAACGCGGCTAATATTCCGCCATTCATGCGAAATCTTAAGGTCCTAGCTCATGCCCTAGGCCCCAAAAAATTATAAAAAGTCAATAATCGATAACTAAAACATGAATTGTACTGCATCTTACTGGGTATTACATCAACTTATAACCTGCTTTTGTGTTCTACTATGGTGCTTTTAGTGTCTCCGCATACCGCAACACGCGACATAGTTCTGCAGACGATAAATGTTACCGTTTCAGAGAGAAGAGCGGCAAAAGTGACGATCTGGCTTAAAGTCGGTTTGATAACAAATGAGGAAAACGGGCGAATATCTTAGGTTTTTACTACATATCAACACTTTTCACATTCTCCCGTGCAACGCAGCTCCTAGTTATCCTTTCATGCAAAATCGTAAGGTCATAGCTCATGTCCAAGGGACCAAAGCCGGCTAAAAAGTCTATAATCGATAACTAAAACTTGAATTGTAATACTTCTTACTGGCTATTACATCAACTTAGAAGTTCTTCTGTGTTCTACTAAGGTGCTTTTAGTGTCTCGGCATACCGCACCCAGCGACATAGCTTTGCAGACGATAAATGTAACCGTTTCAGAGAGAAGAGCGGCCAATGTGCGATCTGGCTTTAAGTCGATTCGATAACAAATGACGAAAACGGACGGATTTCTAAGAGTTTTTACTACATATAAATACTTTTCACATTCTCCCGTGCCACGCTGCTGCTAGTTCTCCTTTCATGCAAAATCTTAAGATCCTAGCTCATGCCCAAAGCACCAAAAAAGGCTAAAAAGTCAATAATCGATAAATTAACGTGAATTGTACTACTTCTTACTGGGTATTACATCAACTTAGAAGCTTCATCTGTGTTCTACTATGGTGCTTCTAGTGACTCCACATACAGCAGCACGCGACATAGCTTTGCAGACGACAAATGTAACCGTTTCAGAGAGAAGAGCGGGCAATGTGACGAACTGGCTTTAAGTCGATTTGACAACAAATGACGGAAACGGGCGGATTTCTTAGGTTTTTACTACAAATGAGCACTTTTCACAGTCTCCCGTGCAACGCGGCTGCTAGTCCTGCTTTCATGCAAAATCTTAACGTCCTAGCTTATGCCCAAGGCACGAAAGCCGAATAAAAAGTCAATGATCGATAACTAAAACTGGAATTGTACTACTTCTTACTGTCTATTACAACAACTTAGAAGCTTCTTCTGTGTTCTACTATGCTGCCTTTAGTGTCTCCGCATACCGCAGCACGCGACATAGCGTTGCAGACGATAAATGTAACTGTTTCAGAGAGAAGAGCCACCAATGAGTCGATCTGGCTTTAAGTCGATTCGATAACAAATGACGGAAACGGAGGGAATTCTCAGGTTTTTACTATATATGAACATTTTTCACATTCTCCCGTGCAAAGCGGCTGCTACAGTTCCCTTCATGCAAAATCGTAACGTCCTAGCTCATGTCCAAGGTACCAAAGCCGGCTAAAAAGTCAGTAACCGATAACTAAAACTTGCATTGTACTACTTACTGGCTATTACTTCAACTTAGAAGCTTCCTCTGTGTTCTACTATGGTGCTTTTTGTGTCTCCGCATACCGCATCACGCGACATAGCTATACAGACGATAAATGTAACCGTTTCAGAGACAAGAGCTGCCAATGTAACGATCTGGCTTTCAGTCGATTTGATAACAAATGAGATAAAGGGACGGATGCCTCAGGTGTTTACTACATAAGAAAAATATTCAAATTCTCCCATGCAACGCAGCTGCTAGTCGTCCATTTTTGCAATATCGTAAGGTACTAGCTCCTGTCCAAGGTACCAAGCTGGGCTAAAAAGTCAATAATCGATAACTAAAACTTGCATTGTACTACTTATTACTGGCTATTACTTAAACTTAGAAGCTTCTTCTGTGTTCTGCTATGGTGCTTTTAGTGTCTACGCATACCGCATCACGCGACATAGCTTTCCAGACTATAAATGTAACCGTTTCAGTGAGAAGAGCGACCAATGTGACGATCTGGCTTTAAGTCGATTTGATAACAAATGACGAAACCGAACGGATTTCTAAGGTTTTTACTACAAATGAACACTTAACACATTCTCCCGTGCAACGCGGCTGCTAGTGGTCCTTTCATGCAAAGTCTTAAGGTCCTAGATCACGTCCAACGCACCCAGGAAGGGTAAAAGGTCAATAATCGATAACTATAACTTTAATTGTAATGTTTCTTACTGACTATTACATGAACTTAGAAGCTTCTTCTGTGTTCAACTGCGGTGCTTTTAGTGTCTTGCGCATACGGCAGCACGCGACATAGCTTTGCAGACGATAAATGTAACCGTTTCAGAGAGAAGAGCGGCCAGTGTGACGATCTGGTTTTAAGTCGAACAGATAACAAATAACGAAAACGGCCGGATTTTTCAGGTTTTTTCTACATATAAACACTTTTCAGATTCTCCTGTGCAACGCGGCTGCTAGACTTTCCATCAAGCAAAATCGTAGGGTTCTAGCTTATGTCCAAGGCACCAAAGGAAGGTAAAAGGTAAATAATCAATAACTAAAACTTGAATTTTACTGTCTCTTACTGGCTATTACGTCAACATAGAAGCTTTTTCTGTGTTCTCCCATGGTGCTTTTAATGTCTGGCCCATACCGCAGCACGCGACATAGCTTTGCAGACGATAAATGTAACCGTTTCAGAGAGAAGAGCGGCCAATGTAACGTCCTTGCTTTAAGTCGATTCGATAACAAATGAAGAAAACTGACGGATTTCTAAGGTTGTTACTACATATGAACACTTTTCACATTGTCTCGAGCAACGCGGCTGCTAATCCTCCTTTCATACAAAATCGTAAGGTCCTAGCTCATGTCCAAGGCACCAAAGAAGGCTAGAAATTCAATAATCGATAGTTAAAACTTGAATTGTACTAAATCTTACTGGCTATTACAAAACCGAATAAAAAGTCAAAAACCGATAACTAAAACTTGAATTGTACCACTTCTTACTGGCTATTACATCAACTTAGAAGCTTCTACTGTGGTGCCTTTAGTGTCTCCGCATACCGCACCCAGCGACATAGCTTTGCAGGCGAAAAATGTAACCGTTTCAGAGGGAAGTGCGGCCAATGTGACGATCTGGGTTTAAGTCGACTCGATAACAAATGACGAAAACGGCCGGAATTCTCAGGTTTTTACTACATATTAACACTTTTCACGTTCCCTCGTGCAACGCGGCTGCTAGTCCTCCTTTCATGCAAAATCTTAAGGTCCTAGATCATGTACAAGGCACCTAAGCCGGCTGAAAAGTGAATAATCGATAACGAAAACTTGAATTGTACTACTTCTTACTGGCTATAACATAAACTTAGAAGCTTCCTCTGTGTTCCACTATGGTGCTTTTAGTGTCTCCGCATACCGCACCCAGCGACATAGCTTTGCAGACGATAAATCTAACCAGTTCAGAGAGAAGAGCGGCCAATGTAACGTCCTTGCCTTAAGTCGATTCGATAACAAATGACGAAAACGGACGGACTTCTCAGTTTGTTACTACATATGAACACTTTTCACATTGTCCCGAGCAACGCGTATGCTACTCCTCCTTTCATACAAAATCGTAAGGTCCTAGCTCATGTCCAAGGCACCAAAAAAGGTTAAAAATTCAATAATCGATAATTAAAACTTGAATTTTACTACATCTTACTGGCTATTACATAGCAGAATAAAAAGTCAAAAACCAATAACTAAAACTTGATTGTACTACTGCTTACTGGCTGTTACATCAACTTAGAAGGTTCTTCAGTGTTCTACTATGGTGCTTTTAGTGTCTCCGCATACTTTAACACGCGACATAGCTATGCAGACGATAAATGTAACCGTTTCAGAGACAAGTGCTGCCAATGTAACGATCTGGCTTTAAGTCGATTCGATAACAAATGACGAAAACGGAAGGATTTCTCAGGTTTTTACCACGTATGAACACTTTTCACATTCTCCCGTGCAATTCGGCTGCTAGTCCCCCTTTCATGCAAAATCTTAAGGTCCTAGCTCATGACCAAAGCACCAAAGCCGGCTAAAAAGTCAATAAACGACAACTAGAACTTTAGTTGTACTACTTCTTACTGGGTATTACATCAACTTAGAAGCTTCTTCTGTGTTCTACTATGGTGCTTTTAGTGTCTCCGCATACCGCACCCAGCGACATAGCTTAGCAGCCGATAAATGTAACCGTTTCAGAGGGAAGTGCGTCCCATAAGACGATCTGGCTTTAAGTCGATTCGATAACAAATGACGAAAACGGACGAATTTCTCAGGTTTTTAATACATATGAACACTTTTCACATTCTCCCGTGCAACGCGGCTAATAGTCCTCCTTTCATGCAAGATCTTAAGGTCCTAGCTCATGTCCAATGCACCAAAGCCGGCTAAATAGTCAATAATCGATAACTAAAACGTGAATTGTACTACTTCTTAATGCCTATTACATAAACGTAGAAGCTTTATCAGTGTTCTACTATGGTGCTTTTACTGTCTCCGCATACGGCATCACGCGACACAGCTTTGCAGACGATAAATGTAACCGTTTCTGAGAGAAGAGCGGCCAACGTGACGATCTGGGTTTAAGTCCATTCGATAACAAATGACGAAAACTGACGGATTTCTCAGGTTTTTACTATATATGAACACTTTTCCCATTCTCCCGTGCCCGCGGATTCTAGTCCTCCTTTCATGCAAAATCATAAAGACCTAGCTCATGTGTAAGGTATGAAAGCCGGCTAAAAAGTCAATAATCGATAACTAAAACTTGAATTGCACTGTTTCTTACTGGCTAATACATGAACTTAGAAACTTCTGCTGTGTTGTACTATGGTGCTTTTAGTGACTCCGCATACCGCAACACTCGACATAGCTTTGCACACGATAAATGTAACCGTTTCAGAGAGAAGAGCGGACAATGTGAGGAACTGGCTTTAAGTCGATTTGACAACAAATGACGAAAACGGGCGGATTTTTTAGGTTTTTACTACAAATGAGCACTTTTCACAGTCTCCCGTGCAACGCGGCTGCTAGTCCTCCTTTCATGCAAAATCTTAAGGTCCTAGCTTATGCCCAAGGCACGAAAGCCGAATAAAAAGTCAATAATCGATAACTAAAACTTGAATTGTACTACTTCTTACTGTCTATTACAACAACTTAGAAGCTTCTTCTGTGTTCTACTATGCTCCTTTTAGTGTCTCGCCCATACCGCAGCACGCGACATAGCTTTGCAGACGATAAATGTAACTGTTTCAGAGAGAAGAGCCACCAATGAGACGATCTGGCTTTAAGTCGATTCGATAACAAATGACGGAAACGGAGGGAATGCTCAAGTTTTTACTATATATGAACATTTTTCACATTCTCCCGTGCAAAGCGGCTGCTACAGTTCCCTTCATGCAAAATCGTAACGTCCTAGCTCATGTCCAAGGTACCAAAGCAGGCTAAAAAGTCAGTAATCGATAACTAAAACTTGCATTGTACTACTTACTGGCTATTACTTCAACTTAGAAGCTTCCTCTGTGTTCTACTATGGTGCTTTTTGTGTCTCCGCATACCGCAGCACGAGACATAGCTTTGCAGACGATAAATGTAACCGTTTCAGAGAGAAGAGCGGCCTACGTGACGATCTTGGTTTAAGTCTATTCGATAACAAATGACGATAACGGACGGATTTCTCAGGTTTTTACTATATATGAACACTTTTCACATTCTCCCGCGCAAAGCGGCTGGTACACTTCGATTCATGCAATATCTTAAGGTAATAGCTCATGTCCAAGGCAACAAAGAAGGGTAAAAGATCAATAATCGATAACGAAAACTTGAATTGTACTGTTTCTTACTGGCAATTACATCAACTTGGAAGTTTCTTCTGTGTTCTACTATGGTGCTTTTAGTGTCTCCGCATACTGGAGCACGAGACATTGCTTTGCAGATGATAAGTGTAACCGTTTCAGAGAGAAGAGCGGCCAATGTAACGTCCTTGCCTTAAGTCGATTCGATAACGAATGACGAAAACGGACGGACTTCTCAGTTTGTTACTACATATGAATTCTTTTCACATTGTCCCGAGCAACACGGCTGCTAATCCTCCTTTCATACAAAATCGTAAGGTCCTAGCTCATGTCCAAGGCACCAAAAAAGGCTAAAAATTCAATAATCGATAATTAAAACTTGAATTGTAATACATCTTACTGGCTATTACATAGCAAAATAACAAGTCAAAAACCAACTACTAAAACTTGATTGTACTACTGCTTACTGGCTGTTACATCAACTTAGAAGGTTCTTCTGTGTTCTACTATGGTGCTTTTAGTGTCTCCGCATACCTTAGCACGCGACATAGCTATACAGACGATAAATGTAACCGTTTCAGAGACAAGAGCTGCCAATGTTACGATCTGGCTTTAAGTCGATTTGATAACAAATGAGGAAAAGGGACGGATATCTCAGGTGTTTACTACATAAGAAAAATATTCAAATTCTCCCATGCAACGCAGCTGCTAGTCGTCCATTTTTGAAATATCTAAGGTCCTAGCTCCTGTCCAAGGTACCAAAGCAGGCTAAAAAGTCAATAATCGATAACTAAAACTTGCATTGTACTACTTATTACTGGCTATTACTTCAACTTAGAATCTTCTTCTGTGTTCTGCTATGGTGCTTTTAGTGTCTCTGCATACCGCATCACGCGACATAGCTTTCCAGACGATAAATGTAACCGTTTCAGAGACAAGTGCTGCCAATGTAACGATCTGGCTTTAAGTCGATTTGATAACAAATGACGAAAAGGGACGGATATCTCAGGTGTTTCCTACATAAGAACAATTTTCACATTCTCCCATGCAATGCGGCTGCTAGTCCTCCTTTCATGCAAAATCTTAAGGACCTAGAGCATGTACAAGGCACCAAAGCCGGCTGAAAAGTGAATAATCGTTAACGAAAACTTGAATTGTACTACTTCTTACTGGCTATTACATCAACTTAGAAGCTTCTTCTGTGTTCTACTATGGTGCTTTTAGTGTCTCCGCATACCGCACCCTGCGACATAGCTTAGCAGCCGATAAATGTAACCGTTTCAGAGGGAGGACCGGTCAATAAGGCGATCTGGCTGTAAGTCGATTCGATAACAAATGACGAAAACGGAAGGATTTCTCAGGTTTTTACCACGTATGAACAGTTTTCACATTCTCCCGTGCAATTCGGCTGCTAGTCCTCCTTTCATGCAAAATCTTAAGGTCCTAGCTCATGACCAAAGCACCAAAGCCGGCTAAAAAGTCAATAATCGACAACTAGAACTTTAGTTGTACTACTTCTTACTGGGTATTACATCAACTTAGAAGCTTCATCTGTGTTCTACTATGGTGCTTTTAGTGTCTCCGAATACCGCACCCAGCGACATAGCTTAGCGGCCTATAAATGTAACCGTTTCAGAGGGAAGTGCGTCCAATAAGACGATCTGGCTTTAAGTCGATTCGATAACAAATGACGAAAACGGCCGGATTTCTCAGGTTTTTAATACATATGAACACTTTTCACATTCTCCCGTGCAACGCGGCTAATAGTCCTCCTTTCATGCAAGATCTTAAGGTCCTAGCTCATGTCCAATGCACCAAAGCCGGCTAAATAGTCAATAATAGATAACTAAAACGTGAATTGTACTACTTCTTAATGCCTATTACATAAACGTAGAAGCTTTATCAGTGTTCTACTATGGTGCTTTTACTGTCTCCGCATACGGCATCACGCGACACAGCTTTGCAGACGATAAATGTAACCGTTTCAGAGAGAAGAGCGGCCAACGTGACGATCTGGGTTTAAGTCGATTCGATAACAAATGACGGAAACGGAGGGAATTCTCAGGTTTTTACTATATATGAACATATTTCACATTCTCCCGTGCAAAGCGGCTGCTACAGTTCCCTTCATGCAAAATCGTAACGTCCTAGCTCATGTCCAAGGTACCAGAGCCGGCTAAAAAGTCAGTAATCGATAAGTAAAACTTGCATTGTACGACTTACTGGCTATTACTTCAACTTAGAAGCTTCCTCTGTGTTCTACTATGGTGCTTTTTGTGTCTCCGCATACCGCAGCATGAGACATAGCTTTGCAGACGATAAATGTAACCGTTTCAGAGAGAAGAGCGGCCTACGTGACGATCTTGGTTTAAGTCTATTCGATAACAAATGACGATAACGGACGGATTTCTCAAGGTTTTTACTATATATGAACACTTTTCACATTCTCCCGCGCAAAGCGGCTGGTACACTTCGATTCATGCAATATCTTAAGGTAATAGCTCATGTCCAAGGCACCAAAAAAGGGTAAAAGATCAATAATCGATAACGAAAACTTGAATTGTACTGTTTCTTACTGGCAATTACATCAACTTGGAAGTTTCTTCTGTGTTCTACTATGGTGCTTTTAGTGTCTCCGCATACTGGAGCACGCGACATTGCTTTGCAGATGATAAGTGTAACCGTTTCAGAGAGAAGAGCGGCCAATGTAACGTCCTTGCCTTAAGTCGATTCGATAACAAATGACGAAAACGGACGGACTTCTCAGTTTGTTACTACATATGAACACTTTTCACATTGTCCCGAGCAACGCGGCTGCTAATCCTCCTTTCATACAAAATCGTAAGGTCCTAGCTCATGTCCAAGGCACCAAAACAGTCTAAAAATTCAATAATCGATAATTAAAACTTGAATTGTAATACATCTTACTGGCTATTACATAGCAAAATAAAAAGTCAAAAACCAATAACTAAAACTTGATTTTACTACTGCTTACTGGCTGTTACATCAACTTAGAAGGTTCTTCTGTGTTCTACTATGGTGCTTTTAGTGTCTCCGCATACCTTAGCACGCGACATAGCTATACAGACGATAAATGTAACCGTTTCAGAGACAAGAGCTGCCAATGTAACGATCTGGCTTTAAGTCGGTTTGATAACAAATGAGGAAAAGGGACGGATATCTCAGGTGTTTACTACATAAGAAAAATATTCAAATTCTCCCATGCAACGCAGCTGCTAGTCGTCCATTTTTGCAATATCGTAAGGTCCTAGCTCCTGTCCAAGGTACCAAAGCGGGCTAAAAAGTCAATAATCGATAACTAAAACTTGCATTGTACTACTTATTACTGGCTATTACTTCAACTTAGAAGCTTCTTCTGTGTTCTGCTATGGTGCTTTTAGTGTCTCTGCATACCGCATCACGCGACATAGCTTTCCAGACTATAAAAGTAACCGTTTCAGTGAGAAGAGCGACCAATGTGACGATCTGGCTTTAATTCGATTTGATAACAAATGACGAAACCGAACGGATTTCTAAGGTTTTTACTACAAATGAACACTTAACACATTCTCCCGTGCAACGCGGCTGCTAGTGGTCCTTTCATGCAAAGTCTTAAGGTCCTAGATCAAGTCCAACGCAAACAGGAAGGGTAAAAGATCAATAATCGATAACTAAAACTTGAATTGTAATGTTTCTTACTGACTATTACATGAACTTAGAAGCTTCTTCTGAGTTCAACTGTGGTGCTTTTAGTGTCTTGCGCGTACGGCAGCACGCGACATAGCTATGCAGACGATAAATGTAACCGTGTCAGACAGAAGAGTGGTTAATGTAACGATCTGGCTTTAAGTCTATTTGATAACAAATGAGGAAAAGGGACGGATATCTCAGGTGTTTACTACATAAGAAAAATATTCAAATTCTCCCATGCAACGCAGCTGCTAGTCGTCCATTTTTGCAATATCGTAAGGTCCTAGCTCGTGTCCAAGATACCAAAGCGGGCTAAAAAGTCAATAATCGATAACTAAAACTTGCATTGTACTACTTATTACTGGCTATTACTTCAACTTAGAAGCTTCTTCTGTGTTCTGCTATGGTGCTTTTAGTGTCTCTGCATACCGCATCACGCGACATAGCTTTCCAGACTATAAATGTAACCGTTTCAGTGAGAAGAGCGACCAATGTGACGATCTGGCTTTAAGTCGATTTGTTAACAAATGACGAAACCGAACGGATTTCTAAGGTTTTTACTACAAATGAAGACTTAACATATTCTCCCGTGCAACGCGGCTGCTAGTGCTCCTTTCATGCAAAGTCTTATGGTCTTAGCTTATGTCCAAGGCACCCAGGAAGGGTAAAAGGTCAATAATCGATAACTAAAACTTGAATTGTAATGTTTCTTACTGGCTATTACATGAACTCAGAAGCTTCTTCTGTGTTCAACTATGGTACTTTTAGTGTCTTGCGCATACCGCAGCACGCGACATAGCCTTTCAGACTACAAATGTAACCGTTTCAGAGGGAAGAGCGGATAATGTGACGATCTAACTTTAAGTCGACTCCATAACAAATGACGAAAACGGCAGGATTTCTCAGGTTTTATCTAGATATGAACACTTTCCTCCCGTGCAACGCGGCTGCTAGTCCTCCTTTCATGCAGAATCGTAAGGTCCTAGCTCATGTACAAGGCACCAAAGCCGGCTGAAAAGTGAATAATCGATAACGAAAACTTGATTTGTACTACTTCTTACTGGCTATTACATGAACTTAGAAGCATCTTCTGTGCTCTACTGTGGTGCTTTTAGTGTCTCCGCATACCGCAGCACGCGACATAGCTTTCCAGACGATAAATGTAACTGTTTCAGAGACAAGAGCGGCCAATGTGACGAACTGGCTTAAAGTCGATTTGATAACAAATGACGAAAACGGACGGATTTCTCAGGTTTTTACTACAAATGAACACTTTTCACATTGTCCCGAGCATCGCGGCTGCTAATCCTCCTTTCATACAAAATCGTAAGGTCCTACCTCATGTCCAAGGCACCATAAAGCTAAAAATTCAATAATCGATAATTAAAACTTGAATTGTACAACATCTTACTGGCTATTACATAGCAGAATAAAAAGTCAAAAACCAATAACTAAAACTTGATTGTACTACTGCTTACTGGCTGTTACATCAACTTAGAAGGTTCTTCTGTGTTCTACTATGGTGTTTTTAGTGTCTCCGCATACTTTAGCACGCGACATAGCCATGCAGACGATAAATGTAACCGTTTCAGAGACAAGTGCTGCCAATGTAACGATCTGGCTTTAAGTCGATTTGGTAACAAATGACGAAAAGGGACGGATATCTCAGGTGTTTACTACATAAGAACAATTTTCACATTCTCCCATGCACGCAGCTGCTAGTCGTCCATTCTTGCAATATCGTAAGGTCCTAGCTCATGTCCAAGGTACCAAAGCGGGCTAAAAAGTCAATAATCGATAACTAAAACTTGGATTGTACTACTTCTTACTGGCTATTACTTCAACTTAGAAGCTTCTTCTGTGTTCTGCTATGGTGCTTTTAGTGTCTCCGCATACCGCATCACGCGACATAGCTTTCCAGACAATAAATGTAACCGTTTTAAGAGAAGAGCGACCAATGTGACGATCTGGCTTTAAGCCGATTTGATAACAAATGACGAAAACAAACGGATTTCTAAGGTTTTTACTACAAATGAACACTTAACACATTCTCCCGTGCAACGCGGCTGCTAGTGCTCCTTTCATGCAAAATCGTAAGGTCCTAGCTCATGTACAAGGCACCAATGCCGGCTAAAAAGTGAATAATCGATAACAAAAAACTTGATTTGTACTACTTCTTACTGGCTATTACATGAACTTAGAAGCATCTTTTGTGTTCTACTATGGTGCTTTTAGTGTCTCCGTATACCGCAGCACGCGACATAGCTTTGCAGACGATAAATGTAACCGTTTCAGAGAGAAGAGCGCCCAATGTATCGATATGGCTTTAAGTCGATTCAATAACAAATGGCGAAAACGGACGGATTTCTCAGGTTTTTACTACATATGAACACTTTTCACATTCTGCCGTGCAAGGCGGCTGCTAGACTTAGCTTCATGTAAAATCTTCAGGTCCTAGCTCATGTCCAAGGCACCAAAGAAGGGTAAAAGGTCAATAATCGATAACTAAAACTTGAATTGCACCGTTTGTTACTGGCTATTACATCAACTTAGAAGCTTCTTCTGTGTTCTACTATGGTGCTTTTAGTGTCTCGCGCATACCGCAGCACGCGACATAGCTTTCCAGACGATAAATGTAACCGTTTCAAAGAGAAGAGCGGCCAATGTGACTATCTTTCTATATGTCGGTTCGATAACAAATGACGAAAACGGACGGATTTCTCAGGTTTTTACTACATATGAACACTTTTCACATTCTCTCGTGCAATGCGGCTTCTAGACTTCCCTTCATGCAAAATCCTAAGGTCGTAGCCCATGTCCAAGGCACCAAAGCCGGCTAAAAATCAATAATCGATAACCAAAACTTGAGTTGTACTGCTCCTTAGTGGCTGTTACATCAAATTAAAAGCTTCTTCTGTGTTCTACTATGGTGCTTCCAGTGTCTCCGCATACCGCAGCACGCGACAAAGCTTTGCACATGATATATGTAACCGTTTCAGGTTGAAAACGGCCAATGTGATGATCTGGCATTACGTCGATTCGAAAGCAGATGACGAAAACGGGCGGGTTTCTTAGGTTTTTACTGCACATGAAAACTTTTCACATTCTCCCATGCAACGTGGTTGCTAGACGTCCCCTCATGCCAAATCTTGAGGTCCTAGCCCATGTCTAAGGCACCAAAGCTGGCTAAAAATTCAATAATCGATAACTAAAACTTGATTTGTACTGCTTCTTACTGGCTATTACACCAAATTAAAAGCTTCTTCTGTGTTCTACTATGGTGGTTTTAGTGTTTCCGCAATCGCAGCACGCTACATAGCATTGCAAACGATAAATGTAACCGTTTCAGAGAGAAAACGGCCAATGTGACGATCTCGCATTACGTGGATTCAAAAGCAGATGTGAAAACGGGCGGATTTGTTAGGTTTTTAGTTCATATGAACACTTTTCACATTCTCTCGTGTAACGTGGCTGCCAGACCTTGTTTAATGCCAAATCTTAAGGTAGTAGGTCATTTTACTGGCAAAGCCGGCTAATAAATCAATAATCGATAACTAAAACCTGAATTGTACTGTTTCCTACGGGCTACTTACATAAACCTAGAAGCTTCTTCTATGTTCTACTGTGTTGCTATTAGTGCCTCCGCATACCGCAGCACACAACATAAGTTTGCAGACGATGAAGGTAACCGCTTCACAGAGAAATTTCAAATTCTGTGTCTGTGTCTATTGCCTGCTCATATAGTTTAAAGCAGGTTGCTCTAAATGCCCAGTGGATCTGATTCCCGTGATACCCATTCTAAACAATCTCGGATTGGGAAAGACCAAGCTCAGCTTATACTTATAGTCTGGGAAGTTGACATATCTTAGACAGTAAAATATGATGGTTAAAGATGTCCACTGAGTATTCCCATATACACTGAAGTTAGCTTTGAACAACAAATTATTAATTGGCCACCTACTCTTGACTCAATAGCTACTAAGATCTTTCACTGGTGAAGGAGTTGACGACGTTGTTACGTCCATTAGAGGCTTCTGTAGTTTTCTGAGAATGATGTGATATAATTGTGCCTTGTGATTTTCTGTGGAGTTCCAGAATAAGTTCTACACTGGTGCAGGACATTCATTCCTGCTGTTCTTATTCGAGGCAATCCTGGATTCTGAATCTCAAGCACCAGTGGATTAGAAACAGCAATGCAACCTCTGTCTTCCTGGCTGTCCACTATTTCAAAGTGCTGTGGTTGACAGTCTCTTCTCATTGTGCAGTGCTTGTAGATTATTGTAAATGGATAAACTGCAATATTTAGAACATCTCATTCTAAACTTTCTAAAGAACGAGACTTTTCTGTCGCGACCACTTTTTGTGTGAGGTGATAAATACCAGGAATTTTGTTGCATTTTGAGAACCTAATGGTGACATACATTAGTGTCTGTGTAAATTAATGGAACTGGATTTTTTCTGAGGTCGGCAGTTTTCCGAAGGTCGGCGTTTTCCCACGATATCGTCGTTTTTCCCCGAGGCTGGCGGTTTACCCCGAGGTCGGCGTTTTTCCCCCGAGGTCGGCGTTTTACCCCGACGTCGGCGTTTTTCCCTCGACGTCTGCGTTTTTCCCCGAGGTCGGCGTTTTTTCCCTAGGTCTGCGTTTTTGCACCGAGGTCGGATCGGCGATTTTTTCCCCGAGGTCCAGAAATCTACGAATATATTGAAAATCCAAAGTATTTTCATGTATATCGAACTATACTGATATGTCATGTCATCTTGAAACATATATCCGACCACTAGATATCGGTATTTATCGAGATAGTGATATATTTCGATATATCTATTTATTTCGAGAATCGTTTTCTTAGGGGTACAGATTTATTTCGAGACGTCCAGTTTTTTCCCATTATCGATTTATTTCGGTATATTGACTTATTTCGAGGCACACATTATATCGAGATGTCGATTTATTTCGAGATATCTATCTATACTGAGGAGTCCATTTATTTCGAGGTATCGATTGGTTTCGAAGTACACGTTTACGTCGAGTTATCGATTTATTTTGATATACCGACGCAATCGGGTTGTCTATATATTTCGAGGTATCGATATATTTCAATGTATCGGTGTACTTCAGATATCAATTAATATCGAGACATCGATATATTTCAAGGAACCTCTATATCTCAAGTAATCCATAAATTTCTAGATATCGTATTTTTAGAGATATCTTTATATTACGAGGTACCATTATATTTCAAGATATCGATATGTTTCTATACCTCGATTTATCTCGAGAGCTCCTTGAGTTTCGAGATATCGTTCTATATGGTAAGCTGAATGCATCTAGATGTCGATATATTTCGGGATATCGAATCATTTCGATGTAGCAGTCTTTTGGAGGTGTCGATTTATTTCGAAGTTTCGATTTTTCTCATTGTGTCGATTTATTTCGAGGTTGCGATTTATTTCGGGGTGGCCTTTTATTTCTAGGTGTTGATTTATTTCGAGGTGTCGATATATTTCGATGTGACGATATATTTCGACGTTACTTGTCGACTGCATCAGCTTAGAACCTATTTCGTACAGAGTGGTGCGACTGCATACCTCAGAAGGCGACATTGATATCCAGACGATGAATGTAAACGTTTCCGAGAGAAAAGCGTCCAATGTGACGAATTGGCACTACGTCATTATGAAAACAAATGACGGAAACGTGAGGTTTCTGCCACTCAAAGTGCTGCCAACTTTCACCCCAACCCCTCCTCACTCTCCCCAGTCGTGGCGATCAGCTGGTGTGATAGAAATGGACACAGGAAAGTAATAACGTTCCATGAAATCCCATTCTAGGGAGGTTCAAGGGTAAATGTTCCAGACGGTTTATTTGCATTAAGACACGCATACTGGACATCTACAATGTCACATCTGCCAGATCGTTTCTATTGTCAGCAGTGGAAAACAAAACAGCGTACTGAAAAAGCCATAGTGAAACGCGGTTTTTGGTAGACGAAATAATAGGAATACTCTAGCCACTGATAATGATGATCTAATGAGAATTCTGGTATTGTTTTGAAAGATGCATTTAAATATGCATTGAACGTAGCTCCAAATTATTTTGAGAATTATAATTGCGGTATGATGAATCTACACTGGAGATTTGGTAATGCAAAACATTTCGATCTGAGAATACTTTACGTGATAGAACGGCATTGACCTTGTGTGTCATTAGGGTAAAGTTAATTTGCCGCCATTAACAAAAAATTTATCCGCCATTAACATAAAATCTATTTTTCAGCGCACTTCAATAAGGACTCACTTCAGATGATTGGACAATTAAAGAGAACTCAAACCGTTATTTTAATAGTATTCGTAGGTCCAATGCAGCATTTACCGTGGACAGTCCCTGAGCCAAGACTGTCAATTTTATGTAGGGAGCACTACTTTAAGAAAGCACTCCGTGTTCAGGCCACAAGTGGCCAATCAGGACCATCCGACCGCCACGTCATTCGCACTGAGGGTGGAGGAGGAGCTGGCTCTCCCACTCGTTGTGGTAGTTTCCTTTGACTTGAGCCGCTACTATTCGGTCGAGTAGTTCCTCAATTGGCATCGCAAAGCTGAGTGCAACCCGAAAAATGGAAACAGCGCATAGCGGATCGCATGGTCACCCATCCAAGTGCCGACCACGCCCGAAAGTGCTAAACTTCAGTGATCTGACGGGAACCGGTGTATCCACTGCGGCAAGGCCGTTGCCCCTCCAACTTTTACATGATATTTTTGATCGTAGATCAGGTCTGATGGCTGGAAAGAATGGACGTTTACCATGTTATGCACATTTATATTTTCACTACGTCGACACAGCTGGTCCAATTTCGACCACAGGTGATGGTAGCCATAATGATGGAGCCAAGCATCCTGTGTACATTAGTTGCACCCATGTGTGTAGGGATCACAGCATTCGTGACATTTAAATTTGTTACTTCTTTGGTACTATATTCGCAATAAATTTTGCAGACAGTATCCGCATATGACGCTGAATGTACCTACAAAATTATATCATTGTACGACACATGTTTCAGGAGATACGTCATAAAAACTCAGGACAAGGCCAGACGCTGCATAGTACGGACGTGGACGCACAGCTGTAAATAAATGCCTGGTCAACACCAAGCTTTTCCGCTAGTCATCTATACAGATAAAAAAATCCCCAATATTGCCCACCAGCGTATTTTTGAAAAACCTTTATTTTGTCATCCATTTTTTTCCTGTAAAAATCGTAAAAGCCGAGCATCATTGTGTTTTTAAAAATCGTTTCCTATTGTCATCTCTTTTTATGTATTTTAAACCATCTATCGCTTGTGTAACCTGTGGCTACAAGTCCATTCCCTTTATGGGGTAATCGAAATAATGAACAACGGAAAAAAGTGTGGGTCAATTTCTTCCTCATTTTTCGGAACTTCTGATAATAGTAAATCGTTGGCCCTTTGAGGGCGTGGTAGGTACATACAAGAGATTAGTGTAAGATTAGAATTTGGGTTAGATACAGTGCCAGGAGGTTTTGTTTCTATCTGGCTAGCTTCAGAGTACTTCACCATCTACTAAGTGATGCGTTTAATTGGGAATGGTGTGTTCTGTGCTAGGTCTACCCTTACTCCACAATGCTGTTCCCTCGATGCTATTAAAACCAGGATGTTATCAAAATATATGCACAGTGGCAGACTGGAGTCTGCAGAAATATTTCCAGTGGTGGGGAGGGGGGAAGGCGCGTCGGGGCTGGAATGCATGATTCTGAAACTGGCACTCTGTGTACAAATCAGCTGGTCAGTTACGAGGTGCATCAAGCTACAAGACCCTAACTGTATAAGCGCTACAACTGGTCAAAGCTAAGGTTTAGCAGTATTGTGGAGAATTCTTATCTGGAAGAGTATGAGTATACTGTAACGAATAAAAACTCTTTACTCCAGATTCCAAGGATGGTTAGGGGCGACGGGTGAAAGTGCCCTTTTGCCAATCCTCCCCTCCCCACCTCCTCCCCTCCCCCTCCCCTTCCCCCTCGCGGACGCCAATGGCTGGCCCGTTCATTTTGAGAACATCAGAGTTGCAGTAACCTTTCTGAGAAACTGTTCTAGATGTCCTTGCGCGTCAATCTTACCACTCAGAACAGCAGTGGGAATGTCGGTTATCGCTGAAACAACTGGTTTTCGGCTCTTATCAGTTTCCCAGCCTCACTTTAACCTAATTGTTAAAGCCCGTCACAATACCAGTTCTTGTAATAACCGATTTTCAGTCTTTTATTTACATTATTTCCTCTAGTAAACGTAGAAATCAAACAAAGATTAAAAAAATTTTACTTTCTCAGTTTATTGATAAATGGAATCAAAACGTCAAATACATTTATGACGACCTGCAGCCGTCCAGAACGAAATTAGAATTATATTAATACCGTCAGCTGCTCACGGGTGTCGATAAATATCAACGGGGACAGGTGACAATGTGTGCACGTCTGGGACTCGAACCGGGATATCCTGCTTACGTGGCAGGCGCTCTGCCCATCTGAGCCACCGAGTGCACAGACGATAGTGTGACTGCAGGTACTATCTCGCGCACGCCTCCCGCGAGACTCACATTCTCACCTTGCATATGCACACACTACATTCGTAGTGTCCCACACCAACACACTCATTACTTGTGGAACACATTCTTACCAAGTCCCGTAGCAGTTCGGGGAATACTTGTGCATCTTCACAGAAGAAGGTCATGGCTGGTATTGCCAGAACCATATACTTATATGGATATGGACATGTCTTCCACGAGGAATGAGTGTGTTGGAGTGGGACTCTACGACTGTAGTGTATGGACATTCAAGGTGAGAATGTGAGTCTCGCAGGAGGCGTGCGCGAGATAGTCCCTGCAGTCGAACCATACACTGTGCCCTCGGTGGCCTAGATGGATAGAGCGTCTGTCATTTTAGCAAGAGATCCCGGGTTCGAGTCCCGGTCGCGGCACACATTTTCACTTGTCCACGTTGATATTTATCAACGCCCTTGAGCAACTGACGGTATTAATATAATTCTAATTTCTTTCAATTAAATAGTCCAATAAAACTTTGTCCGATGTTCGCTGCTTCTCTCAAAATATAGCGAGTGCTTCTATACTACAGAAAACTGCCAGTATTATCCTACTGATTTTAGTTTTTAGAACTCTGATCAAAAATTATATTGAAATCGGTTATCACAGCACTATGCGGGCATTACGTATAGTCCAGCGATAAAGAGTGAAAACTGCGGCAGGAGAACTCTCTTTTTCGTTTTAATTTCTCTGTTAAAGGCTAAAAGCAGATAACGGCATACTACGTAGACACAGGCAGCAGATCACGCACTTTCTATTTTTATCCCGAACTATGAATGATTTGTAAAATTTTAACTTTTTTCCTTGTATGATGTCGCAAGTGACCAAATCGACCATTGTGCTTCACTCGTACTGCATATCGTAAAATACTTCCAGGCTTTCAGATGGTGCCATTCTGTGTTACAACTGACGTTCGACAACAGCGAGAAACTGCGTCCATTCTCGCGAACTGCTTGTATAACAGGCACGCACAGTATTGTCTCGGCAATGTTGGACCAATTCATTTGTTGCTCGTTTCTATCAGCAGTGTTATTAAAGCGGCATACATCACTTTACCCATTTTTTCTGTAATAACGCAGTATTTTAGAACTATGGAAATCTTACGAATAAAAATTACTCGTCTTTTTTAAAAAAGGTTTATTTGAAAACTAAAAATTTTACTACGACAGCTGTGGCTAATTGGTATATCTGTTTTTACGTGGTTATCAGGAAAAAATAAAAAGATACTTGTTATAACCGAGAGCAAACAAATACCGAAAGACATCGGTTATTCAGAACTAAAATACCCATGTCGTTATAACTGATCGGTTTTTCTATCTCTAAACTGCAATGTCGCCACAGAAAAGTGTGTCGTTCCATCAATGTCCATAGCAACTTTGAGATATGTAAGTGTTTATGCGCAATATCGGCAAATGGAAACACGAAGTGGTAATAAGCACCTGAGCGATAGAATTTATTTCACAGTCAGAAAAGTCGAGTGAGAGACAAGACTGAATCACTGTAATAGAAATTATATGGAAAGCTGTGCAAAGGAAAATTTCCAGTTCTTTCGTGGATTCCAAAATTGAAGCCAAGTCCGGGACATCAAGGTGACATAGTCTTATACGGATAGTATTCCATGACTAACGTAATTGGCCCACATACTGTACTGGTATACTGATAATATTACACTACTAAGGTAGTTTACCTGAAGTAATTTACAAACATGTAACTATAACATTCGCTACTACTCATTACGCTAATTGACCTTCAGCCATTAAGCGCAAGCGCAGATCTCAGTTATGATACGTGCGCCATCCAAAAATTTATCAAGGTGGTAACTCAACACAACTACAAACGATCATTGTGTGCAAAATAAATAGAACACCTCATAAGAAGAACATGACGGGTTTGAATCATTCCCACCGCAAAGGATGAAATATTCAGGCTTGCACATAAGACCACTTGATAACTAACCAGAAATTCAGATTAGTTGTAGCTTCGGTGACAATCGCCTTTTTTACATTTTCCCCGTAAACTAGATAATTATGAAACGTAACAACTACTCTAAAATATCTGCAGCAACGGACTTGCCGCGGAGGTTACATCGGTTCACGTGAGATCACCGAAGTTAAGTGCGTTGTCGGGCGTTGAAGGCAATTGGATGGGTGATCATCCAGTCCGCCATGCGCTCTTGCCATTTTTCGGGGTGCACTAAGCCTCATGATGCCAATCGAGGAGTTACTCGACCCAATAGTAGCGGCTCCGGTCAAAGAAAACCATCATAACGACTGGGAGAACAGTGTGCTGACCCCCGCCCCTCCTGTTCGCATCCTCCACGGATGATGACACGGCGGTCGGATGGTCCCGTCCCAGCAGGCCACTCGTGGCCTGAAGACGGAGTGCTTACAAAGCAAACTACTCTCCAGTGGATGGTCGTACTACTGAGACCTTGATTCCTGGCATCAATAACAGATGGCAGCACAAGAGGTTGCCTTACGCCTACTGCCGAATTTTGCGATCTGTCGTAAGCCTGCGTAAGCACGTGGGGCCTTCCGTCTTAAGTGCAAGCATATCCATTGCGTTTTCTGCCGCGCGACTTGAGTGGAATGTTTCATTATTTCTGAAATATTATAGAAATGTTTTTCGTTGTATATCCTCACAATCGGTACTGAATTCACTGTAAAATTACTTGCTCACTTTTCGGAACTTCCGTTCATAGTAAATCGATACTATTTGAAGCCGTGGTAGACACGAGTCTAGTGTGCTTCACCTACAGCACCTTCTGTGTCAGTCTCGGTTCCTATGTCGCTGATTTCACAACTAACAGTTCGTTATCTACTGAGTATACTGTCTGTTGCACGACACTATCCCTCCCACGCTGCTAAATGTAGGTCGTCGGCAAAATATGACTGCAGTGGAACAAGGGCGTCTGCAGAAATTTCCCCAGGAGGTGGTGGTGGCATTGTTAGTGGTGTGTGTGTGTGTGTGTGTGTGTGTGTGTGTGTGTGTGTGTGTGTGTGTGTGTGTGTGCGTGTGTGTGTGGAGGCCATTACTATGAAATTCACGCAGTCCAGACCGCCAAGGAAAATAAACCTTGAGATTTGGAAAGGGTGTTGATCTTATACCGCTTATGCTGCATATTTCGAAATTCCACCTCTAAGGGGGATACACAGGAAATGAAAGGATTTTTGAAACATGTAGCTATTAAGGTAATTTTGAAGCTTGGCAGACGAAAACTTGTATCTGGTTTCTAGGTCAGAAATAAAGAAATATGTGTTCCAGTATTATTGGGAATTTAACCTCTATGAGGTGAAATAGTGGATGAACATTTTATTTTGAGATAAAAAATTATGGAAGAACTATGGAAGTATTTTTAAGGCTACATCTACGAAAATTGGTATTTGACTTCAAGGTTACAAATAAGAAAATACGTATTTTCGTGTTTTTGGAAGTTCAACCTCTAAGGGGATGAAATAGAGTGAGCTGGTGCGTTTCTGGCGCCAGTTTCCGTCGATCGTTGTTTCGATCTTTGAGTCGCGGTCCAGAGGACACTGCTCCCTAAGCGACTGTAGTAGTTCCCTGTGCGGCCCAACATCGGGCTTACCGCGCTTACACTGGACACAGTTGCCAACAAATCGCCTGCCATCACCATATAGGTTGGGCCAAAACATGTGTTCCCGAACTCGGTTCAAGGACTTGTAGAACCCCAAATGATCCCCTACCGCCGAATAGTGGAAATATCTGAGTGCCATGCTAACTCGTTCCTGTGGAATACAGACCTTCCCTTCACCACGGTTGTCTTCCCCTTTACACAAGACCCCCCCCCCCCACCCCCCGAAGACCTCGCCATCCGCCAACTGCTGCCGAATCGGTCCCCACCCGGGGTCCTCAACCTGTTTGCCGGCTAAGTCGCAGAAGAAGCCGGGTGTCTCGGAGAGAAGGAAATTCTCCCCAAGATCCGGCTCCACGTGGCCCTTGCCTTCCCTAGACTCTACCGCGAACATACGGCTGAGAGCGTCGCCAATTCATTGTCTCTTCCACTAATATGCCGAACCTGGAGATAAGTCTTGTCATCTTAACTTCGGTATGATTTTTAGCGATCTTATTAATCAAAGTTTAAGGGCTGGCACTGGCCAAGTAACTCACGGAGGCTCATTGGTTTCAGTCCAGTTGTATTGCTCACCTGTTCTCCAGATAAGGTTGTGTAGTTTATGTCTCAGAGAAGTGTCTGCCCTTGATGTGTGTTTTGTTAGAGATAATTGGCAGCGGTCGACGCTAACATACTGCGAGCAGAGCACCACGGCGGCAGAGAGATATTTAAGGCCATGTCCTCTCCTTTACATCCTGGGTTATGTTGTCACTTTTGCGTGATTCCATCTTTCCGGTGCTGAACTATAGCATCCAAAGTTCAATTGCATTGCCAAGTTGAGTATATTTCTATGTCATTCTCTGCCTCGTGGATCTCTTGTATTGATTAGAATCCTTAGTCTGCTCGCGTCTATCGCCAATTCACGCGAAATATTGAAGCAACCTTATTTTAAGGGTATTGTCATATAGTCATGTTCTAGTTGTAATCATTCTAAGAATATTGTTGATTAATCAACTGAGTAAGTAAATTTGAAGGTCCGTTTGGTCAAAATTAAAGGACCCCCTTAATTGTTTTACTCATTTTTATACAGTTTTGTTTAGGAAAGTTGGCTAGCCGAACGTTAAATATCTGTATTCTTACGCTTAATCTGTTTCTCCCCTGATTGCAAGTAGTGAGAGTTCTGCTATGAATTTTATGGACATTTGTGCTATTTTAGTAAAGCTTTACCTAAGTATATTTACATAGTCATATTCAAATTTCAAGTTTTACGGGTCTCGTTCCACTTATTTATTATTTGTCCAACTGATCTGGCCTTGTAAGGCAGTCTCCTCTATTATTGTGATTGTGATTTTATAATGCTTTTGATTGTAATAAAATATGTAGCAACTACAACGGATTACTATTGTGATTTTGGTGTGTCACTACCATACCCCATTTCATAGAGGATGAAATGTTTCATGAAATATATGAAAACCTGTTTTTGATACATTCAACCATTAAGAGGGGTGGAATATAGGATGTAATGTTTTATGAAAGTATTTCAGTGCGAAAGAATTTTTAAAGCGAAATCTATGAAAATTGTGTTATTGAAAAATACGTGTTTCACTGTTTTTGGAACTACAACCTCCAAGAAGGTGCAATAGGAGCACAGGTTTCACTGACCCATAGCCTTCCAGCCCAACCTGCAAAGTATATGGACTTGAAATTTGATGAAGGTGTAAATCTTACGCTGAAAGCATCATTTAAGAAGAGATTGTTCGAAATTTCACTCCTAAGGGGGTGAAATATGGGTTGAAAGTTTTTTTTAATATATGTCCCTATGTCCCTATTGAAGCTATAACTACAAAACTACGAAAATTGATATTTGGTGTCTCAGTCAGAAACAAAAAAGAAACAAGTTTTTAGCATTTTCCGAAATTCTTCCATTGGGGGATAAAATAATTAGTGAAGGTTTTTTGAAAATAAATAATTATTAAAGAACTACTGAAGCATTTCTATAGCTACATCTATGAAAATAGGTATTTGGCATCTGGGTTGGATGGAAAATAAATGTGTTTCGTTGCTTTTGGAAATTTAACTCACTAACAGAGTGAAATAGGGGATGAAATGTTTTATGAAATATTTCACTATGAAAGAATTTTTAGAATTAAATGGATGAAGATTTGAATTTGGCTCCTCGGCTCTAAATAGAAGAATATGTGTTTAATTGTTTTTGAAAACCCAACCCCTAAAGGGTGTGAGATGTTTCAGAAAATGGTTCATTATGAAAGGATTGCTAAATATATCTGACAATTCGTATTCGGCTAATGTGTTACAATTTTTAAAAACTACGTGTTTTTCTGGTTTTGGAACTTCGAGCATAAGGGGATGAAAATTTTAATGAAATATTTATTGCGTTATATTAAAATATTTTAAATCTGCATCTATGAAAACCGGTATTTCACTTCTCAATTAGATATAAAGAAATATGCGTTAGGGAATGAAAGACTCTACGGAGATATCACCACAAGAATACAAACGGCTTGATTAACAAAAACCTTGGACTCCAGCTGTCAGCATTGCTTTTTGATCATTCAGTAAAAGACCATGCTTCAACGGTGCTAAGTTTAGAAAGTTTAGAAAGTGTTGCAGTTTATAAAAGACATAAAAAAACGATTAAAGAAAAAAATTCTTTGCAGACCATGAACGGTCTACGCAAGTAGAGAAGCGGATGATAAGCTAGCTCTTTATGCAAATGAGTTGGTCAGTGTACGTTCCGAGACATGTCATGCAGCAGGAACGGAATCCTATAGTTGCTACGATTGGCTAAAGGATAAGTTTTGCAGAATCACTCGAAATCACTTCTGCAAGTGGCTAAGAATCTCGTAATGAATAAAAATTCTGTACTGAGAATTCCAAGGTGGGAGATGCAAGATTCCTCCCTCCCCCTTCCCCCTCCTCACAATGCTATCCTTCTTTACCTACAGCAAAAAATAAATAAATTAATTAATAAACAAAACTAGAGAAACTTCTACTGTGAAACTATTTGCATACAAGAGAACGGCCCTTGAAATTTAACTCTTCAAAGTTTTAAGCCCTGCTCATTCCGGATATTGATTAGAAAGTGTTAATCCACAGGTGAAACCTGAGTATATAATCCCTGTGACATTTGATCAACGGTGTTCCATAAGGACAGGTTCTCATTCAAAACGTTCGAAAATTCAATTTCTTTGTAGTTGCATTTTTTAAAGGTGTACTTGTCTAGACTCTTGGAACGGAAAGGTTTTTTTTTTAATCCGTGCTTTACACAAGTTTCTACAGTCCATTGTTTGAAGCAGTGTCACGGCTGCCATGAGCCGCGCGGGGTACCCGCCATGTCTCCAACGCCTTGTCACGGTTCGCGCGGCTCCCCCCGTTGGAGGTTCGAGTCCTCCCTCGGGCATGGTTGTGTGTGTGTGTTGTCCTTAGCATAAGTTACTGTAAGTAGTGTGTAAACATAGGGACTGATGGTTCAAATGGTTCTGAGCACTTTGGGACTTAACATCTGAGGTCATCAGTTTCCTAGAACTTAGAACGACTTAAACCTAACTAAATTAAGGACATCACACACATCCATGCTCGAGGCAGGATTTGAACCTGCGACCGTAGCGGGCGCGTGGCTCCCGACTGAAGCTTCTACAACCGCTCGGCCACATCGGCCGGTCTGTCATGTATTCTAGAAGAGCTGCACGGTCGTCGGTGGCGCCTGTTCTTTCGAGAAGAGTTACTATCTTCATATCTATGGTTAAACGTTACCCAGCCATTGACCTTCGTCTGTGCGAATGCGCACAGGTTGCCGGAACTCACCTTAGTGTGAGCCAGTAATGAGTGGATGGACAAATACCTATTAAGTACATTACGTAATCGGATTGTGGACGTTTGAGGATGTGAGTCTCACGGGAAGCGTGCGAGGGATAAATTCCTGCAGTCCTGATGTTCATTTGTGCCCTCGATGGCTCAGATGGATTGGGCGTCTGACATGTAAGCAGGAGATCTTGGGTTCGAGTCCCAGTAGGGGCACACTTTTCAGCTGTCCCCATCGAAGTATATCAACAACACCTGTTGGCAGCTGAGGGTTTCAATTAATTATCAGTTGTGAAGGTGATTCGATGAACCCTTTGCCAGGAACTTTAATGTGTTTTGCAGGGTATCCATATAGATGTAGATGATAACTCGTCCCGTGTCGCACGTGCTCAAAATGATTCATACTGCAGAATGCATGCAAACATACTCACCGAAAATACGGACGAATATCAAGTGCAGGCTGCCGAGTGCTGCATATCCAGCTTAGACAGATCGGCTTTTCATCTACATCTACATGACTACATCTACATGACTACTCTGCAATTCACATTTAAGTGCTTGGCAGAGGGTTCATCGAACCACAATCATACTATCCCTCTACTATTCCACTCCCGAACAGCGAGCGGGAAAAACGAACACCTAAACCTTTCTGTTCGAGCTCTGATTTCTCTTATTTTATTTTGATGATCATTCCTACCTATGTAGGTTGGGCTCAACAAAATATTTTCGCATTCGGAACAGAAAGTTGGTGACTGAAATTTCGTAAAAAGGTCTCGCCGCGACGAAAAACGTCTATGCTGTAATGACTTCCATTCCAACTCGTGTATCATATCTGCCACACTCTCTCCCCTATAACGCGATAATACAAAACGAGCTGCCCTTCTTTGCACCCTCTCGATGTCCTCCGTCAATCCCACCTGGTAAGGATCCCACACCGCGCAGCAATATTCTAACAGAGGACGAACGAGTGTAGTGTAAGCTGTCCCTTTAGTGGACTTGTTGCATCTTCTAAGTGTCCTGCCAATGAAACGCAACCTTTGGCTCGCCTTCCCGACAATATTATCTATGTGGTCCTTCCAACTGAAGTTGTTTGTAATTTTAACACCCAGGTACTTAGTTGAATTGACTGCCTTGAGAATTGTACTATTTATCGAGTAATCGAATTCCAACGGATTTCTTTTGGAACTCATGTGGATCATCTCACACTTTTCGTTATTTAGCGTCAACTGCCACCTGACACACCATACAGCAATCTTTTCTAAATCGCTTTGCAGCTGATACTGGTCTTCGGATGACCTTACTAGACGGTAAATTACAGCATCATCTGCGAACAACCTAAGAGAACTGCTCAGATTGTCACCCAGGTCATTTATATAGATCAGGAACAGTAGAGGTCCCAGGACGCTTCCCTGGGGAACACCTGATATCACCAGTTTTACTCGATGATTTGCCGTCTATTACTGCGAACTGCGACCTTCCTGCCAAGAAGAACAGGAAGTTGCTGTCTAGTAACAATCAGAGGTAGAGGAAGGGTTGATAAATACTCCTTTAATTGCAGACTAAACGTAAATAACGAAAATACATTTTTGGTAAAAATTTGTCAAAAATAATCGTTTGACCTCCGTATTGGATTAGCTGTTTTGAATATTGAAAATCTGACTTCAGATTCGTTTTCAGCGACATTAAGAATATATATGTAACACTCAGTTCATGCAAATCGAAGTAATAATATAACTAAATGTTTTCCCTAAACTTTGAACACTTTTTTTTCGAGTAACGATTTTCTCAGAACGGCATGCAGTATAAATTAAAAGTGGTTCGATCTCTTAACTTCTACCTCTGACCCCTAAAAGTAAACACTTTTCTTAGGAACTTATAGCTATAATATGACATTTGTTAATATTAACTAATTTTTGTGTAGGCATAAGGAGTGAAACAAACCCCCCAAAATCGAACTCAAAGTTCGAATTAGCACTGTATCGTTAAATTTAAGGTTGTTTCATTGCGGTTAGGTATGCGCTCCCATAAATTTTATGTATTATCGACTGATGTTATCCATTTTCAATTTCAAAGAAATAATGTAGTATCAACTGATGTTACCCATTTTTGAATTCAGGTAACATCTCAGGTGCCACACTGCACGCACTCTACGTACTCCAGTCTCGCAGGCCCTTGATCAAATCATAATTACGGGCGCCATTTTTTATTGAAAATCTAAAATTAAGCTCATAGTATTATCACTCGTAATTCCCAAACAGATCCTTCGAATGTATTGTCATTGTCTCAAAAAAAATTTCAAATGTACCCTTTTTTGCTCATTTGTATGAGAACCTGGCCGTAACGCCGGAATATAGTCACGAGATTTTTTTTCAGAGATGCTGTACGTTCGCGAGAAGACTTTCGTTCTGCGCGTGTCGAAGGACATTCCTCAGATATTACTGTGTGTGTGCTACTCAGTCGTGCCATTTAAGTGTACATCTTTGCATAGTTTTCCTTTCACGATGTAAACAGTGTTCCGCTCAGTTGCTAACTGGCCAGTTAGTGGTTCCGAAGGTATCGGATGTGCGGTGCGTTCGGTCTGCTAGGACAACAGCAGACTGGCGTGGTGCGATGGCAGAAGCAGACACTGAGGGAGCTAGCTGCTGGGACGCCAGCGAACAATTTATGCCAAGTAAGACGAAGAGGACTATTCTAAAATTACGAGCCGTCTCAAAAGTGTTTACCATTGGTAAATCTTGCAGTTGAGTCTGACAAAACTGGCAGTTTTGCCTACAGATACATTACAGAGAGAGATACAGGAAATCCCCCCACCCCCCTCAATGAATTTTTGTTTGTGATGACAGGCCGATTGGTAGTGTAGCCCGAGATCTAAGTTAGGTTGGAAGGTGGTAATTTGATTGAGAGTTGTTTACGCCAACGATTATGAATGCCGACTAAACGTTGTGCGAGCAGATTGCCCTGTAGCGTAGCCTAGTGTTTCCGCCCGCGCCACATTTAACACACTTTCTCTAACTGTGTACAAAAGTCTCACAACAGCAACGATAACTACGTTTCTTGTGGGGGGAGGGTAGAGTCCACTATGTAACTTTCACTGCAAATTTTAGTAACCGCCGAAACTAACCGAAATAGAAGCGTAATTTTAACTATATTTCCTTTTGTGGGAAAATAATGGTTCTCCTCTTTCGGCAGCAACTGTAATATGTAGGCGACTTATTAGTTTTTTTTAAAACTATGAATCATGATTTCAATAGACGCAGTGCTTTTTTTACGTTACTTGATTTGTGGTCTATAGTAAACAATGCAACGAACTGGTAAATTCTTTAAAGTTTGACGTGTGTTACATAGACGACGTCTGCAATGTTCGTAAAGCCAAGTTTGCATATATTCTGTGTCTGTTTTTTTGGCCATGTACTGTATAATTAAGGGGAGGAGGATTATGTTCAAGGAGCAGTGTATTAGCAGTCTATGGAGAAATTGAGAATTTGGATCTAACGAACGGCATGCTCGGGCAGTTCGTGCTATTCTGTTGACCACTGTGTAATTGGGACACAGTGATTATGGCCTCTCCCTAGTAACCAGGGGACTCGGGTGCTAATCCTGGTCTGGCACAAATTTTCAAGTGCCCATTGACTAAAGTCTGTGCCCATTGTCAGCTAATGTCATTGTTTCGGTGTTAAATTGTATTTTGTTTACGATACGTAGTTTAGCTTTTTCATGGATAACAGCTTTGAAAAGCGTATAGGTTATATTGATATTCTCTCGTCGTTAGTCCAAGGCAACTATAGCGATTTATAAACACAGCTGTAGTTCGTATTAAGCCTACATACGTAATTGTGTCCTGTTTTTCTTTACCAAGAATTACTTCGTAAGTAATTCCCCTGTAGTGGTATTTTGTTTTAGTATTTTGTTTAAATATTTATAGACTGCAAGCTTGGATGAAATATGAAACACATGTCCGAAGTTCTTGTTGATTCTGCAGATACTGTTTCATACGTACTAGGGGCCAAAACATTTCATCTAATACAGAAGGACACAATTTGTCTCGAGATTTAGCAATTTTTCGTAATAGTTGCCTTGCTTCGATATATTTTTCTCTAATTCTTGTTTGGATTTAATCTTAAAACACACTAACTCTTCCACCAGTTATTCGATATGTGGTTTCATACCTTTCGTAGCCTAGAGTTCCTAAACGGTCGATAATATTAATAATTTCCTTTCTCAATTTTATTTTCTGTAAAATCTCCTGTTTATGGTTATTGCTAACGTGTTTCACGTTCTCACTTTTATTATTTTTATTTTTCTAGTTTTGTGACTGGTAGCCAAATGTTCTTTGAATCTGGTTTTTAATTCTGAAATAGTAACAGATGAAGGTCAAGAGAAGATTGCGATATATTTGAGGAGAGTGGCTTGGAGATTTTCTATAATAGACGTACACAGGTCATGGGGATCCTTACCTATATAAATTTACTTCGAGTGTGATGTAGCCCATTCTCTTGTCATGATCTCGGCCGTATCGTAGCACATTGTCTCGGTTAGGTTGGAGATTTCTCTTGAGAGTTGCCGAAGTCAACGAAAGTGATTACAAAGTAAAGACTGTGCTAACAGAACGATCTGTAGCGTAGTCCAACACGTTCTTTCTGTCCTTTTAAAGCCTCTTTTAATTAAAAATAACTAAAGCTGCAAGATACAATCACAAAAACTGTGTTACGTAATAGAGTAATCCCAGACTATTGTTGTGTAAGTTGTGTGCGTACAGTATTTTTTTTTTGTCAGTGAATATACATTTTTTTACTCATTTGCTGGGTTTCAGTTTTCCCCTTTAACGGCAAAAAACCTTTTCCTGTGAAGGGCCCATTAGCTTGTCGGTTATATTTGTGACTTTCTCGACGGTCAGTAATTTCGTGATAGTCCATCCACCGGCGTCATTGTTAACATCGAATATAGATTTAAGTATTAGGAAGGCTAATATGAAGCTAATGCATGAGTAGGTCTAACAATTAATAAAAATAGAAATGTGGGTAAGATACTACAAACAGCATAGTGAACGCATTGTTGTGGCCAAGATAGCCACGAATCCCACGCCTACCAAAGTCGTAAAAGTAGTCCGCAGATGATTATGAAACTGATGGAATGTGTGATGAGATAAAAGAAATCATTCAGATAGTGATGGGAGATGAAAATTTAATATTAATGGGTGACTGGAATTCGACAGTAGGAAATGGAAGAAAAGGAAACGTAGTAGGTGAATATGGAATGGGGGTAAAAAATGAAAGAGGAAGCCGCCTGGTAGGTTTTTTCCCAGAGCATAACTTAATCATAGCTAACACTTGGTTCAAAAATCATAAAAGACCTGGAGATACTGCAATATTTCATATAGATTATATAATGGTAAGACAGAGATTTAGGAACCAGATTTTAAATTGTATGACATTTCCAGGGGCAAATGTGGTCTCTGATCACAGTATATTGATTATGAACTGTAGATAAAAACTGAAGAAACTGTAAAAAGGTGGGAATTTAAGGAGATGGGACCCGAAAGAACTGACAGAATCAGAAGTTGTACAGTGTTTCAGGAAGAGCATTAGGGAACGATCTACAGGAATGGGGGAAAGTAATACAGTGTGATGGGGGATCTGAGTGGTGTACTGTCAAGGGGGAGGGGGTTCCTCAGGGATCAGTGTTGGGGCCGCTCCTGTTCCTTATTTATATAAATGATATGCCCTCAAGTATTACGGGTAACTCAAAAATATTTCTGTTTGCTGATGACACTAGCTTGGTAGTAAAGGATGTTGTGTGCAACATTGACTCCGTTTCAAGTAGTGCAGTACATGACCTCAGTCAATGGCTTATAGAAAATAAACTAACGTTAAATCACAGTAAGATTCAGTTTTTACAGTTTCTAACACACAATTCAACAAAACCTGACGTTTTAATCTCACAGCATGGGCATATGATTAGTGATACTAAACGGTTCAAATTCCTAGGTGTTCAAATAAATAGTAAGGTGTTGTGGAAAGCCCACGTTCAGGATCTTGCTCAAAGACTTAATACTGCCATTTTCACTATTCGAACGGTACCGAAAGTGAGTGATACTTCGACAAGTAAATTAGTCTACTTTGCCTATTTCCATTCACTTATGTCATATGGTATTATGTTTTTGGGTAACTCTTCCCATTCTAGAAGGATATTTTTGGCTCAGAAACTGGAGGTTCGGGCAAAAAGTGGTGTGAGTTCACGAACCACTTGTCGACCTCTGTTCAGGGAGTCTGGGTATTTTGACCTTGGCCTCTCAATATGTATATTCCTTATTGTCGTTTCTTGTTACCAATATTAGTTTATTTCCAACAATAAGCAGCTTTCACTCGGTTAATACTCGGCAGAAGTCAAACTCCCATTTGGTTCGGACTTCCTTAATTCTTGTGCAAAAATGTGTGCAGTATACTGCTGCATCCATTTTCAATAAGCTGCCACTCGAATTAAAAAATCTTTGCAGTAATCCACGCGCTTTCAAATCGAAACTGGAGTGTTTCCTCATGGGTCACTCCTTTTATCCTGTCAAGGAGTTAATTGAAAAATTAAGCTGATTCTCATTGTACTGCTGATAGCGTTTGCTTAAACTTATGGACTGATTTTCTCTCAGGTTCATGAACATGTATTTTTATCTGTTATTACTTTTATGTTGTAAGTTCATGTGTCGCCCTAACCGCCGTCTGCTTCACGTCTGCTGTTCAGCGAGCTACCTTAATTTAAGTATTAACTGTATTTTTCTTACTTGTCACTTCTTCTTCCGTGTGTTTTTGCTTTTAGGAAGCTTTAATTGTCGAGTGCTAGTAATACAGTTACATAGATTTCGTGTTTGTTTTGAATACAGTCAGAGAGAGTCCTTGTAGTCAGCCATAGTGCCAGTAATGCTAGTGTTTGTTTTGAATACAGTCCAGAGACAGGTAGTACTATTTTCATTGTTTTCTACAAGAAGTCGTTAGCAATCACAGTTTAGTCAGTAATCAGCCACCTTTAGTGAATTAGCAGTCTACATAAAAGTTGAAACTTCCTGGCAGATTAAAACTGTGTGCCCGACCGAGACTCGAACTCGGGACCTTTGCCTTTCGCGGGCAAGTGCTCTACCAACTGAGCTACCGAAGCACGACTCACGTCCGGTACTCACAGCTTTACTTCTGCCAGTATCCGTCTCCTACCTTCCAAACTTTACAGAAGCTCTTCTGCGAAACGTGCAGAACTAGCACTCCTGAAAGAAAGGATACTGCGGAGACATGGCTTAGCCACAGCCTGGGGGATGTTTCCAGAATGAGATTTTCACTCTGCAGCGGAGTGTGCGCTGATATGAAACTTCCTGGCAGATTAAAACTGTGTGCCCGACCGAGACTCGAACTCGGGACCTTTGCCTTTCGCGGGCAAGTGCTCTACCAACTGAGCTACCAAAGCACGAGTCACGTCCGGTACTCACAGCTTTACTTCTGCCAGTATCCGTCTCCTACCTTCCAAACTTTACAGAAGCTCTTCTGCGAAACGTGCAGAACTAGCACTCCTGAAAGAAAGGATACTGCGGAGACATGGCTTAGCCACAGCCTGGGGGATGTTTTCAGAATGAGATTTTCACTCTGCAGCGGAGTGTGCGCTGATATGAAACTTCCTGGCAGATTAAAACTGTGTGCCCGACCGAGACTCGAACTCGGGACCTTTGCCTTTCGCGGGCAAGTGCTCTACCAACTGAGCTACCGAAGCACGACTCACGTCCGGTACTCACAGCTTTACTTCTGCCAGTATCCGTCTCCTACCTTCCAAACTTTACAGAAGCTCTTCTGCGAAACGTGCAGAACTAGCACTCCTGAAAGAAAGGATACTGCGGAGACATGGCTTAGCCACAGCCTGGGGGATGTTTCCAGAATGAGATTTTCACTCTGCAGCGGAGTGTGCGCTGATATGAAACTTCCTGGCAGATTAAAACTGTGTGCCCGACCGAGACTCGAACTCGGGACCTTTGCCTTTCGCGGGCAAGTGCTCTACCAACTGAGCTACCGAAGCACGACTCACGTCCGGTACTCACAGCTTTACTTCTGCCAGTATCCGTCTCCTACCTTCCAAACTTTACAGAAGCTCTTCTGCGAAACGTGCAGAACTAGCACTCCTGAAAGAAAGGATACTGCGGAGACATGGCTTAGCCACAGCCTGGGGGATGTTTCCAGAATGAGATTTTCACTCTGCAGCGGAGTGTGCGCTGATATGAAACTTCCTGGCAGATTAAAACTGTGTGCCCGACCACTTGCCCGCGAAAGGCAAAGGTCCCGAGTTCGAGTCTCGGTCGGGCACACAGTTTTAATCTGCCAGGAAGTTTCATATCAGCGCACACTCCGCTGCAGAGTGAAAATCTCATTCTGGATACTTAAAAGTTGATTAAGTCTCTTCGGTAAATTGATTCCTTAGGATGGATAGGATGTGTGACTGCTGTGTACGGACGCTGGCCACTCTTCGCGAACAGCTGAGCGTGTTGATGGCCGTGGTCAGCCATCTTCAGGCTGCTGCCTCGGAGTGTAGCGGCAGTGGGGAGTCTGGTGCGTCGCATGGTGCACCTCAGGTGTTAGATGCTTCACCCACTGTCCCTGCTGTCGAGACATCTTCGCGGGTACCGGGCACAGTTGGGCCAATGTGGAGGCTGGCCGTGTGGCATCGCCCGCTCTGCCTGTGAATGGACATGTGGCTGCTCCTTCAGCAAGGTCCGAGCAGGCACACGGGGGGAGGAGTTTATTAGTTATTGGGAGCTCCAACGTTAGGCTGGTGATGGAGCCCCTTAGGGAAATAGCGGAAAGGTCGGGGAAGAAGGCCAGTGTTCACTCTGTCTGCTTGCCGGGGGGTCTCATTCGAGATGTGGAGGGGGCCCTACTGGCGGCGATAGAGAGCACTGGGTGCACCCGACTGCAAATTGTTGCTGATGTCGGCACCAATGACTCCTGCCGTCTGGGTTCAGAGGTCATCCTCATTTCGTACAGGCGGTTGGCGGATTGTATGAAGGCGGAAAGCCTCGCTCGCGGGGTGGAATCAGAGCTAACTATTTGTAGTATCGTTCCCAGAACCGATCGCGGTCCTCTGGTTTGGAGCCGAGTGGAAGGCTTAAACCAGAGGCTCAGAAGATTCTTCGGAGAGCTGGGGTGTAAATTTCTCGACCTCCGCAATAGGGTGCAGAAATGTAGGGTCCCCCTGAATAGGTCAGGCATGCACTACACGCCGGAAGCGGCTACGAGGGTAGCGGAGTACGTGTGGAGTGCACATGGGGTATTTTTTAGGTTAGAGAATTCCCTCCCTAGACCCGACAAGACGCCTCCTGAGACGCGGCAAGGCAGGAGTAGGCAAAATGCAACAGGGAATAACAATATTAATGTGCTAATAGTAAACTGACTACGAGACAAGAAAAAATGTATTCATAGGTGAAAGCTCAAAGCTACGGGTAAAATGTCCCTAGGCTTATCGTCTCAAAGAAGAGATGGCACAGAGAAACAAGTGGGCATGTCTTACATAGCAAGCAGCCATTTAAACCGACATTTAGGACCTTCAAATAAGGATTTGGACTAAAATACTTTCATATTCGCACTAAGTGTAAATAAAACTGGTACAATCACCAATAAACAAAATTATTTTCATTGTTTTCGGGGTTCCTTTTGCCTTTCGGAATAAATATATTGCGAATCAGTAGTTAACATGCCTGGTTCCCCAAACAGGAGACGACTAGAAACTTCCGAAATGTGGTGGTGTAGAAGAATGCTAAAAAAGCTTTGATCGAATAGCTGAAGGGGAGATACGAAATCAGATTAGGGAGCAGAGAAATTAATGGCACAAATTGACAAAAAGAAGCGATCGTGGGTAAATGTCATATTTCGATTCCACCCATCCACTGTGACCCATGACGTTCTGCATGACGTTGATTAGTTGCATTTCGAAGGATACCAGTGGCCTTATTAAATGTTAACTGTGATTGCCTTCGTTTCTAGAACAATTTATAATGTTCGTTAACTATGATTTTTTTTCGGAATATATCGTGATGAACTCTGGGAGGAACCACTGAACACAGCTTAAATTGTCGTTGAAGAAACGAGTAGTGATTGTATTTTTATCTTTCTTATCCGACACGTTGGGGTATCCAAGGTATAATGGGGTACACAGTTGAAAACTTTGATTAAATGTACAAAATTGATAAATAAGAGAGCTACAAATTTTTATATGAACACATTATGATGTATTAATCAGAAAAATACAAGAACATTGCCATAAAATAAAACAACAATATTTTCTGACTCAAAAACAGAAATTTATATCATTTGCACGCGGTAGTATGGGGTGGTAAATACAAGTGATTACAAAAACGTATAAAATTATCGGAAATGCAGAAAATATTGGCTTGCTCGGAATTTTTTTTAGTTCAAAGTGAGTATTAATGTCAAACTACAGTTTTCATGTATCGTATCCTTTTCTTGAGGCTGTTTACAAAATTCACACACGGGGAGACACTCATCATCTTCGCTATCTATTCCTGCACAAGAATCGTGTGTCCATTTTTTGCACGTGGAACAAGCTACCCAACCTCCAACTGATTTTGAATATAACCCACCACAATATACACATTGACAGTCAGAACTTTCCTCGTAATCACTCTCGTTAGTATTGTATTCTCTCTCCTTTTTTCCATTTACCTTCAGATTCTTTCTCTCTTTTTTGAGTTCTTAACTTTATTCTCTTTCGCAAAAAGTTTTCTGTTTGCTCTTTCTTCTTTGTCAAAGTTCTTTTTTCTGTTTCTCCCATTAATGACTTTTAACTCTTTTTTTGTACGGCGAATCAGTTAAAACAACGTTCTTCCCCATTTTCAGTCTCGCTCTTTTCTTGCTTTCGTTAACTTTTGACAAGAAAATCAGAATCTCAGGTGAAATATGAAATGAGGAGGTTGTGTTGTCAGTTGTCATCCAAGAGCACCCAAGATTAGAACAATTAGCCCCAATAACTTTGTTATTCTTAGGCGGCAGTTCATTGTAACAAATAGCTGAAACCTCGTCCGCTTGATTATCCAGCCCGTTTGAGTCGTCTTTTTCAGCTGGTGTGCTAGGTGGAGGCAATTACAATTGTTCAGATATAATAACCCCTTTATCTGACGGCCTATCACGTCCGCTGTCAGTTGTGTGTGCCGGGAGGAAGTGTGCGTCGTGAATATGGATGGGTCCGTGGGCCATATTGCAGTAGCTTCGAAACCTTTAATAGCGGTTTTCATTTTTGCGCTTTAGACGAAAGCTGAACCAAAAAGCGTTGAAATTTGAAAGACAGTTACGACTTTCCCTGCGTGGCTTCGCAGCCATTTTCGAAGCTGATCACTATAACGAGGATTTATAAAACAAACATCAAGCGGCTGAAGTCTGTGAGAGCAATGTGGTGGTGAAGAAACGCCACTCTCCCTCGCGTTGTCCATAACGTCATTGTTCGTGGTATGAGCTGAGTGGCCATCTGATATAAGGAGAACTGGGACGTGCTTTGATGCCTTAGAAAATACCACAAATTGTGGAAACCATACAAAGAATGACTCTGTGGCCATCCATGCGGTGCTGTGGACCTCAGCGCAACCTCCTGCTGCCAGTCCTAACTCAAATTCTTTCTGCTTCTTCTTTCGTGGAAAAATAATCGTAGGAGGAATGTCAGCTCCGCTTGCTGAAGTACTAATGAGGCTGGTTGCAGTTTCGCCCCTTTTTGCAGAGGTTAACGATCGCACTGGACGGTTCCCTTTGCAAGCTGCGATGTTCGATTGGTTTTTAGCATTAACCGAGACGCCTGTTCCATCACAATTAGTTATTTGAGAAGTCATTAGTTTGTGATTGTCAGTTACATTTGTTAGCAACGAAAAAAACCTATCGACAGCTACTTTGTTAAAATCAATGATTCTTGTACTAGATTTTGCTTCGGGCTTGCGAACAAATCCGAATTTGCTTCTTCATTGTTTCATGATGTAATAAAGATTTCTATTTGTTTTGCTCGAAATTTTCGAAAAGGTATCTGGGGAACGTGCAAAAATTGAAATGGCAAAACTGTGCACCTGCCGAAATACGAGTGCGTATACTCATTTGAAAAAATGTTCCTAAACTGCTTCTGATACGCTAGAGGTTACCGCACAGTAAACAGCAATTGTAGTTGACCGTTTGCCTGCACCGTATAGAGTACGGCCAATAAAATATTTTTGTAGGGAGGACACATCATCTCATCCTGAATGAAGAGTTCATCTATACGTGTAAATGTAACCACTTGTGCCAGAGGGAGTGTGTTGGTAGCCTTACTGTTCATGTTGTATATTAACATTACAGATAATATAAGTAAGCTCACATATTTCGAAAATGATGCAGATATCGACATAGAGGTAACAAAGTCCGTGTGAAGCGATATGCACATACAGGGGATAATAAAAATGTGACCACCTATACTTGCATCTACATGGATACTCTGCAAATCACATTTAAGTGCCTGGCAGATTGTTCATCGAACCACCTTCACAAGTCTCTATTATTCCAATCTCGCATAGCACCCGGAAAGAATGATCACCTGTGTCTTTCCATACGAGCTCTGACTTCCCTTATTTTATCGTTGTGGTCGTTTCTCCCTACGTAGGTCGGTGTCAACAAAATATTTTCGCATTCGGAGGAAAAAGTTGGTGATTGGAATTTCGTGAGAAGATTCCGTCGCAAAGAAAAACGCTTTTCTTTTAATGATGTCCAGCCAAAATCCTGTATCATTTGTGTGACACACTCTCTCATATTTCGCGATAATAGGAGGACGTGCTGCCTTTCATTGGACTTTTTAGATCTACTCCGTCAGTCCTATCTTGTAAGGATCCCACATTTCCCAGCAGTATTCTAAAAGAGGACGGACAAGCGTAGTGTAGGCAGTGTCCTTTCTAGGTCTGTTACGTTTTCTAAGTGTTGTGCCAATAAAACGCAGTCTTTGGTTAGCCTTAACCGCAACATTTTCTATGTGTTCTTTCCAATTTAAGTTGTTCGTTATTGTATAATAATAATGGCGTGTGACGAGGGCCTCCCATCGGGTAGACCGTTCGCCTGGTGCAAGTCTTTCGATTTGACGCCACTTCGGCGACTTGCGCGTCGATGGGGATGAAATGATGATTAGTACAACACAACACCCAGTCCCTGGGCGGAGAAAATCTCCGACCCAGCCGGGAATCGAAGGAATCTTAGGATTGACAGTCTGTCGTGCTGACCACTCAGCTACCGGGGGCGGACGTTAGTTATTGTAATACCTTGTTATTTAGTTGACTTTACGGCTTTTAGATTAGACTGCAACTTCTCTCATAGTGATTAGTCCATTCTGCTTCACCAGCAATACTGCGGGATCAGTAACGACCTGATTTGTTGATATTGCGGGCGTACCTTAACTGGCTTCTGTCTTCATTGATTAGCGGCTACCTTTGAAATGGTTGTACCACTCCTTTAGCCCTGCAGTACCCATTACTTTGTCCACAAACACACGATGGTTTCAACTTGAGAATCGCCAAGCTTGGAGCCAAATGTGATGTAAAGACGTCATTTTGCTCAGAATACTAAATCCAACGTGTACGACTTGCAAGTGTTCCGAAGTAGTGGAGAAAATCAGGTATGTGTGCTAAATATGCCTGAAAACATGAGCCCATGCGCGCCCTGATACCATTGTTGATTTCAACAATTAAAAAAGGTCGGATATTTTTTGAACAGCTCATGTATATAAGCCATCGCCAGTGATGTCGAAAGAGCAAGATACCCCTAACTACGCCAGTTGATTAGGTAGTTCGAATGGAGCGGTCTATTGTCTGCCGTATCTCCATAACAGCTCCGAACCGAATACCCCAAAGTTCGACAAATGGTTCAAATGGCTCTGAGCACTATGGGTCTTAACATCTATGGTCATCAGTCTCCTAGAACTTAGAACTACGTAAACCTAACTAACCTAAGGACATCACACAACACCCAGCCATCACGAGGCAGACAAAACCCCTGACCCCGCCGTGAATCGAACCCGGGAACCCAGACGCGGAAAGCGAGAACGCTACCTTCACGTCAGGAATCAAGCTGAGCTCAGAAGGGCGCAAGTCCGGGTCTGTCTCAGGCCGATACTGATCTTCGGCCTGACGTGGCTGCTTGTCCTGTTCCAGGTGTTGCCCCTCAGTCTGCAAGATCCGAGCAGTCGCAGAGGGTGGTCTTACTGGTAGTTGGGAGCTCCAACGTCAGGCGCGTAATGGGGCAGAGAGGGGAAGAGAGGGGAAGAAAACCAATGTGCAATCCGTGTGCATACCGGGGTGAGTCATTCCAGATGTGAAAAAGGGTCCTTCCGGATGCCATGAAGGGTACAGGTTGCACCCATTTGCAGGTGGTCGCTCATGTCGGCACCAATGATGTGTGTCGCTATGGATCGGAGGAAACCCTCCCTGGCTATCTGATTTGGTGAAGACTGCCAGTCTCGCTAGCCGGATGAAAGCAGAGCTCACCGCTCACCATCTGTAGCATCGTCGACAGGACTGACTGCGGGCCTTTGGTAAAGAGCTGAGTAAAGGGTCTGAATCAGAGGCTGAGATTGTTCTGCGACCGTGTGGGCTGCAGATTCCTCGACTTGAGCCATAGGGTGGTGGGGTTTCGGGTTCCGCTGGATAGGTCAGGAGTCCACTACACGCAACAAGCGGCTACACGGGTAGCAGGGGTTGTGTGGCGTGAGCTGGGCGGTTTTTTAGGTTAGATGGCATTGGGCAAGTACAGAAAGGGCGGCAGCTTCAACGAGTTCGGGGCAAAGCAGGACATGCGGGGACCAAGCAGCAATCGGTATTGTAATGGTAAACTGTCGAAGCTGCGTTGGTAAAGTACCGGAACTTCAAGCGCTGATAGAAAGTACCGAAGCTGAAATCGTTATAGGTACAGAAAGCTGGCTGAAACCAGAGAGAAATTCTGCCGAAATTTTTACAAAGGTACAGACAGGTAGAAATGATAGATTGCATGCAACCGGTGGTGGAGAGTTAGTCGCTGTTAGTAGAAGTTTATCCTGTAGTTAAGTAGAAGTGGATAGTTCCTGTGAATTATTATGGGTGGAGGTTACACGCAACAGCCGAGCTAGGTTAATAATTGGCTCCTTTTACTGACCTCCCGACCCAGCTGCATTAGTGGCAGAACAACTGAGAGAAAATTTGGAATACATTTCAAATCAATTTTCTCAGCATGTTATAGTCTTAGGTAGAGATTTCAATTTACCAGATATAGACTGGGACACTCAGATGTTTAGGATGGGTCGTAGGGACAGAGCGTCGAGTGACAATATACTGAGTGCGCTATCCGAAAATTACCTCAGGCAATTAAACAGAGAACCGACTCGTGGAGATAACATCTTGGACCTACTGATAACAAACAGACCCGAACTTTTCGACTCTGTATGTGCAGAACAGGGATTAGTGATCATAAGGCTGTTGCAACATCCCTGAATATGGAAGTTAATAGGAATATAAAAAGAGGGAGGAAGGCTTACGTGTTTAGCAAGGGTAATAGAAGGCAGATTTCAGTCTACCTAACAGATCAAAACGAAAATTTCTGTTCTGACACTGACAATGTTCAGTATTTATGGAAAAAGTTCAAGGCAATCGTAAAATGCGTTTTATACAGGTACGTGTAGAGTAAAACTGTGAGGGACGGGATAAACCCACCGTGGTTCAACAACAAAGTTAGGAAACTACTGCGAAAGCAAAGACAGCTTCACTCCAAGTATAAACGCAGCCAAAACCTCTCAGACAAACAGAAGCTAAACGATGTCAAACTTAGCGTAAGGAGGGCTATGCGTGAAGCGTTCAGTGAATTCGAAAGTAAAATTCTATGTACCGACTTGACAGAATATCCTAGAAAGTTCTGGTCTCACGTTAAATCAGTAAGTGGTTGGAAACAGCATGTCCAGACACTCCGGGGTGATGATGGCATTGAAACAGAGGATGACAGGCGTAAAGCTGAAATACTAAACACATTTTTCCAAAGATGCTTCATAGAGGAAGACCGCACTGCAGTTCCTTCTCTAAATCCTAGCACAAACGAGAAAATGGCTGACATCGAAATAAGTGTCCAAGGAGTAGAAAAGCAACTGGAATCACTCAACAGAGGAAAGTCCACTGAACCTGACGGGGTACCAATTCGATTCTACACAGTACGCGAAAGAACTTGCCCTCCCTTTTAACAGCCGTGTACCGCAAGTCTCTAGGGGAACGGAAGGCTCCAAATGATTGGAAAAGAGCACAGGTAGTCCGAGTCTTCAAGAAGGGTCGTAGAGCAGATGCGCAAAACTATAGACCTATATCTCTGACGTCGATCTGTTGTAGAATTTTAGAACATGTTTTTTGCTCGAGTATCATGTAGTTTTTGGAAACCCAGAATCTACTCTGTAGGAATCAACATGGATTCCGGAAACATCCATCGTGTGAGACCCAACTCACTTTATTTGTTCATGAGACCCAGAAAATATTAGATACAGGCTCCCAGGTAGATGCTATTTTTCTCGACTTCCGGAAGGCGTTCGATACAGTTCCGCACTGTCGCCTGATAAATAAAGTAAGAGCCCACGGAATATCAGATCAGCTCTCTGGTTGGATTGAAAAGTTTTAACAAACAGAACACAGCATGTTGTTATCACTGGAGAGACGTCTACAGACGTTAAAATAATCTCTGGCGTGCCACAGGGGAGTGTTATGGGACCATTACTTTTCACAATATATATAAATGAGGTAGTAGATAGTGTCGGAAGTTCCATGCGGTTTTTCGCGGATGATTCTGTAGCATACACAGAAGTTGCAGCATTAGAAAATTGTAGCGAAATGCCGGAAGATCTGCAGCGGATAGGCCATTGGTGCAGGGAGTGGAAACTGACCCTTAACATATACAAATGTAATGTATTGCGAATACATAGAAAGAAGGATCCTTTATTGTATGATTATATGATAGCGGATCAAACACTGGTAGCAGTTACTTCTGTAAAATATCTCGGAGTATGCGTGCGGAACGATTTGAAGTGGAATGATCATATAAAATTAACTGTTGGTAAGGCGCGTACCACGTTGAGATCCATTGGGAGAGTCCTTAGAAACTGTAGTTCATCAACAAAGGAGGTGGCTTAAAAAACACTCGTTCGACCTATACTTGAGTATTGCTCATCAGTGTGGGATCCGTACCAGATCGGGTTTGCGGAGGAGATAGAGAAGATTCAAAGAAGAGCGGCGCGTTTCGTCACAGGGTTATTTGGTAACCGTGATAGCGTTACGGAGATGTTTGACAAACTCAAGTGCCAGACTCTGCAAGAGAGCCGCTCTTCATCGCGGTGTAGCTTGCTCGCCAGATTTCGAGAGGGTGCGTTTCTGGATGAGGTATCGAATATATTGCTTCCCCCTACTTATACCTCCCGAGGAGTTCACGAATGTAAAATTAGAGAGATTAGAGAGCGCACGGAGGCTTTCAGACAGTCTTTCCTCCCGCGAACCATACGCGACTGGAACAGGAAAGGGAGGTAATGACAGTGGCACGTAAAGTGCCTTCCGCCACACACCTTTGGGTGGCTTGCGGAGTATAAATATAGATGTAGATGAGTGTGGTGCGTGATGCGGCGCTCCCCATCCCTATATACCGATCAAATCAGTCACGACTTGAACCGAGCGTGCCCGAACATTGTCCTACAAAATGATGGCCGCCTCCTGCAGAAACCGACGCCGCTTCTTTCTCTCAGTTGCTTTTCTACTTTGTAACACAGTCTGTTTCGTTTTAGAGTCCAAACAGCTTAACAGATATTGTTCAAATTTGTCATGGAGACAGTTTGAACCCTTAGAAAGAACATAGCCCACTTTAAAAAGCAAGAAATTTTTTTTTGCATCAGTGAACGTAAACTACATTAAAACTTACTTATTTTGGTTGTATAACTTAAGAATTCTATAATGTATAAGTACTTCAGTAGTCGCCGCGCGGGATAGTCTCTCAAACGAAATTGCTCCCACGTCCGAGGCCTTTGAATATCACGTCTTCCATTCCGCTTGTAGTTCAGAATATTTTGGGGAAGTCTGGGACGTAGCATTCTCACCAGTCTTCACGATATTTTTGAATTTTTTAGTTTCTTTTGAAAATACTTAATTTTTCTCTAGTAACTTCATTCCTAATCATTTCTTGTTGTGCAGCTCTTCGAATTTCGTAGGAACCTCATCTCTGCCGTGTGATTTTTTTTGCTTTTTTTTTAACCATGTTTTCGCTTTCATAGCATAATACAGGAACCGCGACCACGTTATAGAATTTCGGGACAATCTTTTTGTACTTTATTGCCCAATATTCAGATAATAGTGTCACAGACAGCTTAGAATTTGTGTAATTTATTTTAAGTATCAGAGTAAAAATCAGATCTTACAGCGTAGCCTAAATGAAAGATTAAGAGACCAGTTCTAAAGCAGGATTATCCAAAACTAGTTTTAAACTGACTGAGTATTTTCCTCGGAGTGCACTTATTTTCGTTTTATTACTAGAAATTTTAAAGTTGTATTCATTGCATATTTCGTTCAGGTGGTACATAGATCTTTGGAGGTCATTTCGTGAACTTGAATCATGTCATCTACAAACAGAAGCACAATCAGGTATTTCTCATTCGTTATCCCAATTCCTTTGTCTTGTCGTAGTTCCTGCTTTCATTTATGAAGAACGAAGTCAATGTATATACTAAAAATGCTGACTTAATCTGCTCATTTAAATGTATTCCGAACGAGCTGCCGCAGTGGTTATTCCATGGTATGATGATGATGATGATGATGTTTGGTTTTTGGGGCGCTTAACTGCACGGTTATCAGCGCCTGTACAAAGCCCCAACCTTTACACAGTCCAGTTTCGCCACCTTCACGGATGATGATGAAATGATGACACCACAGACACCTACTTCCCGGGCGGAGAAAGCAACCCAGCCGTGAATCGAACCCGGAATCCCACCACCAGCAACGCTAGCTTCTACACGACGAGCTGTCAACTAGTACACTAGACTCGCATTCGGGAGGATGACGTTTAAATCCGCATCCGGCCATCCTGATACGTTTTCCGTAACTTTCCTGAATCGCTCCAAGCAAATGCTGGGATGGTTCCTTTTAAAGGGAACGGCGGACTTCTTTTACCCTTCCCTGACGCAGTGCCAACTCCTGCTCCGTTTCTAATGACCTCAACATCGATGGCCCCCTGTGGGTTCGGGGGTAAGAATAGGCCCACGGTATTCCTGCCTGTCGTAAGAGGCGACTAAAAGGAGTCTCAAACGTTTCGGCCTTATGTGATGGTCCCCTACCGGGTTTGACCTCCATCTTCTAAATTCTTCCGAAGAGCGAGCTGATTGGGGAAGGGCGCCTTACAAGGTGCAATGTGTCCATCGCTCATTACCATCTCTAGCTTGGTTGGTCGTCGTCGCATAGCTGTCCCGCCCACTCACCATCTCTAGGGCGTGGCTTTGTTCTTGGGTGCGGTTTTTGCAGTCTGCTCTGCTGTGTCGCTTTATGCGCCAATGACGATCATGGGCTACATTTCGCCTGAAATCCAGCATGGTAGCCAGTCCGTTGTGGTGGGGCCGCCATGTACCCTGTCGGTTGTAGCCCCCTGACAACACAGGGATCGCTCTACTGATGCCTGCGCCGTTAACTCCCCGCGTATGCCAAGGAGTAGATGCCTGTCTCCTTGGGGCATCGGGACTCCCGGCAATGGCCATCCCGCCAGGTGGTCGTTGCTGAGGCTGGGTGGCGCCCGTGGGGAGGGCCCTTGGTCGGAGTAGGTGGCATCAGGGCGGATGACCCGCGATGAAGCGTGGTACATCATCTCTTGCTGGCGGCCAGCCGCCAGCAGTCTCTAAGCGTTCTCGGCCTCAATACAACGCTCAGGCATATGATCCACAATCGTTCCCCTCCCTGGCCACACCATGGGAGGAACGAAAGGCTACGGTTGGCAGCGAACCTTATTGACCTCGCTATTTAGTCTGTACACGAGTCGATGGGGAATCGTTTATGGCGACCAATCCTCAGTTTTTTGTCGAGCACTTGGAGGACAAGTTTGGGGAGGTGGAGGGCTTGTCCAAAATGCGCTCTGGGGCAGTATTGATCAAAACGGCATCCTCTGCACAGTCACGGCGGTTACTCGCTTGTGACAAGTTGGGGGATGTTTCCGTCACGATCACACCCCATAAGAGTCTCAACATGGTCCAGGGCATTATATTCCATAGGGACCTACTCTTGCAGTCAGACGACGAGCTACGCGCCAATTTAGAACGGCGGGGTGTTCACTTCGTCCGGCGCGTCCATCGGGGTCCGAGGGATAATCAGGTAGCCACCGGTGCCTTCATCTTGGCCTTCGAGGGTGACGTCCTACCCGAAAAGGTCAAGGTGATGGTCTACCGATGTGATGTGAAGCCCTATATCCCTCCCCCGATGAGGTGTTTCAAATGCTGGAAGTTCGGCCACATGTCATCTCGGTGTACTTCCAGCATGACATGCAGAGATTGTGGACGCCCTTCACATCCTAATACTGCATGTGCGCCGCCTCCCATATGTGTGAACTGCGGCGAACACCATTCCCCTTGCTCGCCAGACTGCAAGGTCCTACTGAAAGAACGAAGGATCATGGAATATAAGGCCCTGGACCGCATGACCTATACTGAGGCTAAGCGGAAATACGAGAGGCTACATCCTGTGGCTCTGACCAGCTCCTATGCCACCGCTGCCAAAACAGTAGTTTTGTCATCTGCTGCACCGATTCCACTGAACACTCTGAGCCGGAATACTACACCTGCCCCCTTGATGGTGGGGGGCACTTCCCCATCTGTTGCTCCTGCACCATCTACCTCAGGAGCAACGACCCCCCAACCATCGGGGACACAAGTCCCCAACTCTAAGCCGGAGAAGCGTCCGACTTCTTCAGCGACTCTCTCTCGCAAGGGATCCCTCGGGTCCCTCCCTTCCCAGGTTTCCACCTCTGGGAAGGGTGACGTCAGCCAATGGCTGAAAAGCAGGCCAGCGGCTGGTCGCAGGGCTTCCCGCTCCTCCTCCGTCCCGGAGACTGACTCGGTGGAGCCCTCCCAGCTAGTAAAGCCCAAGGAGCAGAGAGAGAAGACGAAGAAGAAGAAGGCCTCTAAGGCCAAGGAACGCGCGGTGGCATCCACCCCACCGCTCCATACAGGCTCTGCGTCTGGGGATGAGGTGGAGATCCTGGCGTCCGCTGAGGACCTGGATCTCGCCATACCCTCAGACGCCAAGGACGCCGATTGTACTGGTCCTCGATCGGTGACAGCAGGTGACCCAGTGACGTGATCTGCCTCCTCGGTCCCTTCACGCCTATTTCGCCCATGGACAAAGTGATTCTCCAGTGGAACTGCAGCGGTTTTTTCCACCACCTTGCTGAGCTCCGCCAACTCGTCAGCAGTCACCCTTTCTTCTGCATTGCCCTCCAGGAAACGTGGTTTCCGGCAATGCGGACCCCTGCCCTACGAGGGTATCGGGGTTATTATAAGAACCGGGCAGCTTATGAGAGGGTGTCTGGTGGAGTCTGCGTCTACGTCCTTAACTCTATCTACAGCGAGTGTGTGCCTCTTCATACACCCTTAGAGGCTGTCGCTGTAAGGATGTGGACGCCTCAGCCTATTACTGTCTGCAGTTTGTACCTTCCGCCGGATGGTGATGTCTCTCGTCATGTGTTGGCTGCATTGATAGGACAACTGCCGCCTCCCTTTGTGTTGCTGGGCGACTTTAACGCCCATAACCCCTTGTGGGGTAGCGCCGCGATTACTGGCCGGGGCAGAGATGTCGAGACTCTTCTGTCACAGCTTGACCTCTGCCTTTTAAACACGGGAGAGGCGACCCACTTTAGTGCGGTCCATGGCTCGTTTTCGGCCATTGACCTTTCTATTTGCAGCCCCGGACTTTCACCACCCATCCACTGGAGGGTCCATGACGACTTATGTGGTAGTGACCATTTCCCCATCTTTCTGTCACTGCCACAGCGTCACTCTTCTGAACGCCCCTCCAGATGGGCTCTGAATAAGGCTGATTGGGACTTATTTACATCTGTCGCAGTGATCGCACCTCCTTCCACTGATCCGATTGATGCGGTGGTTCAGTCGGTCACCACCAGCATCGTTTCTGCGGCGGCATCTGCGATTCCCTGTACATCCGGGTCACCTCGGCGGAGGACTGTGCCGTGGTGGTCGCCCGAGATCGCAGAGGCGATTCGAGATCGCCGGCGGGCTCTTCAGCGCCATAAGCGGCACCCGTCGTTGGAGACCCTCATTGCTTTTAAACAGTTCCGCGCCCGAGCCCGACGCCTTATTCGCCAACGGAAGCAGGAGTGTTGGGAACGTTATGTTTCCACCATTGGCGTCCGTACCTCTGCATCGCAGGTTTGGGCCCAGATTCGGCGACTCCAAGGCTATCGGCCACCTGTCTCTGTCCCTGGGCTTTCGCTGAATGGAGCAGTGTGCACCGACTCCGACACGATTGCGGACCGGTTAGCAGAGCATTTTGCTCAGTGTTCCGCGTCAACGAACTACCCGTTGGCCTTCCGCTCCCGGAAAGAGCGGTTGGAAAGTCGGAGGCTTTCCTTTCACACGCGCCACGTGGAGTCGTACAATGCTCCTTTCAGCGAATGGGAATTCCAGAGCGCACTTTCTGCTTGCCCTGATACGGCTCCTGGACCAGACCGCATTCACAGCCAGATGCTGAAACACCTCTCAGTGCCTTGCCAGCGACGCCTCCTAGATCTTTTCAATCGCGTCTGGGTCGAGGGTGTTTTCCCGTCTCAATGGCGGGAAAGCATAGTCCTCCCCGTATTGAAACCTGGCAAGAACCCGCTGGAGGTGGACAGCTATCGCCCCATAAGCTTCACCAACGTTCCTTGCAAGTTGCTGGAACGTATGGTGAGCCGGAGGTTGAGTTGGCTCCTCGAGTCTCGGGGCCTTCTGGCTCCGTCTCAGGGTGGGTTCCGTAAAGGCCGCTCTGCTGTCGATAATCTGGTCTCCCTGGAGTCTGCCATCCGTACAGCCTTTGCACGCCGCCAACATCTGGTTGCCGTCTTCTTCGACATGCGGAAGGCATACGATACGACTTGGCGCCATCACATCCTGGCCACACTTCATGGGTGGGGCCTTAGGGGCCCGCTCCCGATTTTTATTCAGAATTTTCTTTCGTATCGTTCCTTCCGCGTGCAAGTAGCTGCGTCGCATAGTTCCTCCCGGGTCCAGGAGAACGGGGTCCCACAGGGGTCTGTCCTCAGTGTGTCCCTGTTTTTAATTGCCATCAATGGGCTCCTTGAGGCGGTGGGGTCGTCCGTCGAGGCTTCTTTATATGCGGACGACTTCTGCCTATATTACAGCTCCAGTGGCATCGCCGCTGCTGAACGGCAGCTGCAAGGTGCCATCCGCAAGGCGCAGTCATGGGCTGTAGCGCACGGCTTCCAGTTTTCGGCCGCGAAGACCTGCGTTATGCATTTCTGCCGGCGTCGCACGGTTCACCCTGAGCCGCGCCTTTACCTTGATGGTGAACCTCTTGCTGTGGTCGCGACGCATCGGTTCTTGGGACTGGTGTTCGATACCCGGTTGACTTGGCTGCCCCATATTAGGCAGCTGAAGCAAACATGCTGGCGGCACTTAAACGCTCTCCGTTGCTTAAGCCACACCAGGTGGGGTGCCGACCGGTCCACCCTCCTCCACCTATATCAAGCGCTGATCCAGTCCCGCCTTGATTATGGGTGTGTGGCGTACGGTTCTGCCTCGCCTTCAGCATTGCGATTGCTGGATCCCATACACCACTACAGGATCCGCCTCGCCACGGGGCGTTCCGGACAAGCCCCGTCGACAGCATACTTGTGGAGGCTGGTGTCCCTCCATTGCGGTTCCGGCGTGACCGCCTTCTGGCCGCCTATGCCGCGCACGTTTATAGCATGCCAGGGCATCCAAACTACCGTCTCCTGTTCCCGCGCTCGATCGTCCATGTTCCAGACAGGCGGCCCCGGTCAGGGTGTCCCATTGCGGTTCGCCTCCGGGACCTTCTCCGTGGCCTTGACTTTTTTCCTCTGCCGCCTGTTTTCCGGGCCAATCTCCGTCTGCCCCCGTGGAGTGTGCCCCGACCGTGCCTTCGGCTCGACTTGGCACAGGGTCCGAAGGTCTCAGTGCCTCCGGAGGCCCTCCGCCGCCGCTTTCTTTCCATCCTGGCCGAGTTTCCGAACGCGGTGGTGGCCTACACCGACGGTTCGGTGGTCTCTGGTCACACTGGTTACGCTCTCACTCTACGGGATTATTGTGAGCAACGGTCATTGGCAGCTGGCTCCAGTGTATACACTGCCGAGTTGGTTGCCATCTATTGTGCCCTAGAGTTTCTCCGCTCCCGCTCAGGTGAGTCCTTTGTCATCTGTAGTGACTCCCTGAGCGGTTTACGAGCTCTTGACCAGTGTTTCCCTCGTTCCCGTCTGGTGATGGCCATCCAGGAGTCCCTCCATACTCTCGTCCGTTGCGGCCGCTCTGTCACCTTTGTTTGGTCCCCGGGTCACGTCGGCATCCCGGGTAACGAGCGGGTTGACGAACTGGCGAAACAGGCGGTCAGTTCCCCGGCCATGGAGATCGGTCTTTTAGAGAGTGACGTCCGATCCGTATTGCGGCAGAAGGTCCTTGCTGCTTGGCGTGATGAGTGGCGCACCCTGCCCTCTCCCAACAAACTTCGGGCAGTCAAGGAGACAACCAGTGTGTGGCGCTCCTCCATGCGGGGGTCTCGCAAGGACGCTGTCGTCCTCTGCCGGCTCCGCATAGGACATACCCGGCTCACGCACGCGTATCTCTTGTGCCGTGACGACCCGCCTCTCTGTCGCTGCGGATTGGCCCTGACCGTGGTACACGTCTTACTAGACTGCCCACTTTTAACTGCCCTCAGGCAGACGTTCGCGCTGCCTGATACACTCCCTGCTCTTTTAACCGATGACTCTACTATGGCTGACTTAGTTCTCCGTTTTATTCGAGCAGGGGGTTTTTATCATTCAATATGAGAGTCCCTTTTCATTTTTTTTTAGTGTCGACTGTGGCTTTTGGCCTGGGGTTTTAGTTTGTGGTGTTTTAATGTGTCCCTTGGTTGTTGGCCTTTCCAGTTTTATTTTCATGGTCGGCCAATGACCGTCGCACTCTGTGTGTCTTTTAATCTCTTTTCTCTGGTCTTCGTCTATGTCTTTCTTGTACTGTGTCGTCCCTTGTCGTCTCCGTTATGTGTTTATTGCTTGTTGGACTTTTCTTCGTGTATTATTATGGTCGTGGAACAAGGGACCGATGACCTAAGTAGTCTGGTCCCTTTAACCCCCCACAAACCAACCTCAACATCGATGGCCCATTAAATGCAATCCTCCTTCCGTCCTTCATTTAAAGGCATAGGTTTACGCAATAAGTCGGGCGTTGAAAGTTAAAAACTCGTCTAAGGCAGCACAATTTCATGGCGCGCAAATTATCGAGAATATATTCACCGAGCATTTGTGAAAGGCAGCACGTGGCGACTTCCAACAAACTTCACACATAATTTCGAAACTTGGCGAAACTTTTTTTCCCCTCTGACATCCCTGACATAATGATGAAAGGAAAAAGACTTTGATCACTTCTACATTTTCGCTGTTCGTGTAGTAAGGTGTCAGCATCAGGCTTGATGTTTCACTTTATTACTTCTTTACTACTCACTTTATTCGCAACACATTTGTCACAGTATCCACATACGTCGCCGAATGTACCTGAAAATTATAGAATTGTACAACACCTAGTTCAGTAAATAAATATTGAGACGTTTTCGAAAAACTAGCTTCTCTTACAACAGAGCGTCTTCAACTGCAAAGGGTTATGTTTCTTCAGGTCAAGTTTTTAACACATTAACTGATACGGAATGTGAACGAACTTCTGAAGGTGTTTTACAAGTGGGACTTCCAGTTTTCAGACAGCAATTTGGAGGGGAGAAGGGGGCGGTGGTTACGCGGTCTATTTGGAACTTCAGTGTTTTCGCAAATGATGCTGTTGCCTGTAATAAAGTTCTGTTTGAAAGAAGTCACGCCCTCATAAGATTTCAGTGTAGTGCAAAGCATGACAACTTAGTTTAAATGTTCCCGAAATGTAAAATTGTTCGGTTCACAAAACGATATAACCTTATCCTACGAGTATAGTGCAGCGAGTCAAATTCGCTATCGCTCAACCCACATGAATACCTGGGTGTAAAAATTTCTAGAGATTTGAAATGGAACCGTCACATAGTCGCAGTCTTAGGGAAATACGGTGGCTGGCTGCAATTCGTTGGTAGAATTCTAGGAAAATACAATCAGTGTACAAAAGAAATTGCTTACAAATCACGCTTGTGACCCATCCCCCAATATTGCTCGAGATTCTTGGATCCTAATCAGATACAACTGCCAGGCGATACTGAATGTATACAGAGAAGGGCGGCACGAATGGTCACAGGTTTTTTGACGCGTTGGAGAATGTCACACAGTTTCTGATCAAATTGAACAGGCAGGCGCTTGGAAAGAAACGTAAAATATCCAGAGAAAGTCTACTTGGAATATTTCCGGAGGAATCCTTAACTGTTGAATATAGTCGAATGGTAGTCAATGGAGGGAATGACTGCGAATGCTCGTTCGATTTTCGTTCTCTTCCGTAGGCTGCGATGCAAACCAATCCTGATAATATTCCCGGTGTGAGATGTAGTTGGCAGCTCTGTAAATGCTGACCGGTGAGTCGCTTAAAGCCCAGGTGAAATTAATCTCGGAGGGACACATCATGCTCTCAACCGACTAAGCATATCCCCTAAGGATCGCCTAGAGCCTGTGACTAGTGCATTGAATGTAAATACGGAAAACCGCAAAAACTCACTTTTTGAACTATTTGTAATTCCATTAACTAGTTTTGTAACCTTTACAGACTCATCTTCAAATGTGGCACACAGAATTTCCGTCTCTCTGACGTGGAGACAGAGCGACAGTTACATGGCGACATGTGTCGGAAAACCAGTTATTCTACTTACTGACTAACGGACAGTTCATGGTAGACACAGACTATCCCGTGGAAGAGCAAAGTATCGCGAGGAGACCTAATTAGAAAGTTTCTAGAACTGACGTTACATGATGAAAGTAGGAATGGAATATACTGAAACCACCTACGTATTGTAACTGTAGGAAGCGTGAAGACCGGAAGAGACTAAGCACAGCACGCACAGAGGCTTTTAAGCAGCCACAGTTCGCACGCTCCATACGTCAGTGGAGTGGGAATAAGTCCTAATAACTGGTATACTGGCAAGTTCCATCTGTCACGCAATTCACGGTCGTTTATAGACTACAAATTATAAGCTGCCTATGTTTTGTTTAAATTTGGATTACAAGAAAATGGGCGTTTTGCAAAATGTCCTACATAAGTCTCCTCTTCATCAACACCACCACCATGAGTGTTCTGCCCTAGGGCAGGTCTTCACATGTAGCTCTCCATGCAGTCCCATCATTTGTTACCCTCTTGTTTTCTCACAACTATTTTCTGTTCTTACGCTGTCCACCACCTGGTATGTTCTGCGTCTTCTTCTTCTTCTTCTTCTTCTTCTTGCATTCACCATTTCCTTCATACCATCAATAAACAATCTCTTCTCATTCAGTGTCCATGCCAATTGTGTTTGCTCATCTTGCTACCTTTAAAATTTCTCTCTGTTCTCCCACTCAACACCACCTCATTTCTCACTGTGCCTGCCTATTTTATCCCCTATCAATGCACCCACATAAAAGCCTCCTGTTATGAAACGTCTCGTTGGCAATTGCTATACGTATTTTCACCTCCTTATTACTTCCAATGTCGTCCATAATAGCACGTCGCAGTTATCTAAAAACACTAAATTGTTGTGTATCTTCCTGCCTAACGTTATAGTTGTTCTTGCTTTTCTTGCACCTATCACCGGACATTTTGCGATTTTCTTATTATTTCTCATTCCAATTTACTCACGCCTCTTGTTCAATTCTTTTAACATTTCAGTCATACTTCTTTCGCTCTCTGCCAATAACACCACATGATCCGCGAGTCTAATACATTCTGCTCTCCTAACAACAACCCGCTCCCGTCTATGTCGTTTCAAACGTTTTTGAATGACATGCTCCAAATATATTTACACTCTAAGGAGAATAAACGTATCCATGAGGACTTACCGCAGCGCGATGGAAATCGATACACGTGATGTTCATTCATGCCCAATAGTATCCGAACGACCTGAATTGAATTTCACCTGATTCACATGCAACCCACATAGCGCAACTGTCTAGCAGGTCTCCTTATCGCTCCTTGGTACAGTCGTTTGACTATTGAAAGTGGTTCCAACAAGTCACCACGAGAAAAAACTGTTCTGTATCGCAATAACTCAAGATGCAAAGTAATACCACGATACTACAAATATCACGGAACACCTTATCACAGATAAGACTGCCCTTAAGGCTTGTAGCTCACATTTATTACAATAAATGACATACCTGACATTTTACCACTCTCATTATTACGTCAGATAGGTAATACACGTAGTAAATTCGTCGTATTCATGATTTCCTCTTCAAAGTAACATACCGTACTTATCATTGAACACAAAATGAGTTTAAAAATTGAAGTTATTCACGGGCAACCAGTTGAGAATATGTATGAACTTCAAATGACACGACGAACCGTCTCGTTTTGCATATGGATTCAAACCCAGGTCATGCAGACTAAGCAAAGATTTCGTGCCTGACGGAAACTAACAGTCACTCCTGATTAGGCATACAGAGAGTGATATACCTCGATTTTAGAGAGAGCCAGTTTGCAAATACCAACTTTAAATTACATAGCGCAAGCATTTTTGCCGGACGCGAATTCCTACCAAGCACCTATTGCTCCTGTTAACGAACGACGAGAGATGTTGAATCTTGGTTCTTAACAAGTAATTTACTTGAATTGCCGTGAGGTAAGGCTTGGTAAGGCTTTGTACTGGGCAGGGATTCGAACTCTGAACTTAATCGGATAGATATCGACGCACAATCAACTGTGACATTTCGGATTTTCTCGGCAGTAGCTAGATGTTTTAACTGAAATGACGAGACGAAACATAATTTTTTTTCCTTCGAAAGACTCCAACCCGGCATCTATCGCTGTTATATTCTGCAGAAAACGAACGTTAAATATGGGTTTGTTGCACCAGCAGCGACATGTGAGCGTGTTTGAACTAGAAATAATATGACGAAGAGTTCAGTGCTCACTGGGAATACAGCTCCACACATCATATCGCTTTTGACTACACACAAAGATACGTCAGCTTCCGAATTTTTGTCCAGCTCGGACTAACATCTTGAACTTACAGTGATCTCGCAAATAGTCCTGTGTCTCACTGGGTGTCAAAACGTCACATATCGTTAGTGTTGACAACGAATGAAAATACATTAAACATTAAAATAATTATCCACCAGCAGATAAGTGTTCTCATGCTAGAGCTTGATAATACATAATGAAATCTATAGTGCCGGGCCAGGATTCGAACCCATTCACGCGCAGTATGTGGAGATGTTGAGGAATCTGCAGTTCTGAACAAACAACAAATTGTAGCCGTGCTGTATTCTCACGAAGGGATCAAATTCAGCCTTAAGTACGGTCTATGTTGCATTCCCAGTTCAGAACCGATTTTATCGACATACAGAAGCTCAGATAAAATATGGACTAAATGTCCTGTGAGCCTACATAGCGTTTGTTTCGTCACTAGAAATAAATAACAAGTATAAGAAAGGTTTCTACGTGTCGCCTCTCCAGTCTTTATTGTGATTCATCCTAACGTCTACTTTGTAGAAAAGGAATATCATTTTTCATGTTAATTTCAGACCACAATGTCATTATATCTTCTTCACTTGGTGTAGCCAGAAGAGAATGGAATCTGTCTCTCCCTATCTAAAATCATTGACAGAAGTTGGAATCGAACCCAGTCCATAGATATACAAGCATATTATAAGTATGTGGCTCATTTTTCTATCGTAACGCCGTTGCACCTCTCCGGATGAGAATTGACACACAGGCTTCCTGTAGTAATTTGCAGCAGGTTCAGTAAATTCATGTACTTGGTTGACCGAATCACAATGAACTAGCTGCCTCGACTACCCAGTGCATACATTCGACTTTATTTTGTAATCACCGAAATAAAATCACGTACCTGCCACCTACACAGAACAGCCAACAGTGTAGGATGCACAAATTTGAAAAGGAAGTGTTTCTTTCCACTTGAGCTACTGTATTGCGCCATCTCTTTGTTGAAAACGTCGTGCAGTGCAAATGTCGCATTTCATAAGTAAAGTTTTGTATTCCTAGAAACCCAAAATTTGCTTGTGAGCGGCGGGAAGAGGAGTTACCTGTTGTGCAGCATTGTAAGTTTTCACCATTGCACTATGAGCCGAAAGTATTTTTTTGCGATTTCCTTATCGATGTTTTATCTGACTGCTTGTAGCTCTTTCACAGAAGGGATAAAAACGTTACAGTCAGTGAGACTGGAAGTGCGAACCATAACAGATGCTATTTCTCAGGCCAGCGCATTACCATAGAGCTGGCGTAGAAGTACGTGTCTTAGCTTACTCTTACGAGTTCGATAATGTCTAGCACTCGTAAACCGCTATTTAAAGGACGAGATTAGTTGCGATTTCCACGTGCAACGACTTTCCTGGGCTGAAAACCGTAAATTTACAAACTTTTGTTACACCTAACGTGATAATAAATCAGATTATTTAATGGAAATGACAGGTAAAATCAAGTGAACTTTGAGGATAAATTCCGTGCGCACCAGGAAGGAACTCGTCGATCACATAGTTGCCAAACATACGTTGCCTTGTTGTAAAATCTCAGTTACAGTACCAGCAGAAAGAAGACGAACCGATGTGATCGTACAGCGGTCTGGGAAGTGACCATAGCTGGTGTCTCCAAGTCGCGGTTGCTACGGCCTGGAATACGTAATGCGTCTGATTCGCATTTCTGTAACTAGGTTTAGGGACTGGAGCGTGGTTACTAATAATACTCCGAACTGACTGAAAACTAAGCATCATATATCAGTAACTCTCACAGTTGCTTTTATATTTATTTCGTAAGTGTACTAAAAACTAAGAAGCTCATTCAGAGACGTTTTGATGCCTCGCCGATAGTCGAGCAAAACAAACAAATAGAGAAAAAAAGAATGTGTGTGTGTATGATAGAGAGAGAGAGAGAGAGAGAGAGAGAGAGAGAGAGAGAGAGAGAGAGAGATCAAAAAGAATGAGAGAGAGTAAGAAATTGTTGTAAAGAAATTGAATCATGGTATGTAAAGAAACCTTTCATTAAAATGACATGTTACACATCATTACGAAATATCGTATTCATGATCTATGAAACAAGAATTGATCTAATGTAATCTAATCATATCATATTGATGGCTATCCATGAAGAGTCATAAATTACCGAAATTTTTGCCAATACCAGTAATGAAATCTAAACTTGAAAATAAAAGACGACAATTTTTGTAATAAACCGGGACTCCTAACAAGACCCTTTCGTCCCTCTTAACTAACCACGAAAGATGTCTGATATACCTCCATGCTCAAGTAACAAAGTGCGCATGCATTTAAAGATTAAGTGCATGATGTGAAGTTATATGACGGAGATACGAACCCAACACGTAATCGTATTGTTAGTTAAGTAAAATCAAATGTTACGTATCGGTTTTTCTTACCAGCTGCTAGGTGTTTGGATCTAAACTAAAGATACAAACTTTAGTACCTAAGCGACAATCTAACTGCACGCCTACCGTGCATCCACAAATATAGCTTAAATATCAGTTGCTTACTCACCAACGGTAAGGTGTGTGCGTGTTTGACAAGAAATAATGACACCTATTGCGATTGTTGGCAACACATGAATAGACATTAAAAGCGCACGTTGGTTTTCACTAGCGGGACGGTGTGCACGTTATAGGGCTTGAACTGAAACTATGAATATTTTTGTATTGGATCAGGATTCGGACCCACATACTTACCTTTGGAGGAGACCTAGAGAAGGTTGCAGTCTTGCGAAAAGGAACGAAATGGTTGAACTATAATGTTCCGAGAGATTCAGATCCTCGAAAGAGGAGAAACGAATTCGAATCACAGTCCAGCACCAAATTTTACAACGTCTCTAGTTCAATCAATTACAAGTAAAATAAGAGCCCCATCCTTTAAATGGCTATCGGTTCATAAAATAAAATAAAATTTTCTAATGTAAGTAAGTTTACTGGCGACTGTATTTCTGTTTACGATGACTTCCGCTATGTCATTTCCCAACGTAACCTGGCTCTGCCCAGTTGGTAATGATGGAACGTGATTTGTATTGCGAATTCTGGATTATAACGTCTTTCTTTTGAGGTTACCAGACGCAAAGTAAATCTGTTTGTGCTTCTTAAAAGTAAATGTCTGAACCCACGCATTGCTCCTGTGATAGTTCCACCAGGCCATTGTGCCCACATTTCCCAGCCCCAGGAGTGAGCTGCAACGGATGATGTGCTGAGCTTACAAAAGTAGTCACGGTGGATAAAACGCGAGTCTATTAAATGTTTAAGTAGAAACAAGCTTCTGACGCGGAGATTATGCTATTCTCATGTCAGCAGGATGTAAAGACCCTTGTAGGCATCATAGGCTCGATGTGAAGCCATTTTGAAATGTTCACAAATTCAGATATTTTCTTATTTCGTGAAGATCCACTGGGAAGTGTGAAGTTACCGGATAATTGGATTATTACCGTCATTATTACTATCATTTTCTTCATGCCGCTGCTGGAACACTGTACTTGAATATCAGTTCGTGCCTTTTGGTCACTATACAAGTAGTTTCACAAGAAGAGGTTCTTTCTCTGTCTACAGAATTCTTTTCATGTTAATATCAAACATCAGCAATTACTCATAGATTTCATTAAAACTAAAGTAATCGATGAAGACGTTACTTGATAACAAAAACGCTCTGCCTTTCTTCTATTACTTGCGCCTAGAAATGGCTGTCGAGTACTGCCAAACCAAAAGCCAAGAGATCTTACTGCCTGCCGATATACGTCGCTGTCAATTTTTCCATATGATTTGGTTGACGTGACCTGTTTCAAGTTGTGTATGACAGAGAATGTTTTAGAAAATCAATTGTTTTCCTTTGCAATAAAGAAAAAGATTTTCATTCTAAGCTATCCAAGTTCAAAATTTTTGGAATATTAGTTCCAGTTTAATATTCGCTTCTATAATGTAGGAAAGTATTTCGCACTTGCAAAACTCGGATCCGGCCCATTGACCTTACACTCAGCCGCCGGCCATAAATTCTGTCTCAGAGTGACACCAGATTAAGTAACCTAATATAGCGAAGATTATTTGCCAGTGCTCTCTCTCACCAGAAAATACGCAGTTCACTCACTAATTGGGCTCCATTAGTACACTGTAACAGTAATTTCTGTGTGTCTGCAATGCATTCGGATTGTAGAATTTAGCGGTGCTCTCTCTCCCACTTCTGTATACAATATGACTGACCTACACGGGCCCTTTATCGTTACAGGCCCTGAGCAGTGCTACATCATACTGACAACAGTAATGTTCTTATACTGACAATCTGACTGGTCGTTTTACCTGATTTTGTAATCATTTAAATAAGACAACATGACCTTCCAGTGGGAGACATTTCGTTCTCCCTTTTCCTTCTCTGACATTTTTCCGTAATCTATTTGCCTTCCAATCAGCGAAATGCGGTAGAGTACGGCCGGTAAACGATTTACAAATCACGATTTAGTCCCGTTAAGACGATTTCTTCAAACATTGTCGTTGCTAAAGGAATTTACTTTCGTCTTAAATCGTCTCAAGCAGCAACGTTCACAGACATCCCAAATACGTAAAAGCTCATTATCCTGGTACGAAGTTTGTAAAACAAACTTACCACAGTTTGTGTCAGGTTGATCTTTTCGTCTGATAGCTCAGCCTAAGTATCACAAGTAGTGTCCCTGTAGCTTTGGGAATCATTGGTTAATAACGAGTTTAACACCAGTGGGTATAGTATTGCTAAATATTCAAATTAATTATCAACCTAAGTCTGAGTTCATCCGCAGACTGTAGCGAATTTATAATACTGAAGCTAGACTTTGCATCCTTGTCCTCCTTGAGTGGGCATTGGAAGGCGTTTGCACACACGAACACAACACTATGAATACTTCGAACGCCATAGTTAACGTTGCTCTCATAAACTACTTTTGTTTTCTTAATTCTTCTAGGTGTTCAGGGTGCAATATGTGTTGTAGATACAGCCTTAGAGCAAAACATTGACCGCCGAGCCGTCCACATAAGGTGGACAACACAGTCGTGCTCCTCTCAGGATCCTGTGTCCGGCAGTATGCTCGATCAGCAACATTGTAGACTGCGGCACTTCCCAGAGGAAGTCTTGAGTTCAGTCTTAGTACATTATTCTTGACTAAGGCCGTAGTATTGAGGTAAAACGCGAGACTAGCTAATATGACGTCTGGCGACCGGAAGCAGACAACGACAAAATTTTTATCGCCCCTTTGCTCTCGGTGCTGAAGCTATGCTTGTAATTCAAGCGAATCTACAATATATTTCGCTTTGTGTCACACTGGTAATAATAGTTTGGTTCAGCAATGTCTTAGCGAAAGATTTCTTTACCGAGCATCTGCCTCTGAACACCGCATGCGTCTGAGTTCTCTGGGACCCGTTTGCTGCCTACCGGCGGGGGCTGAGGCACTGCGCTGCCTTCTGCCGACAACATCTGCTCCACTCCACACTCTCAACCATGTAAAATGCTTTAATGTTGTTGAGTAGTGACCCATAAAATCTGCCTACGATTTGTGTTTCACTCTTCATAGCAAAGGAGGCACAAAACCGTTTTTATTTGATGATTACTTTATTACATTAGAATGCAGTACATCAATGTGACGCAGAATTAATTTCATTGTTTCTGATCCAGTGCGCTATAATTAAAGCGTCACATTCTGTTCCTTTCCTTGCACAGGAGATTCTTCAAATAATTTATTATTGTCATGGATTCATATGTGTTACTCAAGGCACAGGGAGTAAATGCAATGTAATGTGTTTGGTTTCTTTCTTAGATTTTCTATGGTAAATGGATGCAAAAGATTGCGTCAATACCTATGAGAACCTGCTCTATAGCTACTAAGGCAAACTGCTTGTTTTGAGGTCCATAAATTAATTAATGGAGAAGTGAACGCTGTTCACAAATGATATTTAGAATATTCAATTGGATTTAAGGCGAAAAAATTGCCCATATTTGAAGCTACCCAGAGAAAAAGTAAGTTGCTAGAGACACTGTCAGCACATGTCTGCAGGGAAGTTTAGCATAGAGTAATCAAGTGGCTCATTTCCTTCATACTTATCACCCTGGCATGTGAGTCTTAAGTGAAGAACAATATTGAAATTCGTATCGTTGATGGTCGATTCGAATTTCTTCAGAGACGCTGGTATTGCGAAGCAGCTTGGAAGTCAGAACGCCATGATCTATGACGATTAACACAACTTACTGAGTCGAGCTACCAAGAAGATTTGATGTGTAAAGGTTTTCTTCCGATTTCGATACAGAATTTTTTCTGGAAATTCGCAGCTCCTTAAAAAAAAAGCTCGCACACGATGGTCCCTACCTCAGTTGGAACTGACGACTGATTGAGCCGTTCTGACACGAGACATGGGCGGTACCACCGGGTTACAGACACACTGCTACCTTTGCACCACTCTCATCATGGTATTGGTCGCTCAGCCTCATAACGCATCGTGAAAGATAATAAAAGTTGCCACTTATGTGAAGAATAGCATTTCTTTAGCCAAAAAATTGAATTTTCTGCCTCAGTATCTTAGTTTACGTAAGGATTATACAGCATGAGCCATTCAAATGGAAAGGTAATATCAAGTAAATTTAGTGAGCCAATTCAGTACCATAGGCGGAAGTGATTGCACTGTCACAGTGTTGCCTAATGTTTGTGACGATGTTGCCAAATCTCAGGTGTGCTAGGAACAGCTGTGTAGCAGTATGCGTGGAGAATCCCCTGCTCGTGTCTTACGGGGATATGGAGAGGAACTGCAGGGTTTGGTTAGGATGCAGCGTTTTCTCCTAGCAGTTGTGTCAAACATTAAGGTGTATAATCTTCCCTCACGATTACAGTTTCCTACAAAATATATACAAATAAAACACTTACCTTGTTTCTTTCCGACAAAAGATTATTTCAGTACGATAAAAAGTTTTTGGAAATCTCTTATGCCCACCTGTCACCAAAGTAAGATAAACACTTTGCACCTCGAAATCGATTGCATGTATGTGCAGTCTTGTGATGCTTAAATAACGCTCAAAGGACATTTAGTCCATATTTTATCTGAGCTTCTGTATGTCGATAAAATCGGTTCTGATCTGGGAATGCAACTTAGACCGTACTTAACGCTCAATTTGATCCCTTCGTGAGAATACAGCACGGCTACAATTTGTTGTTTGTTCAGAACTGCAGATTCCTCAACATCTCCACATACTGCGCGTGAATGGGTTCGAATCCTGGCCCGGCACTATAGATTTCATTATGTATTATCAAGCTCTAGCATGAGAACACCTATCTGCTGGTGGATAATTATTTTAATGTTTAATGTATTTTCATTCGTTGTCAACACTAACGATATGTGACGTTTTTGACACCCAGTGAGACACAGGACTATTTGCGAGATCACTGTAAGTTCAAGATGTTAGTCCGAGCTGGACAAAAATTCGGAAGCTGACGTATTTTTGTGTGTAGTCAAAAGCGATATGATGTGTGGAGCTGTATTCCCAGTGAGCACTGAACTCTTCGTCATATTATTTCTAGTTCAAACACGCTCACATGTCGCTGCTGGTGCAACAAACCCATATTTAACGTTCGTTTTCTGTAGAATATAACAGCGATAGATGCCGGGTTGGAGTCTTTCGAAGGAAAAAAAAAATATGTTTCGTCTCGTCATTTCAGTTAAAACATCTAGCTACTGCCGAGAAAATCCGAAATGTCACAGTCGATTGTGCGTCGATATCTATCCGATTAAGTTCTGAGTTCGAATCCCTGCCCAATACAAAGCCTTTCCTCACGGCAAGTAAGTTACTTGTTAAGAACCAAGATTCAACATCTCTCGTCGTTCGTTAACAGGAGCAATAGGTGCTTGGTAGGAATTCGCGTCCGGCAAAAATGCTTGCGCTATGTAATTTAAAGTTGGTATTTGCAAACTGGCTCTCTCTAAAATCGAGGTATATCACTCTCTGTATGCCTAATCAGGAGTGACTGTTAGTTTCCGTCAGGCACGAAATCTTTGCTTAGTCTGCATGACCTGGGTTTGAATCCATATGCAAAACGAGACGGTTCGTCGTGTCATTTGAAGTTCATACATATTCTCAACTGGTTGCCCGTGAATAACTTTAATTTTTAATCTCATTTTGTGTTCAATGATAAGTACGGTATGTTACATTGAAGAGGAAATCATGAATACGACGAATTTACTACGTGTATTACCTATCTGACGTAATAATGAGAGTGGTAAAATGTCAGGTATGTCATTTATTGTAATAAATGTGAGCTACAAGCCTTAAGGGCAGTCTTATCTGTGATAAGGTGTTCCGTGATATTTGTAGTATCGTGGTATTACTTTACATCTTGAGTTATTGCGATACAGAACAGTGTTTTCTTGTGGTGATTTGTTGGAACCATTTTCAATAGTCAAACGACTGTACCAAGGAGCGATAAGGGGACCTGCTAGACAGTTGCGTTATGTGGGTTGCATGTGAATCAGGCGAAATTCAATTCGGGCGTTAGGATAGTTTTGAGCATGACTGTACGTGTAGGGGCAAATGAATGATTAGAGTTGAAGAAAAACTGGATGATTAATTCAAGACAAAGAGCTTCACAAATTGATAGGTCGATAACGTGTTGGGCCACCTCTGGTCTTTCCGCGGGCAGTTACTAGGCTTGGCATTCACTGATAAAGTTAGTGGATACCCTTCTGACGGATATCGTACCAAATTCAGTTCAGTTGGTTCGTTACATCCTCAAAATCGCGACCTGCTTTAAAGAACCTGCCCATTGTGCTCCAGATGTTTAAAATTGGTGAGAGATATGGCGATCTTGCTGTGCAATGTATTGCCTTGCGTGTACAAACACGTAGATACGATATCCGTGTGTGGTGCGTAAATTGTCGGTAGGCACCTCACTTAGTGTCCCGAGCAGAGTTCAAGCCGCCATTAAGACAAAGGGTGGACGCACTGCATATTAATGTCCACTAACAGGTGTCTGTACACTCACTGATAGGATAGTGTATTTCGAAATGTTAGCAGAGGCCAGAAGTTGGAGCATTTGGTCTTCCTCTTAAAGCTTAAGTGGGGAGAGTCGTAGAATCTCTATAAAGAGACACCTCTGGCAACACTAGTTGAAAGTGGCCTTCAAACTAGCCGTCAGAGCTGCCGTAGCCGAGACGCCCCCTGGGTAAACGCTACGGACTTCTGCAGTCGCGCCTCGCGATCTGTCACGAATTATGGAATGTATTCGCAGATACCAATTGTAATACGACAACGGCTATACAGTTTGCAGGAAACGTACAGGATGTTCTGAAATTCCCATCACTACCTGCTACAACTTGTAGAGGGGACTGAGTACATAATACTCATATTTTAAATTGTAACCTGTCTCCCGAGACGTACCGTATACTAGAACCACTTGAAAACATGTTGGTAACGATGTCACTTTGACAAGTAATTTGTTACATTGAGGAGCCAAAGAAATATCGTTTATGGTCCCCGCGAGCACGCAGAAGTGCCTCAACACGCCGTGGCATGGACTCTGCTGATGGCTGAAGTCGCGCTGCAGGGAACTGACACCATGAAACCTGCAGAGCTGCCCATAAATCCGTAACAGTAAGAGGGAGCAGAGATCTCTTCTGATCAACACGTTGCAAGGCATTCCAGATATGCTAGTTAATGCTATAAAATTTACTAGAAACGTACAGTATGTTTGGGGAGTTTGGTGGCCAGTGAAAGTGTTTAGGCTCGGAAGAGTGTTTCTGCAGCGACCATGTAGCAATTGTGGTTGTGTGGGCCGCTCCTTTGTCCTGCTGGAATTACCCACTTCCGTCGGAATCCACAATGGACACGAATGGATGCAGGTGATCAGACAGGATGTATCTAGACGTATCAGGGATCCCACATCACTCCGAATGCGCACGCTCTACAACGTCACAGAGCCTTCACCAGATTGAACAGTCCGCAGTTGACATGCGGGGTCCATGGAGTCATGATGTTGTCTTCATACCCATACACGTCCATACTGTATATACATTTTGAAATGAGACACGTCCAACCAGGGATTATGTTTCGAGTCATCAACAGTCCAATGTTCGTACCGATGGGCCCAAATGAGGCGTAAAGCTTTGTGCTGTGCAGTCAGCAATGGTACACGAGTGGGCCTTCGGCTCTGAAAGCCCATGTAGATGATGTTTCCATGAATGGTTCGCATGCTGATACTTGTTGATGGTCAAGCATTGAAATTTTCAGTTATTTTCGGAAGGGTTGCACTTTCGCCACTCTGAACGATTCTCTTCAGATTCCATTCTTGCAGGATTTTTTTTTCTGGCCGCAGAGATGTTGGAGATTTTTTGTTTTACTGGATTGCTGATATTCACGGTGCCCTCGTGAAATGGTCGTACAGGAAAATCCCCACTTCATCGCTACCTCGTAGATGCTGTGTCCCATCGGCCTTGCGCCAAGTATAAAACCACGTTCAAAGTCATTTAAATCTTGATAACCTGCCATTGTAGCAGCAGCAACCGATCTAACAACTACGGTAGACACACGTCTTACATAGGCGTTGCCGGCGGCAGCACCATATTAAGCCTGTTTACATATCTCTCTGTTTGAATACGCATTATTATAATAATTTCTTTGGCATTTCAGTGTAGATGTGACCGAGTACATCTATTGTTCTACAATTTCACTCTTTAATAACCAAAGAATCAAAAAAATCGGTCTTCAGAGACACTGGTTTTACAGGAGGGCGTTTTCCAATTTGAAATTACAATGATATTATTTCCTTCAGCTGCTGAGAGGCGTTGATAGATATCAACGAAGACAGGTGAAAATGTGTGCCCCGACCGGAACTTGAACCAGGGATCTCCTGATTACATGGCAGTCGCTCTATCCATCTGAGCCACCGACGGCACAGAGGATAGTGAGACTACAGGGACTGTCTCTCGCACGCCTCCCGCAAGACCCACATTCTCACCTTTGTATGTCCACACACTACATTCGTAGCGTCCTTTCGCACATGTCCGGAAGAACAGACACAATATCCATATAAATATATTTTCCAATTCGCATGCGCTGCGTCTCCACGGAGCACCACAGACGCACCTGATGACGGTGAAGGCACCCTTACTCGAAGACGTTGTGCAATGGTAACGAAAAGCGTGTGGGGAGGAGTCAGACGTTGTGGACAACGATCTTGATAAAGGCGACCAGCAGCTCTTCCAGTACTGAGCGCTTTGGCCACACAGAATACTTGTGTCGGTGTATTCGGCAAAAGTTTGCTCAGAAATGTTGCTCTAACACTCACAGACACATGAACGAGACTCGATCCAGGTCAGAGAGGAGACAGCCGTCAAATGACATCATAGGATCAGACGTAAGTAACCCCCCCCCCCTCCAGTGATTATAACCCTGTTGCATACCACATTAGCGAAGGTGTATTTATACGGCTGTATCACGGATATACCTTTCCATACATGGGCTCCTCTTCAAAATATCGTCACTCAGTTCCCTAGAAGTTTTTAACGGGAATTTTGCAACATCCTGTATCTCTCCACTAACTATACAGTTCTTTCCAGAATTAGATCCCTCTGCAGTGGAGTGTGCGCCGATATGAAACTTCCCGGCAGATTAAAACTCTGTGCGGGACCGAGACTCGAACTCGGGACCTTTGCCTTTCGTGGGCGAGTGCTCTACCATCTGAGCTACCCAAACACGACTCACGCCCCGTCTAAACAGCTTTACTTCTGCAGTACCCCGTCTCCTACCTACAGCTGTTGTACGACATTCGAAATATACGGATGTATTTCAGAATTTCGGCGTAATGCAACTTCGCAGAAACATGGCTGAATTTTCCTGTATATTGTTATCATTAAAACCAAGCACCGTCTCAGTACCTAATACTTTTTGATATGGAGACAATTTTCATCATTTCAAGCACTATTAAAGTTGGTAGGTGTAGGAAAAAAATACCAGTACCATACTGAAAATATCGGTGAGAAGCGATAGAATTCCTACAAACAACTTGGAGAAAATCATTTTGGGTTCTAAGCCATGTCATTATAAAACAGTGAAACAACTAAAATAACTACATTCCGACCATCGTTTGAACGATCCTCTTCAGAGCGAATAAATGCCACGAAATTTCAAATCAGCAGCAGCGAAATGAAAGGTCGATTTGGAAACAGTTTCTATTTCTTCTTTCTTATCTTCGATTAATTTCCCAAATATCTCGTTCGTTTCGTATGTTGCTTTCATTATACAAGGTGTTTCACATTTCTAGAGCTTGCAATTTTTCCTAGTAACTCATGCATGCAAACGTCATCTAACGAGGCTACAGAGCATCAAAATACAAGCGCCAGCTCCGGCAAATGTATGTAAGTAGAGTGTGATGCCGTGATCATGTATCAATTTGATCATGTATCATGATCCAGAAACGAATGAGTCGAAAGTTACATACCTCTGACGGTGGAATACAAGTACTGGTACTGTTGTTGCTAACTTTCAAAGCTGGTAGTATGGATCAAAGTAAGAAAAAATGTCCGGTAAACATGGGCTACAAAATGCATACCTGAGGAGCTATGAGCACTTGTTCAGCAGTGGAGATATGTTTTATGCTAGCGAAGATGAACAAGTCCTCACAGCTCTTAAGGTATGCATTTTACAGCCCATGTGTACTGGACATTCGGTCCATACTACCACCTCTGAAAGTTTCCTGCCCTACATCTCAGCTACAACACTACCGGTAGATCCTGTCACAAGTAACAGGAATGTCTTCTCTTCCAATTTTCCGTTATAGGGACATAACCTCAAATTTATAGATTTATCCATCTCCATCATCATAGAAAATTGGTAACATCTTCATTGAATCTTTCTGTGTACACATATTTTACAGACTCCAGCGCCTGTAACTTCGATACCCTGTAGCATCGCTGGATGACGTTTCCAGACATCGATTCCTATGTAAAACTTCATCTGGTAGGTCCCCTCTACAGACGCGATAAGTGTGTAGCACGACGTGTGAAACATTCTGTATGCAAAGTGAATAACATGGGTGAATGGACTAGAACCGAAGCCCCCCCCCCTCCCATTATCTCTCTCTCTCTCTCTCTCTCTCTCTCTCTCTCTCTCTCTCTCTCTCTCTCTCTCTCTCTCTCTCTCTCTCATTCTCTCACTTTCATTCTCTCACTCTCTCTTCTCAACTATCAACTGCCAGCTTTCCTTTATGTCTTTTAAGTCTTAAAACTGCTGTCTGATTTCTGGCAGAGCTCTAGATAACATGCCGCTCACTGTATTTTATCGCTGGTTACATCATCTTAAATTCAAACTGTATATTTTGCTCAAAATTGTCAGAAGTTATTTTGTAACATCTATAGATGTTATAAATATGGGTTGAATTTCTTCAACCGATCTCTAGCGGCTAGTGTGTTCTCTCAAAATCGATTTTCCTCTAGCTCGTCTCCTCTAATTCCTGTGTAAATATTTTGGATCAGTATTTTCAGCCAGGACGTATGAAAGTGATGGTTCGATAGTATCCGCACTTATCACTATTTGCCTTATTTGGTGTTGGTGTTATTTTTTTCGTTTAGTCTGAAAATTTAGCAGTCACGTCAGTTAGCATAGATGTTGAGGAGTGAAGCAGCAAACGTCGACAGAGTGAGTCCTCACCGGTGCTGATAGAGCCTTCTGGTGGCGAAGCCCTGCACTACAGACAACTGAGTGTGTGAGGAACTAGTAGCGACATCTAGCAGCGAAGTGATGAACAGCAAAATGGCCGCGAAAATCGAGTGACTTAAATGTCTAGTTGCTGTTTATTTCTTCCTTTACACTATTATTACAAAACAGATTACGGCATCACTGCTCGGTTTGTCTGTTACCGTATTTTTGTGTATTTCACACATTACAAAATAATTCTGTTCTGGTAACATATAATGCAAACTACTTCTCGAGCGACATTAATGTACGCAGCATGTTACATTCATCATTCCCTCTTCGTAATTTAGTATTACTAATAGTTTTGTCCACACTTTTAAGCATTAAAAATGGATATGTGGCTCGGAACAGGACTACTGTTACATTAAATGTTAACAACATAATCGCACGGTATAGTGAGTTAAAGATTATTGAACAGCAACGAGAACTGTAAGTAAGTTTATGCAATGCAACGTTAGTGATATAATAGTACAACAGTAATAGGCGTTTGTCAGCCCTTTTTTTCTATTTTACAGTTTCACTCATTACTGATGGCAAATGCCTTGCAGAGAACGTAATATTCTGCATCTTCGGTACGGCCTTTACAATCTCTTTCATTGAACTGCACTTAACATGGAGAGGTAGTAATACAATTTTTTCTCTGATCTACAAGATACTTTTACAAAAAGTAGAGGCAGAGAGGTAGTCATGTAACTATTAATCGAAATATTATATGAACTATATGGGCGTGTTAGTAAAATCACCAAGAAATTCCTCTTATTAATTTTAAGTGTTATCTGTTTGATTCAGCATTCAGCTCACATAAAACCACGAGAAATATCGTTTTTATAAAAAAAACAGTTTATGTCTTTAGTGACCTGTGTAATATCAAACATCTCATTTTGACACTAGAATAATTTGAGAAAAAAAAGGCCTGTTTTAGTTTTTGAAAATGCAATAAGTGAAAACAATGTATTTTAAAAGGTATTGTCAATTGTTACGAAACGATTTATTATACAGAATTTATAAATCGCATAGTAAATCATGATACTAAAAAGAACACCTTGTTGGCTTGTGACACAATACTTTGCATTTTCTTATGACTTTGACATAATTACTGCCTTTTCAGCACTGAGAATGAGTAAAATACATTATGTACTATATGAATCAGTATGATAAACTTTTTTCGAATATTCATTGTTAACTACAAGAAAATGGCAGATGTTTGGGTATTTACCTCAGAAGTATTCAGCACACGAAGGATAACAAAAATCATTTTTTTGGTAAGGTTTTTGTTTGATAGTTTCCTACAAATATTACTGATACCATAGTGAGATATATTAAGTACCTTAAAATATATGTAGATGTGGTCTGGTGAAGAAAGTGTGTAAATTAAATTTTAAAATGCTTGCACCAGCATAATCAGGTTTAGTTTGTAGTGTGGGAGTGAGCTCCACGTGGGACCCGAAGCACGGACCCCACGGGGGTGCCCAGCATGCGCCACATGCCAAGGCAGAGGTGGAGGCTCGTGTTCGGAAGTCTGAAAATTCCAGCGCCGGCCGGGGATTGAACCCCGGCCCGGCTGGGGCGAATAGCCCCAGCCGAGGCGCTGGAACGTTCCAGACCCCCTTACCACTAGACCACCGGTGACCCCGGCGGTTTCTTGCTCCATAGTCCAGCTAGTGGTCGTAGAGCACTTCCTGTTGTCCTCCGTGTTTACACCGAGGCAGCAGTGGCGTGGTGTAACAGGAAGAGTTTACTTGCATCCGCTGGATGTCCACTTAGTGTACGACTTATTTACCCGGCTGACGTTCGTGTCGCTATAATCTCCTTAGTTGCGTTACAATTATATGCAGGGACTGAAAATCTGCCTATGCAGTTGCACGCAGTCGCATCTCACTATTTGAACCTCTGTAATTCGATCGTGTTGTCAAGACCCATGTCAGAACTGTTTATCGAAGAAAGCTCATGTGTTCGGTACATTTCATAAACGGAAGCGACTGGGATAACACACAGCCCGTAAACATTTTGTAATGAAGTGTCAGCCGGTACGTAATACTCGATATCTGGAGTTGTTTTATCGGTTATTAAGATAATCGTTTCACCCCTATACACTTAAAAAAATTCCCGTGTTTTCTCAATAAAGCATAAGCACAGTACATAAATCCCTCGCGAAAATGACATCGGAGAAGTACAAGTGTTCGAGTGCCACAGAAAACAAGTGGGTCCTTGAAGGTGTGGAACGGAGAGCAGAACTAAAATAAGATGTAACGTTTCGGGATTCCCTCATAGTCGCGTAGACACTCCAGAAGCAGGAAGATCCGTTTGATGACGTCTCTTGAGGAGTGAGGAAAAAATTCACTCTCAAATAAATACTGTACAAGATGCCTCACCGCCTCTTGAAGGGTGTCATGGGATTCTGCAGCCGTGGACTCGGCGACCCGTGAGCCAACGCGGTGTTTCTGACCACATACATTTTAGCTGCGGGTTCTCCGACGTGCAAAGGAAGCCGCGACAATGGGGAGGCTCTGCGTGCCGTTTTGTAATAAGAACGCCTCTCCACATTTTATCGTAGGAATGATATAAATTTTAAACTTCTTAGATCCACCGAGTCATTATGTATTCTTAAAATATCTTTAACTCTTTTTCAACACATATGTATCTTTTACCTCTTTCACTGAAGAAGCTGACCAACAGATTTTTTTTCAATTTCAGGTATTGGTTTTATTGCATTCTCCTTTAGCGTTTTGATCAGAAATTGTAGGTTAAGATACCTTTGCCTTATTGAGTATCGTCTGCTATGCCAAACTTCGACAGCATTCATGGTCCTGTGCATCGAATTGATGACGGTAGATAGCTGACCGAAATCACTTTGAAATAAATTCTCTGAACGCAGATAACTTTGATACAGTAGTGTTAGGTATCGAGGTATTATCTAACGCAACTGAAGCCAACCTAAGAGTGAATTTATTTCGAAATATTTCGGTCGACTGTCTGTCTTCACCAATTCCACATTTCAGGTTGTGTACTAGCATTTTCCATCTATTGACTGATTAAATAGTCTACGCCACTGGGCACTTGCTACGCTGTTACTCTCCATGCTTCATCAAGGCAGTCCGGTGGAAGATGGACTCTACAGCACACGTGCGGCAAGACAAACGAACTACTTCTTCATCCCTGTATTGCTCCACTAATCTCAGTTCTTGTATGTCTTCCACAGGCATTGCTTGAAATGAAAATTACAACTGGAAAATAAATGTCTCGGATAACACTGTTTTCATAGCTTAATTTGCAGCCATTTCGAAGTAAAGCAATGCAGTTTTAAATGACAACCAAGTTATGACATTTCTCGGTTGAGAAAAAATATTTCACAATTGTTTTGACTTTCCTCTGGTAAAAAAGCTAGTCTTCCGTGCTTCAGGTATCGACAAGTTGTTTCGAACACCTCTGAAATGTCCGTCCATAAGAAGAGCTTTATTTTCAAACATTTTCTCCCCTTCTTCTTAACTGATCACCAGGATTCATTTGTCAGGAACAGGGTTATTATGTCTCCTTAAAAACTTCAGTCACTTTCAAAATATCTTCGTGCTGCCGAATCCCTGAACTACTGCCGTCTTTCTCATAATTCGTTATACTTGCGACGTAATCTAAACCTTTATCTCGCAAATCTTGAAATTGCTCTTTAAACCCTCCGAAAAAAGGCACTGTCTACTCACCGCAGACTGTTTCCCAGCAGTTATGCATTCGTTTCTCAATCTACACATCTGTTTCGTCAGGTTGGGCGAGAAACTTACTGTTGAGCCGTGATTCTACCATTTACAATTTTTAAACTGCCGCTGCTCCTATTCCGTTCGGAGTTCCTGTACAGGCAATTCGTATAATTACCACATTTCCGGTGCTCCTGGCACCGCTTACCATCCTTTCCCCTTTCTGTTTCCTTTTCCTTTCCTTTTTCTAACCACACGCTCCAGTCACATTAACGTGACCACCGCCTGTGTCCGACGCTAATGTGTAGGGTATGCGTAACGCGGAAACTCAGCCACTTATGTGACATCCAAAAGGACGTGATCATTGCCTTTCGGGCCACAGGTGGATGCATTTTCGAAACGGCAGAGTTCGTAAAATGTTGGCGTGTTGCCATATTTAAAGCACTCCGCGCATGGCGCTGTCGAGAGCCGACGCTGAGGCCGTTGTGGTGCCCAACGGTCCACAGAGGACAGGAGTTAAAGGAGACCGCAGGTGAATAACGTGCAACTGCTGAGCAACTGACCATGCACGTGAACCGAAGAGCCTACCGACAGTGTCTCCTCTAAGACCACTCAGCGAAAAATGCTATGTGTAGGTCTCCACAGCAGACTCCTGGTCCACACACCTATGCTGACTGCTGTTCGTCCGCGACGAAGGCTGGAATTTTCACGCCAGTTCTGCGACTGGGCGTCCACTGAACGGTGACCTGCGGGCTTTCCAAGTGACAGACAGACGTTGGCGTGTAGGGCGCGATTCACCTGAAAGTGAACACCCTGCAACAGTCGGTGGCAGGGTTAGGACAGGAGGAAGGATCGTTACGATCTCACAAACGTTATCGTGACACTCCCGTCGTTCTGGAAGGCACAGTGGATGAGCAGAAATATCGGTCGGAACCGTTGCCACACCTACATCGAGTCTTTTTTCCCTCGGAATCTACCAGCAGAACAACTAAATCTGTGACACAGCTTGCAGTGGGAAAAGCACCAGGATGAGTTTGCTGTACTCCGTCGACCACCAGGCTTCCCGGACTTAACGGAATCGAGAATATGTGGGACCACCTCGATGAAGCTCTTCGTATCCTGGGTCCTCAATCGAAAAACGTAGCGCAGCTAACTAAGGCACCGACGTCGGCATGGCTCAGTACCTCACTGACTCCTGCGCGTTTCTCAGTTGTCCGCGCTTCCCGTTAATCGTATCCCCCTACAGTGACTCAATGACGACACTCTCCCGTACACGACAGCATCATCAACAGCCGCAGACTACTGTTCACTCTGCCTGTCACCTCATTTATGTCTATACAGTATAACAGCTGTCTGTTACACTTCCTGGGACACTCCTGACGATACCCTTGTGTCTGATCAACGCTCGCTGTCGAGAACGTACTGGTATCTGTTGTAGACTTTAAGCCGCTCTCATATCTGGGAACCGACTCCGTATGCTCATACGAGGCCCTTGGTTAACAGTGTGCAGTGGAGCACCGTGCCAAAGGCTTTTCTCAAATATAGGAGAGTGCAATGTGCTTGGGACCCTTCATCCGTGGTTCGCAGTATATAATGTGCGAAAAGGGCAAGCTGCGTTTCACACGAGCTTTCTAAAACCGTGCTGATTTCTGGACGTAAGCTTTTCGGTGTCTAGGAAATTTATTGTAATCATATTCAGAATACGTTCTAGGATTCTGCAGAAAATCGATGTCTGTAATTTTGCACATCCTTTCTTTTACTCTTCTTGTACACGAGTGTCACCTGCGATTTTTTAAACTGCCTTAGGTTGGACCCATTACAGGTGTAATATTCAGAAGGCAAATGTATATTGATCTCGTTATATACGGCTGCAACTTGCGCTTTTGCCAGTCCTTTGCGAAATACTGCTGGGCAAGAGAAAGGCGATAAATGCGAATGAAGTAAGTAAAACTGAAATTGTTTTAACTTCTTCGCTGTCGCCGAATCCTTTCCAAGCGATGCGTCCTTGAGCGGGTCAAACAGGTAGCAATAAATGCTCTACAAGTAGGGTGACTTTTGAAGTTTTTCTTACCAGTCAAGTACAATGCAGACAGCTTCCATTCTCCATAATATCAGCAATATGAAAATGAAAATTCACGAAAGTCAAATCTGGACTGTAGCGATAATGACGCAGAGTCTCCCAACCCATTACTGTTTCTTTTCCCTTCCAGTGGTTTCTTGGATCAGCTGCGCTATGTTTGGGCGAGCGTTGTTGTGTAATAGTATCACGTCTTTTCTTTGACATTGGCGACCCTTTCCTCTCGTTTTCGGCTTTACTTTGCTCATCACTATGTGTGAGTGGTCAGCGCTGCATCCTGTACGCTGATCTTCCAAATAATCACCAAAATACAACTACTTTGGCATCCAAATGATGGCCAGCATCACTTTCCTCGCTGAAGCTCGAGTTTGAATTCCTTTCGGACAGGTGAACTAGTGTGCTTCCATTTCACTCCTTGTCTTTTCGAGTCGGGTTCCCCATTTTGAACGAAAGTTTAATCACACGTTAAAATCTCGTTCGAAAAATGTTCACCTTCACGTTCATAGCACTCTTTGTTTCCTTGTGTTGTGTGAATTCTCTCGGGACCCACGTTGGACTTGTTTCGCTGTACTTGAGCATGTCAATGACGACGTTATGGACTGTGCCACTACCTGTTGCAGCTATTTTGCTATTCAGTTCTACTGCAACACGTCGGCCATCAGGAGTAATGTCGTGAGAGCCGGCTTTAAGCGAAGGAGGAGACAGTTCAATTGGCCGGCCACGGTGTTTTTTATTAGTCACTGAAGTTAGATGGTTTTTGAACTGTCCTACGTATTTATCAAAAATTTCCGTCGTTCGCACAGCTTCGACCATACTGAAAAAACGTTAGAGAAAATATTTCGGCCGTTTTCCGTCTTCTGAAAGGGAAAACGCATCGTTGAACGTTCCTCAGTTAATGTGGAAACTTCAACCGGACACGCCATTCTCAATTGCAACATTAAGGTTATAAATAAAACAATTATTTTTTGTCAGCCGCTCTTAGCTCATCACAGTCATGCCATCCTAAAGTCATGAAACTACAAAAATTCTTCCTACGGACTATTCGACTTCATTAATTTGCTTTGCAGGGGAAACTCACGAAGGAGTATGCGCTTAGTATTTAGTCGGTCATTTCTAGTTGATGAGAAAGTTAAAACAAACAAGTAGCAAACCATTGCTCATTTATTTAGGAACAACATTTATCAGATACAGCTGAGTAACGTTTAACCCAAACCTTAAATGTCATATATATGACACTGCTCGTAGCTGCATCATCTGGCAAGAGTACGCATTAACACCAATAACAAGAAAATGCACCATGACCTTCGTAAACTGTGCATTCTTCATGCCACTGTTGGGAGCAGACATCACACTCAATACAGTCTTCCGTGACAGACTCGTTTTAGTCTTCGCCACACCTTGGGCAGTTCAAAACATGAAGTTGGAATAATAGACAATTGTGAAGGTGATTCGATAAACCCTATGCCTGGCACTTAGATATGATTTGCACAATATCCATGTGGGTGTAGATCCCTCCTTGGATTGTGCCCTGGTTGTTGCTGAAGATGATGGAGCAGTTTAATCCAGATTAGCCACAGAGATTCTACGTTGTTCGTTACTGATATTTTGTCCCTCCTTGGTTTACTTTGTTTTCCTAACAATGCATTTTTGTACGTAGATTCAAACAGAATTCCGGATGTTTTTGCAGCTTGCTTTAGATGTTCGAAAACCTAAAATTGTGCAGTTCACAAAACGAAAAATCATAGTATCCTATGACTACAGCATCAATAACTCTCATTTTCAATCGGTCAGCTCACACAAATACCTCGGTGTAACACATTGTAAGGATACGGAATGGAAGCAGGACTGAATAAAACTCAAGACGCGTTCATACGATTTCTACACCTAGATAAGCGTTCGACAATGTAAAATGGTGCAAGATCGAAGTTGTGAAGAAAATAGCTCTAGGCAGAGACGGGTATATATTAGTACAAGACCCAAGAGGAAATAAGAGTGGAAGACCAAGAACGAAGTGCAAGGATTAAAAAGAGAGTAAGACTTTGATATAGTTATTCGCCTATACTGTTCAATGTTTGCATCAAAGAAGCAATGAAGAAAATAAGAGAGAGGTTCAAGATTCGCACTGAAATACGGGTTGAAAGGATACCAGTGACAATGTTTGCTGATAATATTATCGTTGTCAGTGAAAGTGAATTACTACAGGATCTGATGAATGAAATATACAATATAATGAGTGTAGAATTAGGGGTCAGAGTAAATCAAAGACAATAGTGATGAGATGAAGCATAAACGGGAAAAGCGAGAGTCTTAACATTGGTGATAACGAAGTAAGAAATGGAACCATCACATCGTGTCAGTCAAAGATAAAGGTGGTGGCGAACTGTAATTTATTGATAGAATTAAAGAGCAATATAATCAGTGCACAAAGATGATCTTTTTTGAACTATTGGTGCGACCCATACTCTAATATTGCTCCGTGGTGTGGGACCTGTCCCATATACGAGTAGCAGGGGATATTGAACTGTTCACAATAAAGTCAGCACAGGTTTGTTTGGTTCACAGGAGAATGTAACAGAGATGCTGAAGAAATTGGGAGATGCCTGAAGATACACATAAGCTATCCCGAGAAAGCTTACTTGCCAAATTTCTAGAACATACCGTAAATTTTGAATATACGAGGTGTGTTAAAAAAAAAATTGGGAACGTTCGTAATTTCGCGCCAATGGCGTGTTGGGGCGAAATGCAGTTGACATCCCTGCACGCGCGTGTGCTTAATGTGTAACTGCGGGAAGTTTCACTGTTGTATGTCTGTTAGCTTATTGTTCAGTGCTGTATTGACTAGAACGTTGTGTCGCACAGTTGGCGAACTTCGAGAGGGTATAGTTAGAGGAGCAATGCGCCTGCAATAAATTTTGCGTGAAACTCAAGAAAACCGCCGCTCGGGGTAGCTGCGCAGTCTAGGGGCCTTGCCACGGTTCGTGTGGCTCCCCTCTGTCGGAGGTTAGAGTCCTCCCTCGGCGTGGGTGTGTGTAAGTGGTGCAAGCCTAGGGACTGATGACATCAGCAGTTGGTCCCATAGGAACATAAGAGCTAAACTCAAGAACACCTCTACAGACACACCCCAAATGATGCAGGAAGCCTACGGTGATGAGTGCTTAAGCCGCACTCCGTGTTACGGATGGTTCACACGGTTTAAAAACGGCCGGACGGAAGCTAAAGACGACGCTCGTCCTCCGACTTCTGCCAGCAACGCTTGTGTCAGGAACGTCAACGATGCTGTGCGTGCTGAACGAAGACTGACTGTCCGAGAGATTGCAGAAGAATGTAACATTGCAGTTGGATCGTGAAATCCTAATACAGCATCTTGGAATGTATCGTGTTGCCGCCAAGTTCGTGCCACGGCTCACGAGTTAAGAGCAGAAAGACCTCCACCTCCCAATCTGAGAAGAGCCTTAGGATCACCCAAATGAGAACGAGATGTTCCTTAAGAAAATTATAACTGGTGATGAGACGTGGGTCTGCAGTTATGACGTTGACATGAAGGTTCAATCTTCACAATGTGTAGGGAAATGTTCTGAACGATCAACATATAAAATAGCTTGTCAGGTCAGCTTGGCCCTTGCAGACATTTATTTTCAAAGTTGAAAACCAAGTTGAGAGGACGAAGATTTGTAACGATAGACGCACGGTCCAGCGAAAGGTGAACCAAGTCTGCTCCCAGAAGTGGAAACGGTTTATCAGTCGTGGGGGTGATCATATACAAATATGTGAAGGTATGCGTAGAAAATTTTTGTGGACAAAGTTCCGGAATTTTTTAAACAGACCTCTTAGACGAAAGGTAATGAATACAGGCAAGTGGTCTGCAAATGTTCGTACGCTTGAGTTCGCTTCCATTCGCTGCTGTGGGAACTGGGCTTAATAATAATATTCCCTGTGTGAGATGTAATTGGCAAACTATGTAAACGCTGAGCTGTGCGCCGCTTACAGCCCACGCGAAATTATTCTCGGAGGGACACATCATTATCCCCTTCGTGCCTAAAGTTGCTTCGGCCAAACTCAAACTCAATTGCCAGGCCGATAGCTCGTTATCCTACTGCTCTGCAAGTAACACTTGGTCTGAAACCATCTGTACGGTTATGTAGGTTAAGACACTGCAGCCACTCAAAATGGTGGCTCCACGTTTGCGAGTAACTGACGAGAAAAGAAATTCTGAATTTTGTGTGACACTCCGTAGCATTAAGAAAGCTGAGTGACGTTAGTTGGTTGTGAGGTGTAATGGAAAGGATAATAGATCACATGTTGTGTTCGGATACCAAGATTTAAAAGCCTGAAGTCTTATATTTCAGAAGCAAGGAGCGTAACAATCAAGTGATTTATGAACAGTAAGTGCACACATTTTTGCTCGGTTGATTTTAATTGAGGTTGCAACGTGCAGATCAAGCAAGTACCGTACTGTAGAGTGGTTGAGCAAGAGAAGCGTTTGGAACAAGTGTTTATCCTTATTTTGGATAGTTAGCTTTCTTATCTGAGAAGTAATTGTGGCTAGCCCTTGAAATGCATCACGAATTCCTTCGTCATTCAGTCTAATATCACCTTCCCCCCTACACAATACCCTCCACCTCTCATGATTTTAAAAATGAAAGTGTTCCTAGAAAAGTTGATCACTGTACAGTTTATTTATGTGCCAAAGTTAGTGATAATGTGGGGGAGGGGGAGGGAAGGCCACAGACCTCAGGGACGGGGGGGGGGGGGGGGACAGGGGGTACTGGCAAATGTCTGATGGCACTCAGGAGCAACGGCCTAAGAAAGGCTGGGAACCACTGTTCAACTGCCTGTGAATGTATACTGAACATAAATGTGGAAAACTGACACAACTCCCTTTTTGAATTTTTTTAAATTCGAGTTAACTAGTTTTGGAACCGTTTGAGGGACATCTGAAAATGTGGCGCACAGAATTCGCGTCTTTATTTCTTTAGATTGAATCTGGGTACTGGCTCTTTGACAATAAGACAGAGCACTCTTTAATGTATCGCCACGAGCGGCAGTTAAACGGCGACATGTATCGCGAAACCAAAACACCTACTTACCGTGGCAGCGTGAGCACTATTGCAGTTAATATCCATCTAGCAACTTGCGTTTTAGTTGTCTGTTGGCCACTGGTCAATCTCTTTCCATTGTAAATATAAATACGAATTGTCACCATATATCACAAGCATAACGTTTACCACAGATGTATCTTACAAAGATCTTCACTTAAAAATACAGCATACTTTGCTCGGAAACAATTTTTTTGATTTTTGTGCTTATAACACGACGGCGTGCTGAGAAGATAATGACTCGGTCTGTTTTATTTGAAGTCAGTAACATTCTACATCTTTACTATGGATATCTGCAGCCCTCTGCTTCGTACCGCGTTAGATAGCGGTGTGTGACGTGACTACGTTGGGAGTGAGAAAGAGCTCACAACACTAAAAGCACGAATTCGAAGACTTCGTCCGCATGTGGAGCACTCTCTCCTTGAGCACGGCAGTGCCAAACTACACACGATCGCTGCGGCATCTGCAGCAAGCCGACGTCCTTGGTTCACTGCCGTCGATCATCCTACACACAGTCTCGATTTTCGTCTATGTGCAAAACTAAGAAAACCTTCGAGCACTTCAATTATTTCAAGCGGTGCAAGCAGAGGTAAGGTTGTGGCTCTGTTAACATAGTCAAACAATATACTGTGACGGTGTCAACAAAATAGTATCTAGTTGGGGAAATTGTGCTGGTTCCGAGGGTGAGTGTGTTGAAAACTAAATTTATTGACGTGAAGAATACCGATGCAGAATGTTCATGAAGTTTGTTTTATTTAAAAATCTTTGTGACTTTTCACTCAAAACATGTCAACATTACTTTTCTGTACGTCCTCGTACAATGGATGTCTCAAAAAATACGTACATGGATCAAAATAAGTGTTAACATGAATGCTTTTAACAGCACTAGGTTCAAAAAATTTTAACTGTATGCCAATTGCAGATTAATTTTAATGGCAGCTAGCGCGATTATATGAGTGGACTATTAGATTTAATGGTGAGCATTTATCTAATTTTTAAACATTCTCTGCCTTGTCATTCTTCCTCTCTAAAGTGCCTCGTCTTCCAGTAACACTGTCGATCGATAGCATGATCTGTTGTCCGTCCATGGTTTTTCAGACCATTGATTCAGTGCTGAACCCAAACTGCTGGTCTGAGTTATTTATCCTGGATAATCCTGTGCGTCGTGTGTCACGTATGCCATTAATCTTTCAAAGAAATGGGACTTAACATCTGAGGTCGTCAGTCCCTTAGAACTTAGGTTTAAGTAGTTCTAACTAACCTAAGGACATCACACACACACACACACACACACACACACACACACACACACACACACACACACACACACACACACGCCCGTAGCGGTCGCGCGGTTCGAGACTGAAGTGCCTAGAACAGCTCGTCCACAATGGCCGGCCATTAATGTTTCATTGAATTATTAATTTCAACAAGTTTTATTTATTGTTGCGGAATTGCGCTACCAAAACAATCGAGTTTTGCTATGTGGATGCTGTTGAGAATTTCTGAATTTTCGTACCGCCATATTTTTGACTATATCTTTCGATGGTGTTGTTGTTGTCTTCAGTCCTGAGACTGGTGTGATGCAGCTCTCCATGCTACTCTATCCTGTGAAAGCTGCTTCATCTCCCAGTACCTACTGCAACCTACATCCTTCTGAATCTGCTTAGTGTATTCATCTCTTGGTCTCCCTCTACGATTTTTACCCTGCACGCTGCCCTCCAATGCTAAATTTGTGATCCCTTGATGCCTCCAAACATGTCCTACCAACCGATCCCTTCTTCTAGTCAAGTTGTGTCACAAACTTCTCTTCTCTCCAATCCTATTCAATACCTCCTCATTAGTTACGTGATCTACCCATCTAATCTTCAGCATTCTTCTGTAGCATCACATTTCGAAAGCGTCTATTCTCTTCTTGTCCAAACTAGTTATCGTCCATGTTTCACTTTCATACATGGCTACACTCCAAACAAATACTCGGAGAAACGACTTCCTGATACATAAATCTATATTCGATATTAACAAATTTCTCTTCTTCAGAAACGCTTTCCTTGCCATTGTCAGTCTACATTTTATATCCTCTCTACTTCGACCATCATCAGTTATTTTACTTCCTAAATAGCAAAACTCCTTTACTACTTTAAGTGTCTCATTTCCTAATCTAATCCCCTCAGCATCACCCGATTTAATTTGACTACATTCCATTATCCTCGTTTTGCTTTATTTGATGTTCATCTTATATCCTCTTTTCAAGACACTGTCCATTCCGTTCAACTGCTCTTCCAAGTCCTTTGCCGTCTCTGACAGAATTACTATTTCATCGGCGAACCTCAAAGTTTTTACTTCTTCTCCATGAATTTTAATACCTACTCCAAATTTTTCTTTTGTTTCCTCCACTGTTTGCTCAATATACAGATTGAATAACATCGGGAGAGGCTACAACCCTGTCTCACTCCTTTTCCAACCACTGCTTCCCTTTCATGCCCCTCGACTCTAATAATTGCCATCTGGTTTCTGTACAAATTGTAAATATCCTTTCGCTCCCTGTATTTTACCCCTCTGTCGATGGTATCCTTAATATTTTTCGATACGATCGCATTTCAAATGCTTAATACAGTCCATGACTCAGCTCCATAGAGTAGGACACCGAACATGTAACATCGAAGTAGTCGAGTGCGAATCCTAATGACTGCTCTGAAGGTTCTCAGCAGTCGCCGCGGACTAAATGACTGCAGGGGACTCGATGCATTGGCCATAAGTTTTCTAGTAATTCTGGAGATTTTCCTTTGGACTAAGTATGAAGTCGTTCCTTGTTGCTTAGATCGTGCAGGTTTCAGACCGATTGTGTTAGTATTGCTACACTATTAAGTGTGTATCCACCACCATATCAGGGTATATAATGAAACGGCGGCCCTCTTTCGTCATGCCTTACAAGGAGATATCTCCAGCGGTAGGATCGACTTTTTGAACCATCTATACGGTTATGTAGGTTAAGCACCCAAGTATCGCACACTGCAGCCATTCATCCTGGTGAGTCGACGTTAGCGAGGAAGTGAGGAGAAAAGAAATTCGGAATTTTGTGTGAGACTCGATAGTATGAAGAAAGCCGAATGACATAAGTTGGTTATGAGGATAATTGAAAGGATACTAGCTTCACATGCATGAGGTTGTGGGTTCGAATCTCACCAGAGAAATAAATCTATTTTAGGTCTTTATCGAAGTGACATTGATAATCATATTCCTTCAACTGATGTAAATATATATATATTTTTTTAGTTCCACTCCTGGGTCACGTGATTCAATAGTGATATGAACTTCTTCATTTGGTCTAGTTTTTCTTCTTATCATCCCTTCTCCACTGGAAATATTTGTTTGTGAACTTTTAATTATCTTCATGTATCAATTCCGATTTAATGTCTCCTGTTTTTATTACCCTGTATTTTCGTCTACGTTATTGTGTACATTACATCGATTTCTCACTTTGCTTGAATTTTATTTTACTTAGAAAACATTCTCTCATTTATGTCCTCATCTACACTATAATTTCCATAGTGCACAAAGATTTTATGTTATGTTTTAAATATTTGTATGTCGATTACCATGCAAAAAAGGCACGTCTCCCAAAGAAAAACGTTTTTCACATTAATGCACAGTCAATATAAATAGATTATTTCGTCTTTTGTTTTTTAATTAATTTATCGGAGTTTTGAAGTAATTCAATAGTCAACAGATAGGTATAATAAATTACACATTCACAAAAATTCCGATTGGAAGAAGAATGACATAAAGAAAAATTAAACTAATGGAAAAGTTCATACGGTGACTAAAACGATGTGACAAAAGAATAGAACGAAAGAAATTACATTTAAACCAATAAATAGAGTACAAATAAACATCAAAGTCATTTCGATAAAGATTTTAAAAAAATTTACTGCACCTGACGAGGCATGGTTAAGCTTCTATCGTAACCATTATGACACGTAACCAGACTGTGGAATACGACTTCCTTCACGCTATGTAGCACCAGGCAAAATTTTGAAATCTTTTCCGTCAGTTACTTTCAATCCGAGGGCCACCTGGATGCAGGGATCTTAAGTTGCACTACGGCTTATTTGGATTCAAAAAGTCGATCCCACCGCTGGGGGCTCTCCTTGTTAGTTTTAAAAGTAACAAACGGCACATTTTGAAATAACAGTAATATCGCAGTCCAGTAGCGCCGGACCCTGCAAACTTGAAAGACAACTCCAGCAAAGGCAAAGAAAATTTTACTGTAGCAAGTAAATTACTGTAGGCAACTGAACAACAACGAAATAATAACAATAATAGGTTCGCAGGAGAGCTTCTGTAAAGTTTGGAAGGTAGGAGACGAGGCACTGGTAAAGCTGTGAGGACAGGGCGTGAGTCGTGCTGGAGTGGCTCAGTTGGTAGAGCACTTGCCCGCGAAAGGCAAGGGTCCCGAGTTCGAGTCTCGGTGCGGCACCCATTTTCAATCTGCCAGGAAGTTTCAATAATAATAATAATAGATCCAGTCATATTAATATGACCAACTCCTATTTTCGAGGTCAACGTGTAATAACCCATAGACTCCAGGAGATAGCATTAGTAGGTGATGAATGGGGGTGGGGGGAGGAGGCTGGAAACAGTGAAGTCGTTGTCATAATGCATAAAAGGGGCGATTTATGTGACGTCCAACAGGGCATAATCGTTGGCTTTCTTCCCAAGGGTGGAAGCATTTCCGAAACGGCAAAATCTGTAATCTTTTCACATGCCACTGTATGTAAAGTAAACCGTGAGTGGCAAAATCTCGGTATTCTAATCCGGCTCCAAGGCAAGTGTGTTGGACTACGGGCAGTAGGCGACACAGGTGAACGATAGCTGCAGATGTGTGTGCTGGCGAGAAGACGTGCAACTTTTGTGCAGCTGACAGCCCAGGCGAACCGAGGGCTGCCACCAATGTTTCCTCAACAACTTATGGGCTTCCGCAGTGGGCACCTGGTCCCTGCACCCACGCTGACTGATCTTCATTGGCGTTGAAAGCTTGCATTTGCACGCCGGTACCACAACTGAAAGTCCACTGAGTGCTACAGGTGGCCTCTCCATATTCATCACATTTTGTGCTCCATCGGACAGATTGAAAGCAAACGCCCTGCAACCCTGAGGGAGTGTTATGGTGTGGGCAATGTTTTAGTGGCACTCCCTGGGTGATCTCGTTGTTCTGAAAGGCACAATGGATCAACCCTAGTACGCACCTATCCTTGGGGACCATATCCACCCCTAGATGCACGTGTAACATAGCTCGCAGTGTATGTGCGTGGTTCTGAAAGCTCTAGGATGAATTTACCGTACTGCCCTCACCACCAAATTTTCCGCCTTTAAACCCAATCGAGAATCTGAAAGGTCACCTCGATCGAGTAGTTTGTGCCACGGATCCTCAATCGATAGAATTCTATCGCAGCATGACAAGTACTGGTGTCGGAATGGCTTCTTATGACTGTCGTTACATCATTGACTCTATTCCTGTGCGTCTCGTGCTGCAGAAGGTGTTTATTCGGTATTTTAACACGTGGTCAGATTACTGCGACTGGACAGTGTAATAATACTAATAAATTTCGCGTATTTCAGTGCCCTCGTTTAAGTCTTTCAATTGGACGGCACTTTGAAGACATGCTTATCATTAACGTACTCCAGTTGTCCAACCGGGGAAAGGGAATCGGCAGTTTAACGTGGAATCCGCACCACATGTTGTTTCTACCGACTCCTCATATCATTGAGAGGTGAAGGCTGTATTAAAAGCAGACAGAAAAATTTATTTGTTCATCTGGGATTCGATCCCGAGATTCTCGATTTGCAGGCACGCGCTGTGCCGGTAGACCACCAGGTCCAACAGTTACGAGACGGTAATCGAACTGTATTGGCAGAGTATTTCGTCGTATTTTGCGTCACGTAAATGTGCTGTGGTGTAAGCCAAAGTACATTCACGCTAAGGGCATCAGTTCCGATCCCAGAAAAATGTGCAGCCAGAGCAGTATTGTAAGTAAAAATCAAACTCTTCCATTTTTCTTACCGAATTGCTATACATCTAGAAAACAAACCAAAATTGTGAAAACATTTCATACAAGATTACTGACAAATTTTTATGAGTAAAAATAAACGGGTATGGTAATATACATGGAGGTGAATGAAAAGTAGTGGCAGTTTGGCTATAATTCATGTCAGTCTTCTTTGACTAAAATACACTTGATCACATTTCCGTCTCGCGTCTCGATCACTTTCCACACCCACATGAAAGATGTCATACACTGTCAGTGCATCCATCTGTGATGATGTCTCGCTAGGACCGCCATATGGTGCCTTATCATTTGCTGTAAGACGTGCCACGAAATACTTCGTTCATTTGGGTGATCAGGCCATAATTGGGGGGACTCTACCGGATGAATACGGTGGATGTCCCAGTATGTCCCGCTGCCACGTATGCGGTGCTCCTGCACAGGGCTCGTCGTTTGGCGTCGTGTAAGTTGGTAGAATGCAGCGCTGGAAGGAAAGATTGTTGCGCGCTCCGACCACGTGCCCTTCCAGTCTGCACCCAAGCACCTTTTTCGTGTTTCCCAAACATACTATTTAGGCACTCGAGCTAGCCTCTCCAACTCAGAGAGAGTACACACTGCAACTGACTCAAACACGACTTGTGCTGATGACTTTACTACTTCAGCCCACCATCTGTCAGCAACAGAAAGTGTGCGTACCGAATGACTCACATCCGTCATGTTATGGCATTGTGCTACCACTTTTTATCCAACACATGCAAAGACGCATGTGTGACTACTTGTTGTCTCCCATCTTGGTAGTGGCCTAATTATTGTGAGGTTTTGAAGTGCATTATCTATACGTGGTGTATCAAAAACAATCATCCGACCTGGGCCGTCTATATTTCTGGAACTAAGAAACATATACAATGAATACAATGAATTTTGTCCTTTGATGTACGAAAACTAAAAAAGTTATTTTCATCCTTTTCATTGGTGTTCAATATGCATCGTTGAGATGCACGGAACATGTCAATGCGGTGTTCAAATTGTACCAACACTGCAGCAAGCATGTCTGGAGTTACAGTTTCCACAGGTGCTGTTATGCGATGTCTCAGTTCATTTATTGCTGTTGGTAATGTAGGTACATAAAGAGTCTCTTACTAAACCATACATATATAATCACATATAGTCGGGTGCGGTGACCTTGGAGTCTAGTAGTCTAGGGGTGAGTGATTTAGTCCAGTGTGAACGATCCATCGTTCAGCAATCGTTTGATTTAGAAATTCCCACACTTCCAGATGCCACTGTCGCGGTGCCCCATCGCATTGGAAAATGAAGTCGTTCATGTGGGAAGAGAAAGTTTTCAGGCATATCGAGATATATGCTTACTGTAACAGTGTTTCCGGCAAAGAAATATGAATCATACACATTTTCCCTCTAAACTGTACAAAATACATTAAATTTAGGAGAGTCTATTTTATGTTGTACACCTTCATGTGGTTGTCCCGTACCTCATATTGTCACATTATGACAGTTCACTTCTCTGTGTAAATGGAGTGTTGCCTCGTCACTAAACACTGACTGTGGGAGAAAACGGCCATCCTCCACCTTGACAAGAGTGAAATTATGGAACTTCACACGATGTTATCGCCCTCACGAACAGCTCGCATTAGCTGAATTTAATATTGTTTGATGCATAAACGTCGACGCAGAGACGCCAGACGGACATCGGGGACGTGCTGAGCTCTCGAGCTGCACGGCGAACGGATTTCTGCGAACCCCTCGTGAAACTGTGGCGGATGCGTTTGACGTCTGTGTCAGGCATTCGGGGACGGCCCGGCGATTCGCCTTTCCGCAAACCTTCTCTTTCTCTTAATCGTTGATGCCATCATCTAATGCTCTGTGCTGTAGGAGGATCATCATCGTACCTTGTACGAAAGTCACGTCGAACACTTATTACTGCCCACACTGCGCAAAGTGCAGAACACAAAACGCTTCCTGTCGCCGCGACACCATTTTTACTAGGACTGAAATGGTCGGACAGTGCTGCTGCCAAGCGGTAACCATGTAAAGCCGTAGGGTTTGCTCTTTCCAGCAGTACGCTATTCACGTACATATGTCGAATAACATAATAGTTACTTTTTTTAAAAAAATCGGTTGATCCTTTTTGATACACCCTGCATATTTACACTCTAAACAGTACCACCAATAAATTATCCCAGAGTGAAGGAAATTGTTAGATGTGATGTACGTGTAAAGGCAAACAAATGATAACAATTGCTGTTAAATTGGGTGACTCATTCAGGAGAAAGTCATAACGCGTTGGTCCACCTCTGGCCCTTAAGGAAGCAGCTATTCGACTTGATTTTCATTGATAAAGTTGGTGGATGTCCTCCTGACGGATGTCGTACCATATTCAGTTCAATTGATTTGTTACATCGTCAAAATCTCGACCTGGTTGCAAGGAGAATCCCATATAGCTCCAAAATTGGGGAGAGAGGTGGAGATCTTGTTGGCCAGTGTACTGTCACGTACGTACACACAGATGAAACTCTCAACATGTGTGATGCATAAAATATCGTCTACACTGAAAGCGTTCCCAGCAGAGGTTAACCCCTCCTAATGGTAAAAGGTGGTCATACCGCATATTGAAGTCCACTACCAGATGTCTGGATACTTTTGATCGGATAGTGTATTTCAGAATGTTAGCAGTGGCCAGAATTTGGAACATTCGGCTTTGAGCTTAAAGCTGGTGCGAGGCTGTTCAAGATACCTCTAAAAATAGAGACATCTGGCAGCATTAGAATGAAATGTCCATCAAAGAAGCTGTGTTGCGCTCTCTACCTACAGTTGTTCTCGTGGGCGTCAGAGCCCCCGTACGCAAGAGGCCCCCTGGGTTTTATACTGCGGACACGGTAGTCGCGCCTTGTGAGCTCTCAGAAATTATGAAATGTATTCGAAATTTCTATTATGGTGGAACAACAACTGTACAATATACCGGAAACATGCACGATGTTCCGAAATTTCCGTTACAAACTCCTAGTGTAGATGGGGAATGAGTACACAATACTCGTATTCTGAATTGGAACCCATCTCCTGTAACGCACCGTTTCCTCGCTACAGCCGTCGGAAAACATGTTAGTAACGCGACCACTTGTACAAGTAAGTCATTAGCTGTGACCCAGTACATCGATAGTTCCACAATTCCACTCACTGAAAGGAAACTTGATAAGTTTTCAGAAACACTCTTCTTTACAATACGGCCTTTTGAAACTTAGGTGCGCTGCGTCTCTTTGTAGCACTGCAGTCACCCCTGCTGACGGTGAACGCACCATTATCTCAAAGTCGTTGCGCAGTTGTGGCGAAAAGCGTATGCCGTGAAGTTGGACGCTGCTGAGAACGAGCTTGATAAAGGCGACGAACTTCGCCATACAGTAGGATCATATCGGTGTATTCGGCAAAAGTGCACTCCGCAATATTTCTCTAATACTGAGAGACACTTGAGTGACGCACGAACCTTGTCAGAGTGGCAGGGCTGACGGTGAATGACATCCGAAGTAAGCATCTTCCCCCACCCCTTCCGCCATCCCACGATGGCTACCCTGTTGCATACCCACCTAGCAAACATGTATTCAAACGGCTGTAGCACGGAAAGTATACGTTTCCGTACGGGGGTTCAAATTAAAAATGTGGTCGCTTAGTTCTCTCTAAAAGTGCTAGAATTTCGGAAAACTCTGTATCTGTCCAGTAAACCGTACAGCTGGTGTCGTACCACATTCGAAATATCCGATTATATTTCAGGATTTGGGTGTTATGGCATTTTGCAGAAACATTACTGAATTTTGCTGTATATTGTTATCATTAAAGTGAACTACCGTTTCTGTCTCCATACCATAAATCATAAGTACCATTTATATCGTTTCAAGCACTATTCAGCTGCTAGGTTTTAGGAAAAAATAATTGTATCATTCTCAAAATATCGGACAGAAGCGATATAGTTCCTACAAAGAACGCTAGCGAAGATGAACAAGTGCTCATGGTTCCTGATGTATGCATTTAACAGCCTATGTGTACTGCACATTGTTTTCTTCTCTCGTTCCGTACCACCACACCTGAAAGTTTCCTGTCCTACATCTTAGCAACAACGATAACGGTACATACTGAGGTAACAGAAAGGTTCTCTGTTATAATTTTCCGGTACAAGGACATAATCTCAAATTTATGCATTTTTCCATCTGCATCATCTTAGAAAGGTTGTAACATCTTCGTGGGATCCCTCTATTTTTGTAGGCACCGGTATCTATAACTTTGACGCTCTGTAGCGTCGCTGGATGACGTTTTCAGAAGTAGATTCCTATGTAAAACTTCATCAGTTACGTCCCCTGAACAGCCCTGAGTAGTGTTAAGCATGATTTGTGAAACACCCTGTATAAAGAATGAATAACATCAGGGAATGGACTAGAATCCTGTCTCACTCACTTGTCACGTATTTCCTTTCTTTCATGTCCTTCAACTCGTACAGCTGCTGTCTCGTTTCTGGTGGAGTTCTAAGTAATGCTTCGCTCGCTATATTTTATTCCTGGTTGCATCTTAAATTCAAACTGTATATTCTGGTCAACACCGTCAAAAGTTTTTTCTGTATCGAAAGATGTTATAAATATAGGTGCTGTTCCCTCCAAATTGATTTTCCTCTAAATCAGCTTCTGTAAGGTGCTCCATTCCTCTGCAAATAGTTTGTATCAGTATTTTCAGCTAGGAGTTATCATAGTGGTGGTTTGAAAATATTCGCACTGACCACGAGTTGCCTTATTTGGTATTGGTGCTATTACGCTTCTCGTTTAGTGTGAGGATTTAGCGGGTATTTCAGCCGGCGTACTCGTTCAGGAATGAAGCAGCAAATCCCGGCAGAGTGAGTCGTCGCCAGGTCCGCTAGAGCCCACTGGTAGCCAAGCCCTGCGCTACAGACAACTGACTGTGTGAGGGACCAGTAGCGACACCTAGCAGCGATGTGGTGAAAAGGAAATAGTATTGCTAAAAGTTTTATCCACGCCTTTTAGCAGTTAGAATGGAGATATGGCACGGAATTTAATAGAAAAAGAAAACAGCTATAGTAGCAGTCTCTCTCTCGCAATGCAACAATAGTACAACAACAATAGACCAACTGAATCTGTAGAGGTAGTAATAAAATTTATTTTCTGACCTGCAAGATACTTTCATATAAAGCTGAGCCTGAGAGGATGTCAGCTAACTACCGTCAGAAATATAATATGAAACATGTAGACCTGTCAGAAAAATCGTCAAGAAATTCGTTTTTTAAATGTTAAATGTTATCTGTTTAATTTAACATTCAGCTCACATAAAACCAGGATAATTATCCTCTTTCATACAAAGAAAGAGAGTACCTCATTAGTGACCTGTGTCATATCATAATCTCATTTCGACTCTTGAATAATTAAAAAAAATTGATATAATATTTTGCATTTCTTTTGACATTGAAAGAATTTATCCTGTTCCTGCACTGAGAATGTACTAAGTAAATATCTAATATATGTATCAGTATTATAGCCAAATTTATTTTTCTAATTACTGATTATTAAATACCAAAACAGCTTCCAATTTCTTGTAGTTATCTTAGCAGCATTTAGAACAAAAACGATAATAAAACGTATTAGTTTTTTTTAGTAAGGATATTATTTCATTGTTGTAATCCTACAAATGTTCATGATACTATGCTGTTTCTTTTGACAGTGAGATATAATATGTAGAAAGTACCTGGAAAATATATGCAGATGCGGTCTGGTGAAGAAAGTGTGCGTATTAAAATTTAAAATAAGTGATTGCAGCAGCATAATGAGGTATATTTTATATTGTGGGAGTGATCTCCACGTGGGATCCGAAGCACGGACCCCACGGGGGTGCCCGGCATGCGCCACATGCCAGGGCAGAGGTGGAGGCTAGTGTTCGGAAGTCTGAAAATTCCAGCGCCGGCCGGGGATTGAACCCCGGCCCGGCTGGGGCGAATAGCCCCAGCCGAGGCGCTGGAACGTTCCAGACCCCCTTACCACTAGACCACCGGGGACCCCGGCCGTTTCCTGCTCCATAGTCCAGCTAGTGGTCTTAGAGCACTTCCTGTTGTCGGCTGTGTTTACATCGGACGCTGAGTGGCATAGTGTAGCCGGCAACATTAGAACGCTGTGAGGGGGAAGTGTTTACCTCCGACTAGTAGCTGTCCCCCCTACCCAGGTGAAGTAGCTTTACAGTTACCAAAGACATTTGAAATCAGCCTTTGCGACTGTATGCAGTCGACGGTTGTTAATCGTTTGTTTCAACCTGTTCCCAAATGCCTCGAGAAAACCGAAGCAACTTCTTCACTAATCGAGGCGACTGTCATATCAAAACGACCCGCAGACATTCTATAATTAAAAGTCAACGCCTAGCTTACACCAGATAATTCTGTCTGTTTCATCAGTTGTTTTAACAGTGCACGAAATACCACAGCATATTATTAATCCGTTGCAAATAAATTTCTGTGTGTGCAGTTCAGGTCTGCGCCGTAGATTTTTCGTGAAAACGTCGGGATAAAATCGTAACATGTGTTTCATATTAATATGAAACACTCACAATTTTGGACTTTTCAGTGGCTGGGGTACGATATAGCCTTTGAGTACGTTATCGCGTTGCGCAATTTCTTCCTTTTTTTTCCGACTCTGAGGGAGCTGTCGCCTTCTCTCAGCGCTGCCCTTTTTAGGCTTTTCTCGCGTTTTCTGTAATTTAGAGCATATTTACAAGTCCTGAGACGAACTCTCCCTTTGTGTCGTAGGTTTAAACTCAATATAGATTTTCGTTTATATTCCGGCGAATATTTTTATTTTCTGTTACTCCTAGCGGCGCTCCCTAAGCTGTTCATCGCAATGACTCACGAATGAGAATCCTAGCTTACAGCTACACCAGTTTACAACTTTACACAAAGATGATTCCTAACAATGACCCGCATATGCCAACACAGGCAATAAGCGACAACCACGTGGACTTAACCTTTGTTTGCGCACTGTCGGTCTCGTAATTAATAGTGATTCAAATCTGACGCCATGTTGTCATATAAGAAACTCCGACCAAGGAGAAACTAGACGTTTTCACGTCAGAATACCTTCCAGGAAGTTTTCGACTTTCGTAAAGCAGAAACGAGTTTCGACGCTGTGGAATGCTTCGAGAAGTAGTAGGTGACGAATTGTTTCGGGATTCCACTATCCATGCTGCAAACGATCATCGAGCAGAAAGATAATGTTGCTGATAATTGTTAAAAGGCGGGAGCAAGCAGACCGGCGAGGCGAGTTCCCGCCTCTTGCTGAAAGCTTATGGAATTGGCTTACTCAGTGCAGGGTAGCAAGGGTATTTGTCGGAGGTTATAGCTTAACGGAACGCTAAATCATTAACGGTTAGTCTGGGAACCGAAGTCACAGATACAAATAAGAAGTGACACGCTAAATCCAAAGACATAAGGTGGTTTATAAGAAATTTAGTTCACAAAATGCATCCATTCGTAACAGTTTGTTCAGTATTGAAAAAATGAATGAAGCTGAATTTATGTATTTTTGAAGATTTGTGCGTGCCTTCCGTTTCAAATACAAAAGGACATAACATGTAAGAAAACTGGGAATACAATAGAAAAAAAGTCGAAATTTTATTTAGATTTTTCCTGATTCCATCTGGAATAAAGGAGAGTTAAATAGAATTAATTTTTCTAACTTTTTCTTACATCCTTCGAATTGTGCAGACTCGATTGTAACTGGCCCTTGGGCTTCGAATTTTCTAGAGTCTGCATTAATGTCTGGAAAGTAAAAATAAATCTCCTCGTGCTACTATCCACTTTTCAGCGGATGCTGATTTGGTTGTCCTTCTTAGTATATCAATATGATTCTAGAGTCGTAATCCACGTACGCAACGCTGTTACGGTATAAACGTACGTTTATTTTTACCAAAGTTGCGTAAGAATGCGCTTTTGCTATGCATCCCCACTCCTTAAATCCGCCATCAGGAAAAAGAAAGTGAATACCCTTTCCTTTGTTTTTCACCCTTCATCGATGACAAGTGATAATGACTTGGCAGCAGAGACCTGTTTAGCTTGAGTGAGTGCTTAAACGAAAGGCATGGATGAATAAAAATACAAAAGAGATATATACGTAACGTCACGTAACCATGAAGAAAAGCAGACTTGGTTTATTTTACCATATCAGTTAATTCTTTTAAAACATCGTAAGTAGAATTACCAATTTCGGTTGCTTTCTACATCTAGGAACGTTCTTTATAATAGATAAGTCTCTGATATTCACTTACAGCATTGTTGTGTCTTTTCCCCTTGCATTTGTGAATTGTCTTCTCAGACTGCAGATTTCTGAGCAGCACTGGTGCCATTAGCCTAAATTTATGTTGGTCTACAGCGCTGAGGTTGATCCCTCACCTGTGGTCGACTGAGAGATCATTCCAAAGCCTGACAGGCAGCGAACGACTTTGCGAGGGGCCGATCGTAGGGCCTCCAGAGGAAGCTTCTTGGAACGCAATTTCTGGGCGTTCACAGAAGGTGAGTTTGCTGGTAGTTCGGAACTCCAATAATAGGCGAGTAATTGGGCCCCCTTAATAACATGGCTGCCAAGGAGGGGAAGGACGGCAGTGTGCACAAGGTGGGGGAGTCATTCCTGATTTGTAAAGAGTGTTCCGGATGCCATGAAGAGTACAGGGCGCAGCCAACAGCATGTGGTGGCCCCAGTCGGTGCCAATGGCGTGTGTCGCTTTGGATTGGTTTTGTTTAGCGGATATGGTTAAGCGAGTTTAAGGCGGAGCTCACAATCTGCACCATCATCGACAGAACTGACTGTGGTCCTTCGGTGCAGAGCCAAATGAAAGGTATGAACCATAGGCTCGGGTGGTTATCTTACTGTGTAGGCCTCAGAGTCCTTGACTTGTGCCATAGGGTAGTGGGTTTCTGGATTCCGCTTAATAGGTCAGGAGTCCACTACACGGGTAGTGGGGGCGGCTGGGGTGCATTTTTAGGTTAGAGGGTCTCAGGAAAACATAGAAATGGCGTCTGTCTAAAAGGGGGCAGGTAACACACAGTAAGGTGGTTGTAGAAACGATTGGTGTTGTAAATTATCGTAGCTGTGTTGGGAAAGAACCTGAGCTCCAGGCCCTAATAGAAAGCACTAAAGCTCAAACAGTTATAGGTACGGAAACCTGGCTAAAGCCGGAAATATGTTAAGCCGAAATTTTTTCAAACGACCTAACAACGTTCAGAAGGGATAGATTAAACATAGTTGGTGCTGGAGTATTTATTGCTGTCAGAAGTAGTTTACCTTGTAGTGAAAGTGAAGTAGATAGTTCCTGCGAAATAGTTGGGTAGAGGCTGTACTTGTCAATCGGACTAAACTGGATCGTTTTACCGACCCCCGAGTGAGAGGATATAGTTGCTGAACAGTTCAAAGAAAACGTGAGTCTCATTTCAAATGGTACCCCACTCACACAATTATAGTCGGTGGTGATTTCAATGTATCCTCGATATGCTGGAAAATTTACACGTTTAAAGCCGGCGGCAGGCTTAAAACGTCACCTGAAATAGTACTGAATGCTTTCTAAAAAAAGTATTTTGAACTATTAGTTCGTGAGCCCACTCGAAGCATAAATGGTTACGAAAGCGTACTTGACCTCATAGCAGCAAATATTCCTGGATGAATAGGTAGTATCATGACGAATACAGGGATTAGCGACCACAAGTCAGTTGCCTGTACACTGAATACTGTAACACCTACAACCATCAAAAAGAAACTTAAAGTACATCTGTTTAAAAAAAGCTGACAATGCTCTTAACGATTTTTAAGGAAACAGCCTCCACTCCTTCCGATCTGATCATGTAAGCGTAGAAAAGATGTGGAATGATTTCAGAGAAATAGTATCGATTGCAATTGAGAGATATATATACCACATCAATTAATAAGTGATGGTACTGATCCCCCACGGACAAAACGGGTGAAATCGCTGTTGCAGAAGTAACGAAAAAGCATGCCAAATCTAAAAGAATCCAAAATCCGCAAGACTGGCAATGTTTTGCAGAAGTTCTAAATATAGCGGTTACTACAGTGCGAGATGCTCTTGATAATTTCCGCAACAAAACTCTGTTTCGAAATCTGGCGAAAAACCCAGAGATTCTGTTCATGCATAGAGTACACCAGTGTCAAGACGCAATCAGTACCTTCACTGCGCGAAAGTAACGGTGGAGTCACTGATGACAGTGTCACTAAAGTAGAGTTAAGAAACGTGGTTTTCCGAAACTCCTTCAGCAAAGAATACGAAGTAAGCATTCCCGAAGCCCAGTCAACAGAAAGTGCCAAAATGAGAAGCATATATCCTCGGTGTAGCAAAGCACCTTAAATCACTTATTAAAGGCAAGGTTTCCGTTCCAGATTGTATACCAGTCAAGTTCCTCTGAGTGTGCTGATACAATAGCTCCATGTTTAGTAATTATATACAACCACTCACAGAAAGATCCGTACCTAAAGACTGAAAAATTGCTCAGGTGACACCAATTTCTTAAAGTACTGCCTTTTGTGATGTTTAACAATATTGTTGGCAAGCGTACTTGTTATACAAATGGGCACGGCATAGGCTTACGGTCGTAAAATATATTTCAGCGTTAAACTGGAAATAGTTGTAGGATTTAATTTCTTGTACATTAGGTTTTTGTGTTGGAGAAGATTCTCATCAGTAATTTTAATAGTCTCAAAAATGTGAATGTTAGCAAGTAAATTAACTACGTTAAGGGATATGAAATTACCATCATCAGGAATGGAAAAGTTTTTAATTTTAGCTGTTAGTTAAAGGGAATTTTTGACAGTGTAGTTTTCTTCAAAGACATAATACTCTTTAAATGGTGTATGAGATTTTTTGCCGATTTCATAGAAGCGCCGTCTGTATAGTTAACACTGTGGACAGGAAGCGAAGGCGGCGTGCAGTCGGAGGCGATACTGGGTTCGTAGCGGTGGGCACCAATTGTCGTCTACGACGGGACTGCCCGGGAGGCACACTCACACTCACATTCGAGTGGCCGCACGTGACACGGTGGATGCAGCAGAAGGTCCATAGCAGCAGTGACCCTGTCGCGGATGCGTGCACCACCTGTTCTAGTGTCTCGTGTACACGAAGGACCTCTGCGGACCGAGCTGCAACTTTCTTAGCTCGCTGGACTGTGCAGTTACTGATTTACAGGGGGTTATGCTCTATGCAGCCTGCCTGGCAGAGGTGTGTTGCAGGGTGGCATCAGAGCCTGACGGCTTCCGCGACTGGACAAATGAACTGGCGATAAAAAAAAATCATAGCAACAAACGAACAAAAAGTCATGTAGAGTAATGAAATTTCGGGAATACGTCTGTCTATGTAGGATATTTAAGTAATTAACATTGCAGCATCACAGGGCAACGTAAGCGCGAAATAAGCCGTTGCAAAAGTGACATGCTGGTAAGTTAATAACAGATGTAACGATCAGAATGTTGAATGCAAGCATTGAAACGGGCACGCATTGTGTTGTAATGGTTTGCGATGTCAGTTTTGTGTCGCAAATGCCGGTGGTTTGGGGGTCAGTGAAATGCATGCTACTGGGCGCCTTGGCTCGGGGCTGTCCCTGAAGTAATCGATTTTTATTTCGTTATGTCGTCGACTGCTGTTCGAATTGCTACTGCAGAAGAAATGTGATGTGCCAGAGACGTACGCCAGACACGACTGCCTTCCCTCTTGGTAGCGCCACGTGACCGGTTGGAGCTCGAGCTTTTTGCGACCGTACATTCTCGCGGTCACCGCTGCCAGTATACAGTGCTACATTTCTGCCAAGTCTCCTGCGAAATCGCTGGAGGAACATCCAGCTTCTCGTGGCCCTATTACACGACCTCGTTCAAACTCATTAAGATGATCGTAATGGCGTCTCTGTCTCCTCAAAGGCATTCTTGGCTAAGATCAAACCACCACGTCCAATCTAGAAGGTAACTAACGCTCACAACCGCCACGGCGTGTATTTACAGCAGACCTGATCTGCACCCTCACAGTGCCCCTACTAACACCATTCTTATGCGACTGGCGCGAAATTTAAATCGACACTATTTTTCAATTGTAGAAACACGCCTACCAACTTTCGTTTATCTCTCACAACTGCTTGTGGTGTTGCGATTTTTTCCGTCGCTGTATGTTCAAGAATTCTGCAGCAAATGGATGTTAACGATATTGGACTGTAATTTTGCAGGTCCGTCCTATTACTGTTCTTATACACTACTGGCCATTAAAATAGCTACAGATGATAAACGGGTATTCATTGGACAAATATATTATACTAGAACTGACATGTCGTTACATTTTCACGCAATTTGGGTCCATAGATCCAGAGAAATCAGTACCCAGAACAACCACCCCTGACCGTAATAACGGCCTTGATACGCCTGGGCATTGAGTCAAACAGAGCTTGGATGGCGTGTACAGGTACAGCTGCCCATGCAGCTTCAACACGATACCACAGCTCATCAAAAGTAGTGACTGGAGTATTGTGACGAGCCCGTTGCTCGGCTACCATTGACCAGGCCTTTTCAGTTGGTGAGAGATCTGGAGAATGTGCTGGCCAGGGCATCAGTCGAAAATTTTCTGTATCCAGAAAGGCCAGTAACATGTGGTCTTGCATTATCCTGCTGAAATGAAGGGTAGAGCCACGGGTCGTAGCACATCTGCAATGTAACGTCCACTGTTCAAAGTGCCGCCAATGCGGACAAGAGGTGACCGAGACGTGTAACCAATGGCTCCCCATACCGTCACGCGGGGTGATACAGCAGTATGGCGATGACGAATACACACTTTCGTGATGTTGTAAACAGAACCTGCATTCATCCGAAAAAATAGCGTTTTGCCATTCGTGCACCCAGGTTCGTCGTTGAGTACACCATCGCAGGCGCTCTTGTCTGTGATGCAGCGTCAAGAGTAACAGAGCTCATAGTCCATGCTGCTGCAAACGTCGTCAAACTGTTCGTGCAGATGGTTGTTGTTTTGGAAACGTCCCCACCTGTTGACTCAGGGATCGAGACGTGGCTGCACGGTCCGTTACAGCCATGCGGATAAGATGCCTGTCACCTAGACTGCTAGTGATACGAGGTCGTTGGCATCCTGCACGGCATTCCATATTCTGCTAACAGTCATTGGATCTCGACCAATGCGAGCAGCAATGTCGCGCTCCGATAAACCGCAATCGCGATAGGCTAGAATCCGACATTTATCAAAGTCGGAAACGTGATGGCACGCATTTCTCCTCCTTACACGAGGCATGACAACAACGTTTCACCAGACAACGCCGGTCAACTGCTGTTTGTGTATGAGAAATCGGTTGAAAACTTTCCTCATGCCAGCACGTTGTAGTTGTCGCCAGCGGCGCCAGTGTTGTGTGAATGCTCTGGAAAGCTAATTATTTGCTTATCACAGCATCTTCTTCCTGTCGGTTATATTTCGCGCATGTAGCAGGTCATCTTCGTAGTTTAGCAATCTTAATGGCCAGTAGTGTACATAGGAGTCACTTTTATCCAGTCATTTGGGACTTTGCGTTATGCGAGAGATTCACGATAAATGTAATCTAAGTAAGGGGCCAATGCCGTAGAGTACTGTTTGTGAAACCGAATCGGTATTCGGAAAGGACCTGGCGACTTATTTGCTACCAAATGTTCCAGCTGCTTCTCTAGGCTAGGAATGTCCATTACCGTGCTGTCGACACGAGAGTTTAACGACTGCGTGTATCTACGATTCTGCTGCGTGAAATATTCCTAAAACATGAAATTTAAAACTTGAGCATTCCTTTTGTTGTTTTCTACTAGCACACCAGGCTGAAGCTTCGCTCCCCACTCAGCGGTTTTACGCAGGACCAGAATAGTCTCGCGATCTCTTCAAGATAATTTGTTGAGGTATGACGGTGGCAGCTTTATGCTCGAGCATCGATCTTTCCACAGAAGCAAGAATCTCTACTAACCTTGAATTGTTGTTAGCGTGCTCTCTGTTGAACTGAGAGTGCAACAGTCTCTGCTTCATCATCATTTTCCGCAATGTATCTTCTCCATCCTTCATTCGCTTACTAGGCACATAGTTTTCCACAGCACGATTTAGAATATGTTTAAACTTGGCTTATAATTACTCTACACCCATCATACTGGAACTAAATAATGTCCATTCACTGTTTGAGATTCTAACAACCGCTTTTCTGCTCAACTACTCTCCTAGCTTTCTTGATTGATTTAATAACTTAAGTAACCATCGTCGCTACGGCGACGTCATTATCACTAACGCCTGTCTCTGTAGTGACACCCTCGGTGAGTCCAGGCATCTTTGTAGCTACATGCTCTAAAATACTTACATCAAAAAAAGTTTAGCATCACTTCCATTGGTTCTGGAAACTATTCCAATTTTTTGTACAGAGATCGATATAAACATCGTTTCCGCCCTTTTTATTGCTCATAAAAATGGCACATGGCATGTTGTACCACCGTATAGCGAGACCTTCAGAGTCGGTTGCCCAGATTGGTGTACACACCGGAACCTGTAATACCCACTACCACGTCCTCTTGAATTAATGCACGCCTGTATTCGTCGTGGAATACTATCCACAAGTTCATCAAGGCAGATTGTCCCATTCCTAAAGCTGATTCGGCGTAGATCACTCAGTGTGGTTGGAGGGTCACGTCGGCCATAAACAGCCCTCTTCATTCTGTCCCAGGTATGTTCGATAGGGTACATGTCTGGAGAAAAATGGTTCAAATGGCTCTGAGCACTATGAACATTGACTTACGAGGTCATGAGTCGCCTAGAACTTAGAACTAATTAAACCTAACTAGCCTAAGGACATCACACACATCCATGCCCATGGCAGCATTCGAACCTGAGACCGTAGCTGTCGCCCTGCTCCAGACTGTAGCGCCTAGAACCGCTCTGCCACTCCGGCCGGCACATGTCTGGAGAATATGCTGGCCACACTAGTCGGGCGATGTCGTTATCCTGAAGGAAGTCAGCCACAAGATGTGCACGATGGAGCCGCGAATTGTCGTCCATGAAGACGAATGCCTTGGCAATATACTGTATACTGCCGATCTCGTTGCACTAAAAACGAAATTAAAAAAGCGGTCGGAGGATGGCATTCACGTATTGTACAGCCGTTGCGGCGCCTTCCATGACCACGAGAGAGTACATCGGTCCCACATAATGGCACCCCAAAACAGCAGGGAACCTCTATGTTGCTGCACTCGCTCGACAGTGTATTTAAAGCTTTCAGCCTGACCGGGTTGCCTCCAAGCACGTCTCCGACGATTGTCTGGTTGAAGGTATATATGAGACTCATCGGTGCAGAGAACGTGATGCCAATGCTGAGAGGTCCATCCGGCATGTTGTTGGGCCCATCGGTACCGCGCTGCACTGTGTCGTAGTTGCGAAGATGGATCTCGCCACGGACGTCGGGAGTGAAGACGTGCATCGTGCAGGTTACTGTGCACTGTTTGAGTCTTAACACGACGTCCTGTGGCTGCACGAAAGGCATTATTCAACATGTTGGCTTTGCTGTCGGGGTACCTCCGAGCCATAATCCGCAGGCAGCGGTCATCGATTGCCGTAGTCGCCCCCGGGCATCCTGAGCGAGACATGTCATCGACATCGCTTTCGTTTACTCCGACTCGCCTTGACACTTCACTTGTTGAGAGCCCTTCCTGGCACAAACGAACAATGCGGACCGCTGTATTGACGGTGTAGGCACGGTTGAACTACAGACAACACGAGCCGTGTACCTCCTTCGTGGTGGAATGACTGGAACGGATCGGCTGTCGGACCCCGTCTGTCTAATAGGCGCTGCTCATACACGGTTGCTCACATCTGTGGTCGGGCTTAGTGACATCTTTAAAAAGTCAAAGGGACTGTGTATCTGATACGATATCCACAGCCAACGTTTATCTTCCCGAGTTCTGGTAACCGGGGTCACGCAATTTTTTTTTATGTGTGTATTTCCATTGTATGTGCTCTCTCGAACTAGGTGCTCAAGACAGTTTTCGAAAAAACATGTTCAACAGTACTCTGCAAGGCTACTTATGTGGAAACCTTGTAATGAATCCATCGGTGTCCTTGTCTATGCTCGGAACTAATACTGCACGATTTGGGTACTTCCGCACTACTGGGCGTAGACTTTCTTTGAATAACTCTGTCTCGACGGAATCGGGAGGCCGTTAATAACATCCAACAATTACCTTCTTTTCACCTAAACCTGTTGTGCGTTACCAGATAACTTCACAGCCACACTGAAATCCGACTTGAGTAGAAACAACATTTTTGTCACCCTCGGTAAACGCTTCCCCATCAGTGGCGTTTAACATGTCTTTTCGTTACACGTTCCACGAATCGCTAAACATTTCAGAGCTTTATACTTGGAGTTTCAGACAGCTCTCGGTCCCGAGAATAATTTGTGTGTGACGAATTTCAGAGAGGGCAGTAAAGGCGAAATATTAGGAATATGCGATGTCTGTTCTTTGTGACATGTTTGAATAAACGGACAGCACGCTTTCATATAACTGATTCGCCTCTACGAGCAATGAATCAGGTAGCAGCGGACCCCGGGTTCGAGTTCCAGGGTTGCATACATTTTTTCTCATTGCCGCTGATTCCGCGCAAGGTCTCAGTGCAGCTTACCTTAATAGTTCCTTCCGTTTCCTTTCTCCTCGCTTCAGTCTACATGAAAAGGCAAAATAGCCGGCGGCGAAGATGAGCCGGAAGACACAGATGACCTCCTTATACAGGTTGCACGAGAAATATTAGGCATTGACATAGGTAAGGTAGACACTGGGTGGTACGTGGATTATAAGGTGCTTCGAAATCTCATCCAATAATTGTCAAATTTGTCTCACACCGAAAAAGGACGCAGATCTTCAGCCACGAGAAAAAATAGTTAGCAAGGGCAGGGCTTACTATAAGACAAGATCTTACACTCCTATAAATTGAAATAAGAACACCGTGAATTCATTGTCCCAGGAAGGGGAAACTTTATTGACACATTCCTGGGCTCAGATACATCACATGATCACACTGACAGAACCACAGGCACCAGAGCATGCACAATGTCGGCACTAGTACAGTGTATATCCACCTTTCGCAGCAATGCAGGCTGCTATTCTCCCATGGAGACGATCGTAGAGATGCTGGATGTAGTCCTGTGGAACGGCTTGCCATGCCATTTCCACCTGGCGCCTCAGTTGGACCAGCTGGACGTGCAGACTGCGTGAGACGACGCTTCATCCAGTCCCAAACATGCTCAATGGGGGACAGATCCAGAGATCTTGCTGGCCAGGGTACTTGATTTACACCTTCTAGAGCACGTTGGGTGGCACGGGATACATGCGGACGTGCATTGTCCTGTTGGAACAGCAAGTTCCCTTGCCGGTCTAGGAATGGTAGAACGATGGGTTCGATGACGGTTTGGATGTACCATGCACTAGTCAGTGTCCCCTCGACGATCACCAGAGGTGTACGGCGAGTGTAGGAGATCGCTCCCCACACCATGATGCTGGGTGTTGGCCCTGTGTGCCTCGGTCGTATGCAGACCTGATTATGGCGCTCACCTGCACGGCGCCAAACACGCATACGACCATCATAGGCACCAAGGCAGAAGCGACTCTCATCGCTGAAGACGACACGTCTCCATTCGTCCCTCCATTCACGCCTGTCGCGACACCACTGGAGGCGGGCTGCACGATGTTGGGGCGTGAGCGGAAGACGGCCTAATGGTGTGCGGGACCGTAGCCCAGCTTCATGGAGACGGATGCGAATGGTCCTCGCCGATACCCCAGGAGCAACAGTGTCCCTAATTTGCTGGGAAGTGGCGGTGCGGTCCCCTACGGCACTACGTAGGATCCTACGGTCTTGGAGTGCATCCGTGCGTCGCTGCGGTCCGGTCCCAGGTCGACGGGCACGTGCTCCTTCCGCCGACCACTGGCGACAACATCGATGTACTGTGGAGAACTCACGCCCCACGTGTTGAGCAATTTGGCGGTACGTCCACCCAGCCTCCCACATGCCCACTACACGCCCTCGCTCAAAGTCCGTCAACTGCACATACGGTTCACGTCCACGCTATCGCGGCATGCTACCAGTGTTAAAGACTGCGATGGAGCTCCGTATCCCACGGCAAACTGACTGACACTGAAGGCGGCGGTGCACAAATGCTGCGCAGCTAGCGCCATTCGATGGCCAACACCGCGGTTCCTGGTGTGTCCACTGTGCCGTGCGTGTCATCATTGCTTGTGCAGCCCTCTCGCTGTGTCCGGAGCAAGTATGGTGGGTCTGACACACCGGTGTCAATGTGTTTTTTTTTCCATTTCCAGGAGTGTACAAAGGACCATCTAAGGATTTAAAACAGCGCCACACCCCATTTCGGCCTTCAGAATGTATGTACTCTGGGCGGCAGCATAATTAAGACCGCCGCGCCCCCCCCCCCCCCCCCTGAAAAGAATGCATTTAGAAACGTGTCAGAACTGAACAGCATTAAGAGAAACTATGCGAGCCAAAGCGAAAACCTAGCACCTCTCACCTTAATTTAATACTAATCTTTTGCAACATCTCTCCTTCTCTGAATGCTATCTTGAAATTGCATCTACTCTCCAACTATCTCTGTTTCTGTGCCTTTAGCTATTGTTCTTGTAACTGTAACTCCGTAATTATCTTCCTGCTAGTGTCTTCGACTGTTACCGTTAACTGTAGCATTACTTGATCTGAAACTATTTGCCTGAAATTCTTTACATTGTATGCTATAGCATACAACTGTAGCTATTGTTATTTTCCTGGTTACCTTACTCGCTCACCTACTCGGTTTAAACTGCCGAGAGAAATATCGCAATCACTATTATTGTAGTAATTCCTAACTTGTTGGCATTCTTCGTTAATTTTATAGCGAACTGCTTTTCGTCCCCTGACACATCGTATCTTTTCTCGACGGCACCCCTTCACAACGAATACTCTCCGCTCCTCTCTACTCCGTACTGTAACTGGGTTTTCTCTGTTTGCGATGGTCATCTGTCAGGATGAGCACTACTGCAAAGGGCATTTGATTCTAAAGCATTATGTCAGGGTGAAAAACACTAAATAAATTACTTTTTCTCTCTTAACAACATTTTTGCAGGGTGGGTTCATCCTTGGCTCAGGTATGAGGTAGAATGAAACAGCAGTTTTACATAAGATAACTTTTATTGAAAGTTTTGTACAAGGGTTTCTGGCTGGGATACTGGCAACTGTGTCGTTTGCGAAGCCTTCTGCTTGCGTGAGCGGCGGCGTCTGATTACGCACGGCGGTGTGTATCTCGTGTCGCCGTTTCGCCCAGTTGACTGGAGACGGGCATCGCGAGGTGGTCCGTTTAATTATTGAGGAAGAAGTCGTGAATCGGACGGTGACGACTCGGATGTGACTGCTGATGTGCGCTGTCTCCTTCCCGTCCTCACGAGTCACTCGGGTACATAAAAATCTGGCCTCAAATACCTTCTGTCTTCTGGCGCCGAGGCTGCTGCTTGCTATTCCATTACAGCGGCGGACTCGGTGCTTCTGTGTACGATGTAGTTTCTTCCTGCATGACGGTCTTGAGCACCGACTGTACCGGAACTGAACTGAAAGCTACTCCTGTCGGGCCCACTGCGTCTCGCGTACTTATTCACTTCACTGGAGGTGAACAACATCACAGTCGTTGCCTCTTCTGTCACGTCGAAAAGCTTCGCGAAGAATCTTCTTAACGTCGGTCATTGGCTCTCGGAATGTAGGCGAGGGCCTTTGATCACGTGTGACAATTGAGAAACACGTGAGCCGGACGGGCGATGCCCTGACGGCTGAATCGACAGCTTCTGCTTACGTGGGGGAGGACGATAGCTTCTCCTGAATGTGCTGACTTCGCGGTCATTGCCTCTTCTGCTCTGCCCATTGTTTGCCAGAGTGTAACTCTTCTAAGCTAAACGAAGTTTCTCATTAATTTTAAATTTCTACTTCACTTTGATTTCACTAATTTATTTCCCTATCTTAAGTACCACTCAACAGTATTTGCGCCGATCTCCGTGCACTGTTTTAGGAAAGTGTAATGCCGTCACTACACGGACGGTGTTGTGAACGTCAGTCTTGAGCGTGCCAAGTTGAAAGTGCTGCCGAACGCTCTGACTTGTGCATACAGCATGTGCCTGTCAACGTGGTACACGCGACCGCAGCGGCAGCATCTGGGTCACACATCACCCGGTTGTCCGCCCCGGTAGCTGAGTGGTCAGCGTGACAGACGGGTTCGATTCCTGGCTGGGTTGGAGATTTTCTCTGCTCAGGGACTGGGTGTCGTGTTGTCCTAATCGTCATCATTTCATCTCCAACTACGCGCATGTCACCGAAGTGGCGTCAAGTCGAAAGACCTGCACCAGGCGAGCGGTCGGGAGGCCCTCGTCACACGTTTCTCTCTATCACCCACTTTACAAAATGCATGGGCGTAAAATTCTTAAGCTAGCGCTATTAAAACGCGCCTTTCCTCTCTTGTCCACGTGAGAGTCACGTTGTTCTGCGTATAGTGTCCACGGACATGTTATAAGGCAGAAAGAGAAGCTCCGTAACAAATAGCGCGATTCAAAGTCTTACTTTATATTTGTTCCTATTCAGCAGCAGAATCTTCACAACATGTGAAATAAAAAAAACTTATTTTACACTTTCTTGTTGTATCTTACTGCATGTAGTGCAATCTGTCTTGTAGATTAAACCATTCGAACAAACTCCATCCTCAGATGGAACGTACATATGTAACATCGAATATTAGAGAATATACTTTTATTGCACTGAAAAGAAAGTATCAGATCCTAACAGAAAAAGCGAAGACTAGTAATAAAAATATTCGGATCCACTGAGGCGCAAACAAGAATCACATTACCAGCTACCTCATCATTTCGCTCTACCGACTGTGACTGTCGAATGGCCATACATTGAATCTGACCTACTGAAAGTTTTAATGGTAGATACGTTATTAACTGACACTGAAATATTACAGATTGTATCAACGACAATGCGTTTCTTATGGATCCTCACTGTACCCGTTTACAGTCTGTCCCCACTCTGGCTACCCAGCCACGTCACGGGGCGCCTCCATAGGCTGTCTCACGACGCAGTACCGCCCTGCCGCGGCGCGCGCTTTAAGTCGGCGGCGACGCCGTCTGCATACACGGCCCGGCAGCGTTAATTTTTAGACGAGTGTTTTAGTACCGTAAAGAATACAAAAGACGATAGCTTCTTCCGAAACATAACGCTATAGAGTAAATAATATTAACATATGAACGTAAGTCGGGATTTTACTACAAACATGGAACCGAATGCCTGTTCATGTGAATGTACGTTCCTCTACTTCTACCCCATAAAGCGCAATGAATCTGTAGAATTTAAGAATTATTGTCACTTTGTGTTTCTAGTAAAGGATAGAAGTTTTCTTTGAAGGATTGCGTTGAAACTTAACAGGTCTTGCAACACAATGAGTGTTTAAAAAGTAACAAGAAATTTACAATTTCTTGTGTTGTACTAGTCCGATTTGCACTACATTTTTTGTCACTGCCTTCGTAAACGTACGTGAAAAGTATGTGGACAATGTTATACGCATTGGCTATTTGCTCTATTGTCAGCTGTCAAAAAGGATACATGTGTTTTGGTAGCATCAACGATTATTTGTTTTGTGTAAAAACAGATTAGAGAATCTTTCTTACATTTTGTTTTAAGAATAAAGAGTATGGAATTTTAAAAAAAGTTAAATATTCCTTTTGGCTAGCCTGTTACGAGTAAAATTGGATTTTTTTGTTTCACGGCAATTTGTAGTTTCCGTAATGTCGGCACTATTTTTAGATTGATGTAAAAGTCCTCCATCGTTTGTGGAAGGATCGATTTTATGAAATTGTCTATGACGACGGGTTTCCTCCCAAAATTACTAGTTTTCCTTCGTGGCGATCCCTGTAAACCACGCGGTTCATTTTTGCGTTCGTTCCTTAGGCGTGGCAGATGTTTGCATAAATTGGAGCCCTTTTCTTGGAACGGGTAACAGTTCTTTTCGTGTCACCTCCTTAACACACGCTGTAACATAACAGACGATCGACCGCTCGTTACATCTACATCTACATCCGTACTCCGCAAGCCACCTGACGGTGTGTGGCGGAGGGTACCTTGAGTATCTCTATCAGTTGTCCCTTCTATTCAAGTCTCGTATTGTTCGTGGAAAGAAGGATTGTCGGTATGCCTCTGTGTGGCCTCTAATCTCTCTGATTTTATCCTCATGTCTCTTCGCGAGACATACGTAGGAGGGAGCAATATACTGCTTGACTCCTCGGTGAAGGTATGTTCTAGAAACTTCAACAGAAGCCCATACAGAGCTACGGAACGTCTCTGCTGCAGAGTCTTCGAGTTTATCTGTCATCTCTGTAACGCTTTCGCGATTACTAAATCGTCCTGTAACGAAGCGCGCGGCTCTCCGTTGGATCTTCTCTATCTCTTCTATCAACCCTATCTGGTGCGGATCCCACACTGCTGAGCAGTATTGAAGCAGTGGGCGAACAAGGGTACTGCAACCTACTTCCTTTGTTGTCGGATTGCATTTCCTTAGGATTCTTCCAATGAATCTCAGTCTGGCATCTGCTTTACCGACGATCAACTTCATATGATCATTCCATTTTAAATCACTCCTAATGCGTTCTCCCAGTTGCTGACCTGCTATATTGTAGCTAAATGATAAGGGATCTATCTTTCTATGTATTCGCAGCACATTACACTTGTCCACATTGAGATTCAATTGCCATTCCCTGCACCATGCGTTAATTCGTTGCAGATCCTCCTGCATTTCGGTACAATTTTCCATTGTTACAACCTCTGGATAGACTACAGCGTCATCCGCAAAAAGCCTCAGCGATCTTCCGATGATATCCACAAGGTCATTTATGTATATTGTGAATAGTAACAGTCCTATGACACTCCCCTGCGGCACACCTGAAATCACTCTTACTTCGGAAGACTTCTCTCCATTGAGAATGACATTCTGCGTTCTGTCATGTAGGAACTCTTCAATCCAATCACACAATTGGTCTGATAGTCCGTATGCTCTTACTTTGTTCATTAAACGATTGTGGGGAACTGTATCGAAAGCCTTGCGGAAGTCAAGAAACACGGCATCTACCTGTGAACCCGTGTCTATGCCCTTCTGAGTCTCATGGACGAATAGCGAGAGCTGGGTATCACACGACCGTCTTTTCCGAAACCCGTGCTGATTCCTACAGAGTAGATTTCTAGTCTCCAGAAAAGTCATTATACTCGAACATAATACGTGTTCCAAAATTCTACAACTGATTGACGTTAGAGATATAGGTCTATAGTTCTGCACATTTGTTTGAAGTCCCTTCTTGAAAACGTGGATGACCTGTGCCCTTTTCCAATCGTTCGGAACGCTACACCGCTGCAAGAAGGGGGGCAAGTTCCTTCGCGTACTCTGTGTAAAATCGAACTGGTATCCCATAAGGTCCAGCGGCCTTTCCTCTTTTGAGCGATTTTAATTGTTTCTCTATCCCTCTGCCGTCTCTTGCGACATCTACTATTTTGTCATATGTGCGACAGTGTAGAGAAGGAACTACGGTGCAGTCTTCCTCTGTGAATTAGCCATTTAGTAGTTCGGCCTTCAGTCTGTTTCAGTACCATTTTGGTCACAGAGTGTCTGAACATTTCGTTTTGCTCCACCTACTGCTTTGACATAAGACCAAAATTTCTTACGGTTTTCTGCCAATCAGTACATAGAACTTTACTTTCGAATTCATTGAAAGCCTCTCGCATAGCCCTCCTCACATTACATTTCGCTTCGCGTAATTTTTGTTTGTCTGCAAGGCTTTGGCTATGTTCATGTTTGCTGAGAAGTTCCCTTTGCTTCCGCAGCAGTTTTCAAACTCGGTTGTTGTACCACGGTGGCTCTTTTCCATTTCTTACGATCTTGCTTGGCATATACTCATCTAACGCATATTGTACGATGGTTTTGAACTTTGTCCACTGATCCTCAACACTATCTGTACTTGAGACAAAACTTTTGTGTTGAGCCGTCAGGTACTCTGTAATCTGCTTTTTGTCACTTTTGCTAAACAGAAAAATCTTCCTACCTTCTTTAATATTTCTACTTACGGCTGAAATCAGTGATGCAGTAACCGCTTTATGATCGCTGATTCCGTGTTCTGCGTTAACTGTTTCGGGTCTGTTTGTCGCCAGAAGGTCCAATATGTTATCGCCACGAGTCGGTTCTCTGTTTAACTGCTCAAGGTAGTTTTTCAGATAAAGGACTTTAAGAAAATTTCACTGGATTCTTTGTCCCTGCCACCCGTTATAAACGTTTGAGTCTCCCAGTCTAACGGGTGATCAAAAAGTAAGTATAAATTGGAAAATGTGATAAACCATGGAATAATGTAGATAGAGAGGTAAAAATTGAGACACATGCTTGGAATGACATGGGGATTTATTAGAAAAAACAAATTCACAAAATGTCTGACAGATCTCTTATGAGCGCCGTTTGGTGATGATCGTGTGATCAGCCGCCACTTTCGTCACGCTTGGCCTCCTAGGTCCCCAGACCTCAGTCCGTGCTATTATTGGCTTTGGGGTTACCTGAAGTCGCAAGTGTATCGTGATCGAGCGACATCTCTAGGGATGCTGAAAGACAACATCCAACGCCAATGCCTCACCACATACTCCGGACATGCTTTACAGTGCTTTTCACAACATTATTCCTCGATTACAATTACTGTTGAGGAATGATGGTGGACATATTGAGCATTTCCTGTAAAGAACATAGTTTTTGCTTTGTCATGCTATTCTGATCTGATGAATCGCCACCTGTCGGACATTTTTTGAGCTTTTGTATTTTTTTTCTTTCTAATCAAATCCCATGTCATTCCAAGCATGTGTGTCAATTTGTACCTCCCTATCTACATTATTCCGTGATTTATTCAGTTTTCAAATTTATACTGACTTCTTGGTCACCTGGTGTATCTGGCAAATTAAAATCTCCACCCAGAACTAGAACATGGTGGAGAAATGTACTCCGCAAATAGCTCCTCTTCGTCTTCTGCAATTTTCTTGAAATGCAACGCTGTTATCCAGCACTTCCAGATACCGAAGTATGTCAGTGACTGATGCTGGCAACAAGGATCTCACGAACAGAAACGACGTATTGTACACCACTGCACGCCGATCTACGCCGCTAGACAGGTAATAGGCAACTGATTTTGGGTGCCCCTGTAGGCCAGTGGCAGGGTTCTACCGGAAAAGGCCGCTTCCCCCACCAAAAGCGCTGCTCGCTCTTGAGTTTACAGACAGACTATACATTGAAACCAACACCAACTGAAAGCCAGTATGGTGTATGGCGAGTCTGTACTGAAGAAAGATGGCGTGCATATGGCGTACAAGGCGTTCTTCCATCTCTTTGGTCAATGTTCGAACACACTTTCAGAATATCTGTCTTGCTTGATATTGCGCTGCACGTTTGGAAAGACTCCCCAGCGTGCGTTTTCCATGCTATGACGATATAAACTCGGCATTCTCAAAGCTCTACGTTCGAATGAACAGTCCGGGTGCCGATGGCATAACCGACACGTGCCCTTAGCGCCAGGATTTCACCCAGAACAAGTCCGGCCCAAAGGGCCTCCCCTAAACAGCCGCCAGTTCCGCAAACTGGAAGCTGTATCAAAGTTGTTACCGTATCGTCACAGTCCAACACATGTTAGACTGTGTTGAAATTCAAGTTTTTCTGGATATTAATATAATATGAATGTGCTTGAAGGTCTCTCGGGCATGCAGCTGTAGGCAGTATCTATCTTACCCCTGGTGAGACAAGACTCTACATCCTTACATTTGTCCTCTATCCATCCCTGCTTAGCCATTTTGCACTTCCTGTCGATTTCATTTTTGAGACGTTTGTATTCCTTTTTGCCTGCTTCACTTACTGTATTTTCATATTTTCTCCTTTCTTCAGTTAGATTCAATATCTCTTCTGTTACCCAAGGATTTCTACTAGCCCTCGTCTTTTTACCTACTTGATCCTCTGCTGCCTTCACTATTTCATCTCTGAAAGCTACCCATTCTTCTTCTACTGTATTTCTTTCCCCCATTCCTGTCATTTGTTCCCTTATGGTCTCCTTGAAGCTCTGTACAACCACTGGTTCTTTCAGTTTATCCAGGTCCCATCTCCTTAAATTCCCACCTTTTTGCAGTTTCTACAGGTCATAACCAATAGATTGTGGTCAGAGTCCACATTTGCCCCTGGAAATGTCTTACAATTTAAAACCTGGTTCCTTAATCTCTGCCTTACCATTATATAATCTATCTGATACTAAAAGGTATCTCCAGGGTTCTTCCATGTATACAACCTCCTTTCATGATTCTGAAACCAAGTGTTAGCTACAATGAAGTTGTGCTGTGTGCAAAATTCTACCAGGCAGCTTCCTCTTTCATTTCTTAACCCCAATCCATATTCACCTACTACGTTTCCTTCTCTTCCTTTTCCCACTATCGTGTTCCAGTCACGGCGTAGCGTGCCATCATCATCAGATTACTCCTGTTGACAGACGTCCTATGCCGCCGGGCGGTGTGGTATATATACCTGTCGCCTCTCCCCTCCAACGACTCCGCGTATGGACCGAGGGATGTGCAGGCTGCGGTGGTCTTTCAAATTTCAACGCTTTTTTCATCAAAAGTGCAACAATGCTATTTGCTATTAAAGGTTTGAAAGCTACTGGAGTATGGCCCACGGACCAGTCCGTATTCACCGATGCAGGAAGACAAAACTGACATCGGACTTGAGATGCCGTCAGATAAAGAGGTTATCGTATCTGGAGCTGAACGATTTGAGTTGCCTTCACCTAGCACACCAGGTAAAAAAGACGACTCCAACAGATTGGGTGATCAAGCTGGCAGGTTTCAGCGAATTGTAACTATGAACTGCCTCCCAAGAATGACGAAGTTACTGAGGCTAATTGTTCTAGTCCTGCAACTGCTAGATCGTACATTTATGGATGCACTTAAGACTCACTACAGCGAGAATATTTGGCAGTGGATGCTCCATGAAAGCAAACTTGTTGGATCCTATGATATAGTGTGTTTCTTTGGCAAGGGAAGGAAATACAGTAGAAGGATGAAGTAGTGAAGGCAGCAGAGGATCAAATAGGTAAAAAGATGAGGGCTATTAGAAATCCTTGGATAACAGAAGAGATATTGAATTTAATTGATGAAAGAAGAAAATATAAAAATGCAATAAATGAAGCAGCCAACAAGGTACACAGACGTCTCAAAAATGAAATCGACAGGAAGCGCAAAATGGCTAAGCAGGCATGGCTAGAGGACAAATGAAGGATGTAGAAGCTTATCTCACTAGGGGGTCTTTGGCAAAGTTCTTTTCCTCTTTTTTCTTTAATAATGGCTTCTAACTCTTTTTTGTACAGCAAATCAGTTGAAACAATGGTCTTTCCCCTCATCCGTTCTTGGGAATACGAACATCAGGGCAAAATAAGAACCTCCTGCACTCAGCAAACAGATGACCATTACTAGAGACCCACACTCAGCAGCTGTCACAGAACAAATTTGGCGTTTACCTCTGCTTGCAGTATCAGTCTGAACTACACTAAGGCCTGTTTTCTCAACGTTCCATACACGATCTTCTGGATATTTATGTTTCCAGAATTCAGCTTATAGCAAGTCGTAGAATGAGTTAACTCTCTCATGCGAAAAGCGTTTTGCTCGAGCATATGATGTTCCAGTTGGCTTTCTAATTGAAAGCTTATCTTGATGACATCAAAGAAAATGGTCAAGACAAGGCCTTCCAGCAATTTCATTTCTGAAGTTTGTTGCAATTCCATTCCCAACTGCAAGTTGGTAGGCCATTTTTCTAACATCCATACTAGTAAAAGCATAGAATTTGGCCTCCATATAGTGTATGTAAACCACTAGTTCTCTTTCTAGGGCAGCTGGTTTTCTTCCAAACTTTTTAGTTTCAACGTCTGTCAGGTATTAGCCTCATACACATACTGGCACAGAGTTGTTTTTGGGACAGCGCAATGTTTGCTTTTTTAACTCCCATGATTTTTACTACAACAGCATACACTGCCTCTCGCATTTTGTTTTTATCCCACACCTGCCTTTTACGGGTTCATTTAGGTGCCAGATTAGTCCTAGGCATCTGAAAACAGAAATAAAAACATTTTACGGTCTGCTTATAATATGGACCCTGGGGTCCACATTACAGTCACATACACCTTGTAAACTAGTGTAGACAGCTTAAAAATGCAATAATACCATACTTTTAATCTATTTGAAACTGTTGCCAATACTTAGTAGGTTGCATCTAAGTATTAACCAATAATGGTATGTTAATACATCACTAGAGTTCAGCTAAATATTATTAAGATATTAAGGGGGGGGGGGGGGTGCATATTACCACCACTTACTCTACATGGTAATGCAAAGCAGGTGAAACATTTGGATAAAGGTGTACTTGCATTCACGTTGCTTGTAACAGCAAATCTGTTTGACGGGCTCATTGTCATTGTGAAAGAAAAAGTAACAAGTAAAATGAGAACATCCACCATCAGCACGAATCCAGTATTTTGATGAATAAGGACTCAACTAGAAAGGTAGGCAGAGGTTGGAAAGTACCAGCCACAAAATCACTTGAAGTTTACCTTGTGGAAGAAAATATTATCCACTGTAACTCCAAATTAGTGTGCACTGACTGTAAAGTAAGAATTCATAGATATTACTATGCATGTATTGATTACAGCATTAAGTTAAATACGTGCAAGCATATACATAATGTTTATGAAGTAGAGAGTATAGAAGAAAAACCGTTTGAAATTTCTGAATTACCAGATGTACTACTTATGAATGTTGGAGAGGAAAATTCTGAAGCCAGTTTGTTCCTGTGACACAGAGGTACTGGCAGAAATTGTTTCTGGTATTTCAGTTACTGAAGTTTAGCTGGCCAACAAAATGGTAACTTCACTGAAGGCTAGTGTAGGTGCTGTTCATGCCAGTAGTGGCATCTCTTTCAATAGCCCACAAAGGAGTCACAAGAGAAAACTTGCAGTACAGAGGAGACTGTTTTGAGCAAAGAAAACAAATTCCTCAAGCTGCATACTCATGGCAGTTCCTGATACAGAAGAAACTGTTAACACTTCTGGATGAAGGTTTACACCACATTAGCTAGTGTGTTGATCTCACATTCAGGAACATGATGGCTTTATTCCGTGTCCTGCCATCCAGTTTTAGGTTTTCCATTATTTCCCTAGATCAATCAAGGCAAATCCTGGGATGGTTCCTTTGAAAGGCCAAGGCCAAGGCCAATTTTCTCCCCCATCCTTGAAACAGTCAGAGTTTATGCTCTGTCTCTGACGGCCTCACTGTTGACAGAATGTCAGATGTCGATATTCCTTCCTTCTTCACTGGCCTCTGGTGCGGCAGTTCTGCTGACACGTGGGACCACCAGAAACTGCTGCGGCTTGTGCCAGCAGCCTAGAATGCTGGCATCACTGGGTCAGCCCCCTCCCAAGCCGTGCTGGGCAGTGATGACTGTGACTGAGGCTCAGCACACTGCTGGTGATGGCCACACATTTGACAACTGTCCCAACGTGACAACAGAGTGAGTTGCAATCGTCAACTTGTAATATATATTTATTTTTGATCTAGCTAGATGGGTAACACTAGTGCAACTGTTAAACAGATTAAATATTTTCATATTCTAGCAATGAATACACTAACATCTGATTGTTCACAATCAATTTTCCTGATAATGTAACTCATTTACCAAAAAATAAATTTGGTGAATAAATAATAATTTCAGTATCAGTACAAACACATGCAGTTGGAATTAGGAATGAGTAATTATGAATTAGCAATATAACCCAACTGAAAGCCTTTCAGGTTCCAATTTGCAGTATAATTTTACTTTAAAAAAAAAATCCCCCTTTTTGAAAAGTTATCTGTAACCAAATAACTCATATTCCAGAATTTTCTGTTTTTAGCGGGCCATTATTTCCTAAATTTAAGCATACAATTTTGTAGTTCTAATTTACCAGGGCACAAAAGTGGCTGTTTTTATTTGGAAACAAGTAATAATTTCAAACTTGTCATTAATGCTAGTAACACCCTGACACAGATGCTAAGAGAGCAGATACCAAGTCTCACTGCTTGCCTGCTGGCTGCAGATGTTGATTGATTGTCTGAATGAGGAGAGGAACGAAACAGTGACATCATTTGTCCCAAGATCCAAAGTGGCAGAGACTGTGGGAGCAGCAAACCAACAGCACAATCTATTTGATGGCGAAGCAAAACAGGCAAATGAAGATGGAACACTGGGGTGGCAGGAAGAGTAATGAACTGGAGGGAGGAAGGGGGAGATCATAAGACACCCCAATGGTGCTGGAATCACTGCTAACCCACCCCAGTTCGCACTTCATACCATGACTGCGACACAATGGGGAAAACACCGTGGCGGCGGAGGGGGGGGGGGGGGGGGGGTGATGAAACAGCACAAAATGGAGAGGAAAACCTGACCAGCATGAAAGCAATGATGCAGGCCTTCCAAACTGACGGCCTCCAATTGTGGAAGACAATTCAGGTACTTAAATCCATGGAACAAACCACTTTTATGATGAAAACCAAGGACAGATGTAACTATGTAAGGTTGTATGCTACCATCTGTGATAATGGAGAATGGAAGAGTGTGTTTAGTGCAAAAGGCCAAATGGTAGGGGAGTCTCATAAAATGTGGGGGTTACAGATCATTATGGAGTAAGAGGCTTAGATTCAACCTTGTATGACCAATACGAAGTTCGCAGAGGATGGTAGATCCCCAGTGGGCCATGTGGCAAGAGTCCCCTTATCGCAATAAGTTTATTAGGCAGGGGGTTGGCCTCCAAGAGTCAGCTCAAGGCTGAGCTAAAAGGAATTGGACATGAGGCTGCAAACCCAGCACCAGAGAGGTCACACAAAAGGGGCACACCCTCCAGCCACAGGATCAGCAGTTCATTACCTGGGATACCCACATGAGTGGGAACCCAAAGAAAGTCAACTGAACAACCAGCATGGTCAAGATTGGTAAGGTGGTCTTAGATGTCATAGACCAAGAAGAGGGAGGGAAAACCACTGTCTGATAGCCTCAAGGGCAGTTATCAAGTCTGCACATAACGTGGGTGGGAGAGGACTGTTAAACATACTAAAGAACCTGGTAAATGGCCATTAGCTATGCAGTACACATGCTACATGGGGCAGGTAAGAGATGGTGTTACTTGCCAGCAGAAGGCACATTCCTTGTAATTAGCAGATTTAGAGCCTAGAGCCATTCCATTAAAACACAACAGCAGCCTGAAACTCCCATAAAAGCTGGCAGAACAAACAATGAAACACAGACCCCTCTGAATCTGGGATCAAGGAACTAACCAAGGGGGAGGAGGTTTTTGGAGAGAATGGGGAACAGGACAAAGAGGGAAGATAAAAATCATGGCAAAGGACTGCAAGCTGGAGCCCAACTGTTAAACTCACCTTAAGAGTGAGCAATTTCCTGCTGCTAAAGTATAAAATATAAGGAATGTGTGGGGAAAGAGAAGATGGTGATGGCATAGGAAACAAGAAGCTTAGACTGTTGAACCAAAAGGGCAGTGAGTGGGGGACAACCCCAGCTTCAACCAGGAAACAATACGGCTAGTGCAAAAGGTACTGAGCCCTAAATTTGGCTACCATGCCCCCCCTCCCCCCCCCCCCCCACACACACACACAAGTAAATGTCATAAGACGACCCAAGAAATGGAAGTGGTGGACCACAATCAGAAATTGGGTCTCGAGATAGAGCTCCAGTAGGTATCGTACACAATATGGTGACAGAAATGCACCACCCACAATTTAAGAGGGGAAAACTGAAAACTGTGTGAGAAGGTCCATGCAGAAGCATACCACATGGCACCCTGGAACTGTCACTTCACAAAAGCCACCAAGTGTTAAATAACTCAGACACAGAAGTCATCCACATGCAGAGCAGGGGTGACCAACAGTTTCACGGAGGTCACAAGTCCTTTAATAGTGATGAGGAAAAGGATACTTAACACTGAACCCTATGGAATGCCATCCTCCTCAGCAATGGAGTGTCCTCATCCCAGGACTTCCTTCTTCTCTTTCATAAGTAGAGGAGGACACACGCTAGATGCCAGAGAGGTAAGGGGGGAGAGAGGCTTCTGCTAGTTCTATAAAGAAAGACCAGGCAACCTTGGGGATGCTAGAGCTGACGGTTCCATGGCCAATGTGTACCAGCAGACTCTTGGACTGAGAGGAGGCCCTAATGGCAGCAGACACCAGAGAAGAGGCACTTCTCTGGCGGATGAAAGGAGCAACAGTTGGAGGGGAGGAAGATGTAAGTTCAGGGGAGAGGGAGAGAAGAGTGAGGCATCACTGGGATAAGGTGGGGGAAAGGATGTAACAGAGTCAATAGTAGATTTTTGTAGACACAAGGCAAAGCTGATCGTATACCCCAATATATTCTTTCCTTCTTACAATCCAGCGACAGTTGTGACAATTAATACACGTGGTCAGTAGAACAAAGGCACACCTGGGCATCCTCATTCATTGCATACAGGATTAATACATGTGTACAAATCATAAACACCAAAAACATTTTAGCAGTGGCAGGACATACATCACAGTGCACAGTGATGAGCCATAACCTTGACCTTGTCTTGGGGGTATCCCCTTCAAAGACCAGAATAAAGTGGTCATTATCAGTGTGGTTGTCCTTAGTGCCTTTCTGAATATGATGAACAAAATGAATGCCTTGCCACTCCAGACTGGCCCACGCTTCACCAGTTTGGAAGATGAGGTCTCTATGAAAAAGACACCCTGAAGCATATTCAAAGGCTAGTGAGGAGTAATGGTTTGCCAAACTTGTCTTTGATAGTTTCTACCAAAATAATGGGTTCATGGTGGGAAGGTGTCCTTGTCAGTCTTGATGCAGACCAGGTAATGGGGAAAGGATTTGACCCCAAGCAAGTGAGTCTGACCCTCCTCCCATGAGGGGATAGTTGTAAGTTGAAAAGGGGTATCATGAAAAGTCGATCCTGACTAAAGGTCAGCCAAAGACGGCCAGTTTTTTAAGTCTGATACGTTTGATACAAAGTGTAGACCCTAATAGCACCAAAACCAATCAGGGGCTCTCCCCTTGTGCACTACTCAGCCACACCAAGGGCCAATGGCATAGGGGCTGTTGCTGGGAGTTCCAATGCTTCAGAATGACAAGCCACTACTCCTAGGCATACACAGGGAGGTAGCAGCTCGTGTATCAGAACTGTCATCCCTGTTTTCAGAGGACTCCATCAAAAGAGTACATAACACCCCAAGCACACGAAATGACTACTGTGTAACTGTACAGCACAAAAAGGACAATGGCTTCCGGTAAAAAATGGAAGAGGTGGTAAGCCCACATGCCAAAGACTTCATGTATGGTGTTGTTCCACAGCTTGCTCACACCATGGAGACAAAATTTAGAGTAGTTCAATCCCCAAAGAGGGACCAAAATTTCCAAAAAGGGAATTGTAAAGCAAGAGGAATAATACTGTAAGGGGTATCAACAAAAAAAAGATAGCCAGGCCAATGTAAGCAAGGGAAAGGATTGAGGACAGGGATGGATGAGCACGGGAAAGTTAATGCAATTTTGAAAAGTAGAAAGGATCCAATTACTAGCAGCCTCATGTGCACAAAATAATTGTGACCCCCTTCCACTGGGGAATGGGGATGGAGCAGATATAGAAACATGATTCTGTGATGTTAAAGATAAACGAATCTTCATATGTGAGTATTACTGGACTTGCTCCAAGTATCCACTGGCCAACATGCAAACATGTAGTACTGAGGCCAGACTGGCCATCGTGACAGCTCTATTTCTCATGCAGTGAAGTAGACAACACTACCCAGTGCTGTTGGCACTGTTGCAGTCGCATGTTGTATTGCCATGCTAGGTGACACGACAACTCACCATAGTGCACACAACTACACACTGCTTACTCTAGAGCCCTGCAAATTAATATTAAACCGACTGAGCATATACAAATTAAGAGATGACTCACAATTCAATAATGTGCATATCAGAGAATCAGTTTCATACCTAGCGTGAAATGAAATGACAGTATGGCATTTCTGGCCGGGATTTCTTATGCAGGAGAAATCGGCTGCATACTGCAAGTCTACATCAGTTGATACTGCTTATTTTTGCATCTAAAGAAATGGTAAAATGGTGATAAGCACAACACAACACCCAACCTCTGAGAGGATAAATTCTCAAATTGGCCAGGAATTGCACCTGGAGCCCCTGCATAGCTGTTGGTCTCTCTATCCGACAGCCACAGTGATGGACAGAGCTGGCCTCCAACACACTCATTTACTGACAGTCCTGTAAGGCATTGTGTATCGGAAGAGGAAAGCAACATTGGGCATATGAATATAGGGATGACTCACAAGGCATTTCAGTATTGTGCTTACACACAATCAGTTGCATATATGGTGTGCTGTTTGGATGCTCTTGCTGCCATGGTATGCCAAATGCTTATCCCTCACACCCAATGACAAGTCCTGTAAGCAAATAAGTAAACACTAAATCAGAATGCAGGCATTGTGTATTGAAACAGGAAAGTAACATTGAGCATATTTGAATTTATAGACGTCTCACAAGGCATTTCAGTATAGTGCATATTACATAATTAATCTCATACCTGGTGTGCTGTGTGGAATCTCCAGCTACCTTTTTTAAACCAAAAGCTTACCCTTCACGCCCAGTGACAGGCCTTTTAAGTAAACAGACAGGAAGACAAGATGTCCAGCGAGTGAGATCACAGGTGTTTTCTTCGTCCACTAAAAGAACTTATTTGAGAGGAAATAGTGTCAAATTTAAATTTCCTTTGTTTTGTATATTTGCTGTAGTGTCCATTCTTGTCACAAAACTGAATATTTGCGTCCCCATAGAGATTATTCTTGAAAAAAAACTTTGTGTAATCTGAATTCACGATAATTGTGACATAATGCGAAATTTTGCGTTCCAAAACACAAAAAAGTCTATTCAAATTTTCTTGATAGCGGAAAATTCGTTTAAGAAAGGCAGGTACTAGTTTCATCAGTGCCTATTGTTACAATAAAAGTATAATTAAAAGTTTTCCAAATTGTATTTAACTAACACATTTCATATTGTTCACTAGTTAGAGGTCATCTAGGCATAAATTTAAAACCTGACCAAACACTACAGTAAATTCTCTAAAAGCAAAGTAATTACTAATTCACTCTCCTGTCATTGTATCTCTAAATCAGTACAAAAACAACAACAATGGCATGTAAGACTTCCATGTCATTTTTGCATACATATAGCCAATCTCGTGTTCTGGACAAATTTAAAACTTAATAATTCTTTTGAAACTGATCATGAGTGGGAAATGTGGAACCTGTTATAGCATTGTGAGTAGAGGGATTTGTTGCTAACCTTGTAGGAAATATTTTCACTGGGAGAGGGAGAGGTGGGGGGAGAATCTTGGGAGAACAGAAGAGGCTCTCTCCTGGAACTGCAGAGTATGCAGTAGGAACATTTTGGTTGGGGTACAGGAAAGGAAAATCTGTGCCCTTGGGGCACAGTTGAAGGAAGCAAGGAAGGAACTGATAAGGATCAAGAGAGATAGGGAGGTTGTGAACTGGCAGCTTGTAGGAGGGTAGGAAGAAAGAGAACATGATCTGATGTTTTTGGGGTTGAAGATAAAACTGTGTGTCTACCACTGCCAGAGCCTCTGGTAGAACACGGAGCAAGAAATGTGCAGCACACTTCAACTGAGGCCAAGAAGCTTAGAAATATACAAAATGTTAGGAAGAAGAAAGTGCTGCTGCTAGGTATTAGGCATGGGTGAGTTGTAGGCCCCGAGTTACAGGAATGTTTAGGGGCAACATACCAGGCCACCAGTATGTTCCAGCCAAATGCAGGGCTAAGTCATGTGATAGAGGACTTAAGGTCTTTACAAAAGAAGACCATGTAGTGATAGTGGGTGGGGCAGGAAACAGTTTGCACAGGGATAGGGCACATGACATAGGTGGTGACCTGGGCAAGATAGCTTCCCTGACTTGTGGCACCAACGTACACTTTGTTGAGCTGTTCCGGTGTCACGATTGGCCACACCTTGATGGAGATGTGAGGCGAATCAATTTGGGGTTAGGGATTGCTCTGAGGGAAGCCAACTTTGCTCACGTGCCCGTCGGGACTATCGACAGATGGGGTTTCACTGGGTGTGGCCTATACCTAAACAGGACTGGCAAAGGAAGATTGGTACAGCTGATTTGTGAAAGTATAGGGGGTGGATCTCGGGCCACACATGGTTAAATACCTGTTGTCATCAGTATGAGAAGTAGGTCTTTTTTAGGATAAATCCAGACAACAGGTTCCCCTGCCTAAAGAGTGTCTCCAGCAGTTTGAATTAACAGGGCTTGATATCACCAAGATATTAATAATTTTGTGTTTGTATGGATCTCCCAGAGATAGTGTGGACACTGTTTTTCAATAAATTAACAAAATTTCTATATAAAGTCTCAAGCACAAAGCTCAGCACAATTCTGTATAGGGACATTAAAATCAATATGAATATCATAAATGAATCCAGCAGCACCTTCAAAGTTTTGGCCTCTCCCTATTGGTCAATAGTGCAACAAGGGTTGCTACAATGACTTCATCAGTAATTGACCATGTTGCCACAAATATGGACAGGGAAAAATGTGATGTAGCTGTAAAAGATCTCGGATTATCAGACCATCTCTGTCAAACAACAACAGTAATATGAGACATGAAATCATCCCATAAACTACAAGCCTACAAATGACATCCATTGGAAATGAAAATAAAGGATTTTTCAAAGGAACTAGCAAAAAAAAAAAAAAAAAAAAAAAAAAAAAAAAAAAAAAAAACGCTGGGATGAAGTGTATAGGGAAACCAATGTGAATAAGAATCCACATTATTTAAATTGAACTTTGAAAAGGCATTTCCAAAAGTATGCATGTCTGTATCAACGTCACACAAAAGTAGATGGATAACAGCAGGTACTAAGAAGTCCTCCCAAACAATTAAATACCTCACTTCCATGGAAAAAGAGTCACAATGATCCATAGGAAGGTGCTGATAGCTGCTAAAAAGTCGTTTAATGACACAGTATTATATAATGCAGGGAATAAAAGCAAAGCAGTCTGGGATGTTATAAAAACGGGAACAGGGAGAGGCAAAGAAAGACAGACAGAACAACATACTGGTAAGGTTATAAATAAGCCACAACACTTATCAAACTATGTAAATGAGCATTTTTCAAGTATGGCAGGGAAGTTACGACAAGAATTCCCCAAAACAAATATAACCCCTGTAAAAAATGTTGCACTAAATACAATGATGTTACTTCAAATCACAGATAATGAAGCCAGTAAAACTGTTGAAAAACTAAAAAGTCAGCAGGCCTATATGAAGTACCAATGTGTGTACTAAAACAATGCACAGAGGTTATACAAGGTCCCTTAACACACATAATAAATGAATCCTGTACACCAGGGACATTTCCACAGCAGTTAAAACAGGCAAGAGTTGTGCCTTTGTTTAAGAAAGGTAATGCAGAAAATTACCAGCTGTCACCATTCTCAAAAATAATAGAAGCAATTATGAAAAACAGATTAATGAATTACCTGAATAAATACAATCTTTTAAGTGAATCACAGTTTTGTTTCTGATGTGGCAAAAATACGGAGTCAGCTGTCGTAGAACGCACAAAAGTTGTACTTGATGCTCTTAATAAAGAAGAGTCTGTCAGAGGGTTCCTTTATGATCTTTCTAAGCCCTTTGATGCAGTCAACCACAGATTCAATTAAATAAATTAGAAGCATTAGGAATAAGAGTGGTTCCTAAGGACTGGTTTTGATCATACCTAGCAGACAAGGTACAAAGAATAGTGATAACACATACTTCAAATAGAGCTTAACATTTAGTAAAACACTTACCCGAACAAATGTAAGCATATTACACACATCCATGCCCGAGGCAGGATTTCAACCTGCGACCGTAGCAGTCGTGCGGTTCTGGACTGAACTGCTCGGCCACCACGGCCGGCGAAAAATACATTAATATGGGGTTTCCGCAAGGTATCATATTAGGACCAATAGTATTCCTGATGTACATCAATGACTTTCCCAGTAGTGTTACTCATGGTGAAAAAATTCTTTTCACTGATGACAGCAATATTATAGTCAGTGAGAAAACAAGAGAACTCCTCTAAGAGAAAGCAAATGAAACTCTCAAGGAAGTCTACAATTGATTGATTTTTATTGTTGTAGAGACCTCAGAGGCATTACAAAACAGAGAAACTTCTGGTACAAATTGATATTGCATAGTAAATTTAGCCAATTACAGACTTACTCATATATAGAAGCATGTAAAAACTGATCACAAAGTGTAGTCATACCATATTCTTTGCTTCCCTTGAAAATTCATCCGTTCCATAAATGTTGAGTTCAAGAAGAAATTCTTTTACTTTTTTTTTTTATTGGAAGATCTCTGATATGTTGGGGCATGGCATAAAAAAATTTTATGGGCTTGTATAAAGAGCACTTTTGTGTTTTCTTATAGTTACATCAGAAAGAAACTAGGTCTTGCTTGTTTCTTGTGTTATAATTATGCCGCATGTCATACTGTTGATACTTCGGATAGTTTTCCTTGGTATAAATATTGACAGCAGGGTCATAATCTGTAATTTTTTAAAGCTTGGTCTACAGTGAGCTCTGGGTGCCAAGCTACATATCAGTCTTATTGTCTTATTTTGTAGTTTGAAGACATTAGCTGCCTTGCTTTGATGTCCCCACAGTAAATGTGACTGTGGTTTCTTTTGCTTTAAGTACTGGCACATTTAGACAAAGACACAGCTTCCTTGGAGAAAATATTCCTTTGCTAATGCTGCTTCCCACCTTTTTGAATCAATTGAGATTCCTAGGAAATCAACATCATTTGAGCTCTGCTCAAGTTCAGTGTTATTATTCCACAATACATACAGGTCTTGATTTTATTTTTTTGACACAAAGGGAATTAGCTTTACACCAGTTTTCAACTTTGACAGTGCACTGGTCTGCTTAATATTTGACCTTCTGTGCTGTTTCTGCAGTTACACAGACTGCAAGATCATCTGCAAATAAGTAACTCCTAGCTGATGGCCCAACTATGTTACATGATAAGTCATATATATAAATAATAAATAGAATTGGGCCAAGTACAGAACATGCCCACAAGTAAGTAATCTGATTCTGTACCATTAAAAACCACCTTCTGCACTCTATTACTTAGATAAAATCTTATCAATTCCCGAGCACTTCGTGTAAAGCCATAGAATTGCACTTTGTTCAATAAGATTTCATGAGACACAGTGTCAAAAGCTTTTCATAAATCACAGAGTTTATTCTGAACCATGAGCTTGCTTTCTAGTTGCTTCACACACTGTGTTAAAAGTGATAAGGCAGATTTAACAGATCCTAACCCTGATCTGAAGCCAAATTGTCTATCACTGAAGATATAGTTTCCTTCAAAGTATTTTACTATTTAATATAGCTTCTATCACTTTAGACAAGACTGGCACAATTGAAACAGGCCTAAAATTATCACATGTTTGGAGGCTGCCTTTTTTGTGTTTTCGAGTGACTTTACTGCCCTGGGGAACTGAGCCTCCAAAATACATGTATTTACTACATGTGTTATCAATTCTGGCAGCTGAACTGAATCACATTTAACATGGCTGAACTTAAACCACAAACGTCATTACTAAAACTGTTCTTCATTTTCCTCAGTATATAGGTAACATCCTGTGCCTTGACCAATTTAAAGCTAAATGTACTTTCAGGTTTTGTGGTATTTCTCAGGCAGTATTTATGGTCAGTGACTATATTGTAAGTGCCAATCACTTTCTTAGTGAAGGATGTATTTAACTGTGCAGCATTCAGATTGCTGCCTTCAGCCTGTGAAGTCATTTTCCTGTTGCATTGACTGTTAATGATATTATTTTCTGATGTTAGTATTATATCTTCATTTTTTCATACACCTAGCTTCCTTTAAGGCCTGTCTTAATCTTTCCTTTTTCACTGTGAGCATGTCTTTAAATACTTGAGAACCTGTACTTCTGTACAGGCATAATATTGATCACACTCCCTCTTGATCTCCAACACCTTTTCACCCTTGACCTTATTTACTCTTAGTGCCTTCTTATTATTTGGTACCTTAATGGGAAACGACGTCTTAGCATATACAGAAAGAGTAGATATGAGTTCTTCCACCTTTCTACCTATTGCATGTTCTCGATAAACTTGCAACCAATAACTTTTATCAATATTAGACTTAAACATATTTAGATTATCATAATTGACCACACATACACTCTTTCCTGCCATGTGCACTGAGTCAGTGGCCAGATACCCAGGTCTTAATTACGTCTGACTTCAGATGCACTAACTCATTTGATACAAATATATTGTCAATACATGTACCAGTACCTTTATAATGAAGCCTTGTTATTTCAGTGGTTGTAATATAAAGACCAAACAAATTCAATAAATTATTTGCATATGAGTTACAGATAGTGGACAACTGAAAATTCAAATTGAAATCTCCACAGACTGTCAGTATTGCCTCACGTGTTCCAATATTTCCACGGAATCCAAACTGACATTCCCCAAGGTCGGCTTCAACTAGTTTTTCCATTTGTCTGTAAAGAATTCACATTAGTATTTTGCAGCAGTGACTTATTAAACTGATAGTTTGGTAATTTTCTCATCTGTCAACGCTTGCTCTCTTTGGGATTGGAATTATTATACTCTTCTTGAGGTCTGAGGGTATTTCGCCTGTCTCATACATTTTGCTCACCAGATGGTAGAGTTTTGGCAGGACTGGCTCTCCCAAGGCCGTCAGTAGTTCTAATGGTATGTTGTCTACTCCTGGGGCCTTGGTTCGACTCAGGTCTTTCAGTGCTCTGTCAAACTCTTCACACAGTATCATATCTCCCATTTCATTTTCATCTACATTCTCTTCCATTTCCATAATATTGTTCTCAAGTACATCGGCCTTGTATAGACCCTCTATATACTCCTTCCACCTTTCTGCTTTCCCTTCTTTGCTTAGAACTGGGTTTCCATCTGAGCTCTTGATGTTCATACAAGTGGTTCTCTTTTCTTCAAAGGTCTCTCAAATTTTCCTGTAGGCAGTATCTATCTTACCCCTAGTGAGATCAGCCCTTACAGCCTTACATTTGTCCTCTAGCCATCTTGCATTTCCTGTCAATCACATTTTTGAGACGTTTATATTACTTTTTGCCTGCATTTTTATATTTTTTCCTTTCATCAATTAAATTCAGTATTTCTTCTGTTACCCAACAGTTTCTACTAGCCCTCTTCTTTTTACATATTTGATCTTCTGCTGCCTTTACTATTTCATCCCTCAATGCTACCCATTCTCCTTCTACTGTACTTCCTTCCGCCATTGGTGTCAATTGTTCCCTTATGCTCTCCCTGAAACTCTGTACAACCTCTGGTTCTTTCAGTTTATCCAGATCCCATCTCCTTAAATTCCCACCTTTTTGCAGTTATAATCTACAGGTCCTAACCAATAGATTGTGGACAGAGTCCACATCTGCCCCTGGAAATGTCTTACAATGTTTCCTTTCCTCCCTACCGAATTCCATTCGCCCATGACTATTAAATTTTCGTCTCCCTTCACCACCTGAATAATTTCTTTTACCTCATCATACATTTTATCAATTTCTTCATCATGTGCAGAGCTAGTTGGCATATAAACTTGTACTACTGTAGTAGCGTTCACTATGCTGTTTGTAGTAGCTTACCCGCATTCCTATTTTCCTATTCATTATTAAACCTACTCCTGCATTACCCCCTATTTGATTTTGTGTTGATAACCCTGTATTCAACTCACCAAAAGTCTTGTTCCTCTTGCCACCGAACTTTACTACTTCTCACTATATCTAACTTTAACCTATCCATTTCTCTTTTTAAATTTTCTTACATACCTGCCCGATTAAGGGATCCGACATTACACGCTGCGATCCATAGAATGCCAGTTTTCTTTCTCCTGATAACGACATCCTCGAGTAGGCCCCTCCTGGAGATTATAATGGGGGACTATTTTACCCAAGAAGACACCATCATTTAACCATACAGTAAAGCTGCATGCCCTCAGGAAAAATTATGGCTGTAGTTTCCCCTTGCTTTCAACCGTTCGCAGTACTAGCACAGCAGGGCCATTTTGATTAGTGTTTCAAGGCCAGATCAGTCAATCATCCAGACTGTTGCTCCTGCAACTACTGAAAAGGCTGCTGCCCCTCTTCAGGAACCACACGTTTGTCGGGCCTCTCAACAGATACCCCTCCGTTGTGGTTGCTCCTACAGTACGGCTATGTGTATCGCTGAGGCACGCAAGCCTCCCCACCAATGGCAAGGTCCATGTTTCTTGGGGTGGGGGGGGGGTGTACTTTTCATTAATAATCCAAATTATTTGCATTGAGATTGTTGTGTCTTAACGTATTATTATAATACATTATTTTAGCATCATTATTAATGTTAGTGTTATTATTATTTAGTTTCTGTGTAATATTGTTCCTGGTCATATGTAAGTTAGCGCCTGAAGCATCTAATCTAGTCAGGGTAAATAAGCCATAAATAAATAAGTTTGGGAATTTTGTTGCAAAAACTACAACAGTTAACTGATAAAATTTGTCAAAGTGTCTTCACTCTGAATGCTGTCTGATTTTGTTATCTGTATGTCAACTGCTTTGTGTTCATCAGAGTATCTCAGACTACCATGTAGCCTAAAAACCACCATGTGCACCCCGCAAGTACTTACCTAACTGAGTAGCTGCTTCCTTTGTGTAGTGTACCCTGACCTGTCTAGGAGAGTCCTACAATTATCCACCCAATAATGGTGGTCCAGCCAAGACTGTCAGACTCAACAAAGCCTCTGGCCGAGATTGTCCACTCGGCTCCAGACCTTAGGACCCCAGTCAACTCTGGAAACTGTGCTGCAAATCGTGAGCTGTTCTTGCACTCCATATGAGAGGCCAGCAGCCTCCACCAGTCATCTGAATGAACTGAGGATGACTTCGGAACCCTCGCAAAAGGCACTGTCAGAACTGATGCCACTCCTCGGAGATGACTGCACCCTGCAAGCTCAATAGCCACAGGCAAAGATGCCCCATCTCGGATGAGGCTCCCTGACAGACCTACTGAGTGCATATTGGCTATCTTTCTTGCTGTGAACAATATTTCCCTAATGTGTCCAACACTTGTGAACCCCTCCTCCGGTGAGCTCGCTCAGATGCCGTCGGAGGAGTGACACACAGACGAGTGGGCGTGGCTGGACAGCCAGCCTCCACATGCCTAACCTAGCAGTGTAGTTAGTCGTTCAAGAGAAATGACGACTGACTGTGCTACACACTGCCTGAATTTCCACTTTAAAGTTACAAAAATGTGAGACTTCTTGTATTTAAGAGGTGTAAACTCATGGAATTTAAGCCACATCTGGAACCAGTGTGTAACTCAGCTTTATTTGTTTCTTGTGAAGACGAGATTTAAAAAAGATTGTGCTCTGGGTTGATTTATATTTATTTTTGTCGTTATGAAATTTTGAACTTTATTTACAAGCCAGTCAGTGCCCCATTGTGAATTTACGGAAAAGCTGAATAATACACTAATACTGAGCATTGGCTGAAGTTTAGATATATTAGGAACCTGTGCATACTGTCAGTCTTTTAGAGAGTCTTTGTACATATGATGGGCTACAAGCACACTTTTATAACAACAGCTTAATAATCATGTATTGTACTCTTCCATAAAAAAAAAAATGTAAATAACAATCAGTACATTTCAGCCATGACTTGAACCTAAAAAAAAAAAAAAAAAAAAATCTATGCGAAGAGGCATCGGACGTCTCAACAGTGATGGTACTGACTGACAACTGTGTCATCCTCAGCTAACCAAATTCACTGGAGGGGAATGGGGTCACCACACCTCTGTCCCGGCCATTGTCAGTTTTTGGCAATGGCAATGCTACTTCTCAGTTGAGTAGCTCCTCAGTTGGCCTTACAAGGGCTGCGTGCACCCTTATTGAACCTTGCCCACACAGCACAGTACAGAGAGCTTCACTCACAATGTTTCATCGAGATGTGCATCGGTTAAAATCACACGTGGTTTCTTACAGGGCTCAGAATTTTGCTGCCAAGCTGGATAACAGACATGTCTAATCCCACAACCATAGTTTTTTATTACAGTCCTAACGTATTTGACTAAATTGCTCGCTAACAAATGAATACTTCACTTACCAACATTTACAGGCTTTGTGAAAATTGGCTACATCTTTCAACAGAACTTTGCCCACTTCATCATAGCTTGATGTGAGGAGTAAGAATATCGTGGTCAAAATTTTGTGTTTGCTTCCAATAACAGTATGCTATTAATCACTTAACTTAAACCATTTGCTAGTACATTTGTATGTCATCCTGATACCAGGTTCCCACCATATATTTCATTCCCTTGAAAATCAGCTAGCAAATCTCCTTACACTCTATTCGTGCATGGTACGACGTGTGACCAGCTGTCTGCTATCCTGAATGGACTCTTCCAAACTGTGACCAACAACCACCTAAACTGACTCGTGTGATGGAATGGGGCATTTACACAACATTTTAAAATATTTCACATTCCAAGCTAAAATGTCAATTGAAACAGGAACTTTCTTTCTGTGGCCATAAAATGATGTAGACCTAACTATGAAGCTATTATAATCGTTACAGGACAAGTTTTCAACACTGTCATACAACATACACAAGTTCTTGTGAGTTCATAGTAGAGGTCCACCTTGAGCCGTGCAATTAATTACGAATGAAGCACGGTATTGATATTAAATGTCTGAGTGATAGTCAGTTTAGAGAGTAATTTAAAACAGATTTGTACATTAGCTGGGAATAAGGGGATCTGGCTGAGCTCGTCTGGAAAGCGGCGGTGAGGGGAAACTTTCACTGTGGCAGCCTGGCCCAGTAAGTGTCTTTGTGATCCCTAATGGCACCACCGTGCGGATGGACAAGAGTCAAGACATTCTGCATTGTTCACTCACACAAATATTTTACGTGTTGGAGTGAGGAGTAATGTTTGTGAAAGATGCAATTGACTGCCAAATGCAGAAAATCTGGCTTTGGGGTGTGTGCCAGAGATTGCTGTCTTACAGGTGAACTCCCAGCTAGGCCTTTTAAATGCCACCAAACACATAACTCTTACAAAAATTTTGTTTAGGGATTTAAGACCTTTGGACAGTGGTTCATCTTGATGTTTTTCAGAGTGACAGAGAGCTAAAATGAAGCTGCCTCACTGACACGGGAGAGAGATACGAATAGTGAGGCATGACTTTTTCCAAGGGGTATAGCAGAAATGGAAGCAATGGTTGCCAGAGTAAAACATAGCCCAGGGAAGGGGAGTTGTGCTCCCTGAGGAGCATTTTTCCCAGTCAGAGCTTGGAAGATCCACAGCACAGCTAGTAAAATTAAGCACATATAGAAAAATTTGGCAATTTGAGGTTTCTCTCCTCACAGTTGCTACACTGATGTGTAAGGAGACTTGTCAAATATTTGGCCAACCAACACACAGCCACAGAAGAGGTCTGCTGCTACTGAATGGGATCGAGGGAACTTCAAGTCATCTTGTAAATACAATCTCAGAGATTCATTCGGAATATTTGTATTGCAAAGTCGTGAACACTCTGCTTCTAAAATCCACAAAAAGTGTGACAAATTACCTCCAATAACTTATTAGTTTCAGTAGTTCTATTCTGTGCTCATAAACCAACTAATCACAATACATGTTCCACAGTCGTAAAACACTCCTTCCCACCCAAACACACAACCTCTCAAAGCTTCCAGAATGAAATTTTCTCTCTGCAGCAAAGTGTACACAGATTTAAAACTGTGTGCTGTACTGAGACTCTATCTCAGTACCTTTGCCTTCTGTGGGAAAGTGCTCTACCAACTGAGCCACCTAAGCATGACTCATGACCCATCCTCACAGCTTTACTTCCTCCAGTACCTCATCTCCTACCATCCAAACTTCACAGAAGCTGTCCTGCAATGCTGCAGAACTAGCACTCCTGGAAGAAAGGATATAGCAAAGACATGGCTTGTCACAGCGTGGGGGATGTTTACAGAATGAAATTTTCACTCTGCAGTGGAGTGTGTGCTGATGTGAAACTTCCTGGCAGATTAAAACTGAGACTCAAACTCAGATCCTTTGCCTTTAGCAGGCAAGTGCTCTCAAAGCTTGTCACAATTTGGAGCTACCATGTACACAAAGCCATTGCTGCTAATTTTGGCTAACAATAAAAGACAAGCTGCTCCATTACACTCAGTCCAATACATTATTGATAGAGTAGTTTGTATTAGGAAACCTGCAATAAAGTTCTATGCATGCACACGGATTAGCATTTTACTTAAGTGTCAGTGTGCACCATTTTCCCAAAACTGCGAAAAAGATAATAATGTATCATGTAATAAAATATACTGTAGCCTGTTTGATGCATCAGTCCATTTGTCACAAGCAACTGGAGTTGAGTAAAATAGTGTTAATAGCAGACTAAGTGTGAAATGGTATATTGAAACTTACTTAACATACTTGTAGACAGAGTATCAGGGACACAGATTATTAATAACAACTTTTTCATTTATGGTCTTGTGCTGGTATGAACTACCAATTTTCTTTTGGTTCCAGCTGTATGGAATTGAATTCTCACAAGCTTTTTGTTGAGTACTCGTAAACCGATGTCAGATGGTAGCTGACTCTCATACCAAACACGACCTCATCCACAGCCTTGTTGCCAGCACTATCATGAAGATGGCTGCAGTATAATTGGATAAATAAGATGATCTACTCACCACACTGGTGGCAGCAGAAACTATATGTAAAGGATATAGAAATGTGGAAGCTTTCAGAGCCAATGGCTCTTCCTTCTAGCAGAAGATTTGAAGGGAAAGAAAGAAGACTGGCAAGACTTAAGAAAGGGAGAGAGTTACGGAAAAGTTGCCCAAAACCATAGGTCAGAGGAGACTTACCAGACAGGATGAGAAGGAAAGACTGATCCTTGGTGCCTGCGCTGGATGAGATTTGAAAACCTGAGAGCTTAACAATGGAAGATGCGGTAATCAGCAAGACACAATTTACTGGAAAAAAAAGTCATTTGGAGTCAATATGAGCTGAAAGCTAACTGCATTGTACATGATAGGCATATATGGGGAGGGGGAAGATGGTGGAGATGTGTGTGTGTGTGTGTGTGGGGGGGGGGGGGGGGGACAGACGGGCTGCAAAGAGAAGGAATAGTTACTGAGAACACTATGATGCAATTTAACTTTTTTACATACAATACTTTATTTATTACTTTTGGACATATAAATACAGACTGATTATTGGCTCCAGTGTCCACGGTTGTTGAATAAGTCAGTTTGCAGTCTGCTTGTTTCTATTAAATCATTGTCCACCCACGTTAGCTGAGTGGTGAGTGTGACATACTGTCGATCTTAAGGGCCCGCATTTGATCCCCAGCTGGATAAGAGATTTTCTCCACTCAGGGACTGGGTGTTGTGTTGTCCAGATAATCACCTATTCATCCCCATCCAAGCACAATTTGCCAAAGTGATGTGAAATTAATTAGTTTGTTTATTTTCATTCATTTTAGCAAAACATCTGTCTGTCTCTAATTCGATTGTCTTGGCCATGGTTTCTAAATCTGCCTCTACTTGTGTGACACGCCTCGTGATGTCACTTTCCTACTTTTGTCATCATGTGCTACTTAAAGGTTTGACATTGATTTCATTATGTTTTGCTAAAACTGTTAGTTTTCAAAACTAGGTGGCCATTTGAGTGATCCTTTTGTTCAAGTCAGTACCAATTTTGGTTAATTTAGCATCATTACTGTCAAGTTTTTTCTTTATTTCCTGAAATTTTTCCGTAAACAGTTTCTCATTGTTCTGTAAACTTGTATTCATCTGCTGAAATTGTTGCATGACTGCACTGATAAATTGTGAGAAATTTACTGTTTGAACATTATCTGCCCCCGGTAAATCGTGAGAATTTACTGCTTGTGACTCACTTTCCATATCTTGCAACTCTATGTTACTGTCGGTTCCTACGGCTAGATTATTTAGGTTCTGTATTTCATTTACTGTTTCACTTGTTTGAGCAAGTGTAATTTAATTCTATGCTGCTTCATAGGATACGGAACTTGCAGTAGGCAAACTGTTTATGTTATCCATTCTATGAGACATGACCGTATCAATAGCAAAAAGTAATAAGATTTTTTTTTTAAACTCGTCTCTACAATGTTTAGCTTGTATGTAATGTTATTCAAACAATGCATAGAGTTGATCTATTATTGACAATGTCTCTACACGCCATGTTGTCTCCACTGAGCTGTGTATCGGCCATTTTGCAGTAATTGTTGTCGTACTTTGAAAAAAACAAAAAATATACACTCAGCAGTAAAAATCACTTTTTAACTTTAGCAAAACTTCACTATATATCGTGAGTTCATGAAAGATTGTGCCAACAAACAGCCCAAGATGCTATGGGGCAATGTATCACAGGATGGCATTTGGCACCTTTATGTGTCAGAATATACACCTGCATTGCCATCAGAGAGTGGTATGCATTGTAGTGATGTGACAGGACACCCTTCACTGTGACACGTGTTTCATTTGACCTAAATTACAGCGATGTCACATCGTGTGACAAAAATGACCATTTCCTTGAGGGTGTTGCAGTTTCTTCTTTCAGCAGAGTAAATGGTATGCATTTCATTGTAACCTTTCTAGTTTAGTAAATAAATCACCTTCCTTGACAAGGATCTCAATATTTGCTTATTTTCTGTTTATTGTTGTTACTAAGTATATACTGCAGGTCAAAATTATTCGATCACCTATGAAAAAAGCTGTGCACTTTATTTTAATAGACAACTACACTCTTCAAACTAAATAGGCTAACAATACAAATATTTTCTCTCTCTCTGTCATTAAGTACCCTTCGTGCTAAGAACAGCTGCGCAGACTGTTGGCATTATGGAGATAATATTTTTGCAGAGATTACAGTCCCATGCATCTGTAATCCACAGATTTTCAACATTAGATGACCTCAGTTCTCTGATCGCCCTGCCGTGTTCATCCCAGTGGGTGAGGTGGAGCAGTGGTTAGCACACTGGACTCACATTCAGGAGGACAACGGTTCAAACCCATGTCCAGCCATCTTGATTTAGGTTTTCTGTTATATCACTAAATCGCTTCAGGCAAATGCCGTGATGGTTCTTGTGAAAGGGCAGAGTCGACTTCCCTAATCCAAGCTTGTGCTCCGTCTCTAATAACCTTGTTTTCAGTGGGACATTAGTGTTTAATCTCCCTCCCTCAAGTTCATCCCGTAAGTATTCGATGGGATTTAAGTGAGGTGGCTGACTTCACCAGACCATACTCTTCAGTTTCCCAAATTTCTTTCCTCTATTGACTTACTATTGGCACAATTTAGAAGTCTGTCTGAGATCATTGTCTTGCTGCAGATCAACCCACAACTAGTATGCCTCTTGGCAGATTGAACTGAATTGTTGATCAGTACTGACTTCATATGTTCTCCACAATGTCAATGAGTAAACATTCAGTGAAGGCTTACAAATTTAAAACTCGATTAATCCTTGGACCATTGCTGCGCTCTCCAGTTTTTACATTGCTGTGCCCATTGCAATCAGTTCAACTTCTCTCTATCCATCCATTTAAGTCATGGTCACACAAATGGCATTGCTCTGTTGAGACAAAGGTTGGAGCTTCTCACATATTGTTTACTTTATTATTAATTTTAGGTGCAGGAGGAGTCCTCACATTTACTCTGTACACATAGGAACTAATCTTTGCTTTACGGTGTTACTCAGGGTCTTCCAGATTGTCAAACACTTGAGCTGGCACCAGAGCAATGTATACACTACTGTAAGCTTGGTTAGGCCAAATTTTGTTCCTATAGCCTTTGTGATGCAGAGCTACAATTACAGCACTTTTTTCAATTCCGACCTCCTCCTTCCATCTTATTAGGATGCAATACAGCATGAACTTGAACAAGTATAGAAACTCACTTCTAGGTACACACAGTGTACAAAGGCAGCAAAAGAAATGAGACCTATTTAAATGGAACACTCTTAGGTAAAGGCCACCAGTGTTGTGGAGACTCACCAGCACCTCTCTGGGTGAAGAATGAGCTTAGTTTTTGCATGTTTTACTATCAAAACAGGTTTATGGTGCAATACTCAAAGTTAAATCCCTGTTTTAACGCAAATCAATAGCTGCGACTGAAAACTTTTCTTCACTTTAGCATCTAAAATTCGCAGACAATGTGTGTGATCATCTGGACCACAGCCCTTGTACACCCAAAAAGATCAAAATGCATCTGACAGCAAGCCATCCGAGTCATTGGCACATCTCGAGGGCCAAAGTAGCATGTAAGTGGTTTTATAGTGATCCCAACATAAACTGCTTCTAAACCTCAGAAATTGAATTGTGTGATTGCAATTCAACCTTTGTAAGACATTAGAATGCATGCCACTTACTACTAGCACAGACATTCTGCTATTTTAAGTGTTCTCTCTGTCAAGGTAACTGTAACTGAATTGGCAGAGAAGTGACTAAACACAGGAATGATATTGAGTTGCTACAACAAAATCAGGGATCTTCTCTTTATAACAGTATCTAATTTTGTAATATGTTTCTGCTGTTGAATCGTGTTCCATCTGTGTATTACAGTGCCTATGTAGCACCAAAATGTTCCATCTTCAAAATTTGAATTCAGAATATTTTCATGTGCTTTTGGAAGGTGTGAAATGTCACAACTCGTATCCCTAGAAGTGTTGGTATTATAATTGCCAGCTCAGAGACATGGTTATTCATTACAAATGTTGGGGGAAAAAGCCTCCAATTGAATAGAAAGCTGAAATATAAATGAGTAAGTGAACGTAGAATTGCTCATTGGATTACACTGTATCTATTATTGTTATATTTCCAATTCTTAATTTTCTGCATTCAGTTACAGTTATCATTGTACAGCTTGCTACATTGAAGCATGGAAATCACCCCAAGACAGTTAAGATCACAGGGAACATGGGATTAGTGTCTTAACTGAAATGATTCCAAGCAAGCTACCCTGGGATTTGATTAATACTCAACAGTGTGTACTGCCGGGAGTATCTGACAAATTGTGCAGGGTCAGAAACACAAACATTTTACAGAAAAAGTACAAGATGTGGTGAACATTTTGTGTACAGTCTGGTATATTGAACTGCTATGGGTGAAACAGAGTACTGCACAAAGTAGAGGTGCTAGTTCTTGGAGTGCATTTACAGTAACCAGGATGAAATGTTTGTGGCTTTGCTTGCCTGTGTGAGAAGGACTGTTGCTAAAGAAAATATAATACATATATTGACTGAATTATAAAGGTAACTAATGATAATGGTGTTTCAGACATTCCAGACTACATCTTGGGTACAGTTACAAGAAATGTCAGGTGCTGTGAAAAATGGTATTGGCTGCTAAACATTTAAATGTAATGCTGTGGTAATTTAGGATCAAGAAAGTGCCTTGAAAAAAATGTTTGTCTCCTTTTTCGTATATTTTTTTAAGTTGAAGTGACTGTAAATCATGTGGCAATAGCTGAAACAAATCTAAATAATTTTTAAGGTTCATATAGAAGATAACATGTTTAATAAACAATGCTGTTTTTAACAATAGTATAGTGAATACTATGCCTTATCTTACGAGAACATTAGAATAATATTTAAATACCTAAATGTGGGAGTTGTTATAGCCAGTAGTGTCTGCAACACATCAAACAGAGCTTTTCGTTAGCTACCATTGTACATTTCAGCACCATGTTAACAAGCCTGCCACTCCTATCATACCTTTATATAGGGTGTACATAAAGTCCAGGAACACTTTCAAGTAATTATTGCACAGATATCATACATATTGCAATTTGAAGCAAACCTGTAAAAATCTTCCAAACAAACAGGGCACTGCTACATCATGTGGTAGAGGCAGTACACACACCAGATCTGTAATGTGTCCCCACAGAAAAAAAGTCACACGGAGTGAGATGTGGTGATTGGGGAACCATTTAGTGAAACACCTGTCCTCTTCTGTAGCAAGGCCGATCCATCGATGCAGCAGCTCTGTGTTCACACACCCACAAACTTCACGATGAAAATGGGTTGGAGCTCCATCCTGCTGAAAGATGAATGAAGGGTCCAGTTGCATTTGAGGTATCAGCCATTGCTGCAAGACATCAAAGTAGGAATATCCAGTAACAGTGCTCTCAGTGAAGAAGAATTGCCTGTGCTGTTTTTGGTATGACAAGGCACAAAAAAAAAAACATTCACTTCTGGGGACTCATGCTCAAATTCAATGCATTCGTGTGGATGCTTTGTACCCCCAGATATGACAATTATGCCTGTTCACTTTCCCATTAGTGTGAAAAATGGCTTCCCTGGTAAATATTATGTAATCAAAGCCATTACCATCCTCATTCAGTTTTTGCAACTCTGAACAAAACTCAAAATGCTTGTCTTTGTCATCATCATTGAGTTCCTGCACTAGCTCCAGTTTGAATGATTTCATTGACACCTTCTGTAGCAGGACTTTCCACTATGTCATTGGAGCTATTTTGAGATCATGGGATGCATGACGCACAGATTTTCTCGGACTCCTTATAGATGTCTCTCGTATGCACTCCTCATTCACTTCACTCACACTTTGGTAGAAAATCCGAAGAAATTCTGGTCGTATGTAAAGTACACAAGCGGCAAGACGCAGTCATACCTTCGCTGCGCAGTGCCAATGGTACTGTTATCGACGACTGTGCCGCTAAAGCGGAGTTATTGAACGCAGTTTTCCGAAATTCCTTCGCCAGGGAAGACAAATGGAATATTCCAAATTTGAAACACGAACATCTGCTAGAATGAGTTTCTTAGAAGTAGATACCTTAGGGGTTGCGAAGCAACTCAAATCGCTTGATACGGGCAAGTCTTCAGGTCCAGATTGTATACTGATTAGGTTCCTTTCAGATTACACTGATACTATAGCTCCCTACTTAGCACTCATATAAAACCGCTCGCTCACCGATAGATCTGTACCTACAGATTGGAAAATTGCGCAGGTCGCACCAGTGTTCAAGAAGGGTAGTAGGAGTAATCCATTTAACTACAGACCTATATCATTGACGTCGGTTGCAGTAGGGTTTTGGAGCATATACTGTGTTCAAACATTATGAATCACCTCGAAGGGAACGATCTATTGACACGTAATCAGCATGGCTTCAGAAAACATTGCTCTTGTGCAACACAGCTAGCTCTGTATTCGCACGAAGTAATGGCCGCTACAGACAGGGGATCTCAAGTTGATTCCGGAAAGCTTTTGACACCGTTCCTCATAAGCGACTTCTAATCAAGCTGCGGAGCTATGGGGTGTCGTCTCAGTTGTGCGACTGGATTCGTGATTTCCTGTCAGGAAGGTCGCAGTTCATAGTAATAGACGGCAAATCATCGAGTAAAACTGAAGTGATATTAGGTGTTCCCCAGGGAAGCGTCCTGGGACCTCTGCTGTTCCTGATCTATATAAATGACCTGGGTGACAATCTGAGCAGTTCTCTTAGACTGTTCGCAGATGATGCTGTAATTTACCATCTAGTAAGGTCATCCGAAGACCAGTATCAGTTGCAAAGCGATTTAGAAAAGATTGCTGTATGGTGTGTCAGGTGGCAGTTGACGCTAAATAACGAAAAGTGTGAGACGATCCACATGAGTTCCAAAATAAATCCGTTGGAATTCGATTACTCGATAAATACTACAATTCAACTAAGTACCTGGGTGTTAAAATTACGAACAACTTCAGTTGGAAGGACCACATAGATAATATTGTCAGGAAGGCGAGCCAAAGGTTGCGTTTCATTGGCAGGACACTTAGTAGATGCAACAAGTCCACTAAAGAGGCAGCTTACACTACACTCGTTCGTCCTCTGTTAGAATATTGCTGCGCGGTGTGGGATCCTTGCCAGGTGGGATTGACGGAGGACATCGAGAGGGTGCAAAAAAGGGCAGCTCGTTTTGCATTATCGCGTTGTAGGGGAGAGAGTGTGGCAGATATGATACACGAGTTGGGATGGAAGTCATTACAGCATAGACGTTTTTCGGCGCGGCGAGACCTTTTTACCAAATTTCAGTCACCAACTTTCTCTTCCGAATGCGAAAATATTTTGTTGAGCCCAACCTACATAGGTAGGAATGATCATCAAAACAAAATAAGAGAAATCAGAGCTCGAACAGAAAGGTTTAGGTGTTCGTTTTTCCCGCTCGCTGTTCGGGAGTGGAATAGTAGAGAGATAGTATGATTGTGGTTCGATGAACCCTCTGCCAAGCACTTAAATGTGAATTGCAGAGTAGTCATGTAGATGTAGATGGGACGTCTGCTTCTCTTTCCCGGGCACAAGCAACCCATCGTAATAAATTTGTTGTGCCAGTGGTAAATGGCCTTCCTTGTTGGTGGCTCCTTACCACACTAGTTTTTTGTTGGACGCCAACACACAGAAAGCTCACTCCACACCACGTTTGTGACTATCCGCAAGTTACGAAACTACACTGTGGTGGTATACATTAAAAAAAAACTTTCAGTGTCTCTTTGAAATGACACATGTATGATAGCTGCACACTGTTTGATTCTTGTGCAATAAATAATTGAAAGTGTTCCTGGACTTTATGTACGCCTCATATTTTTTGATACATGGCAAAATCATGATATTCTCAACATTAGAAATGTTCATAATGTAACCATATGCATAAATTAATTTGCAAATGAATGTAAAATGACACATTCCTCATCATTATGATCCATAGAACATGTATCCTACTAACTAACTCGGATTAGATGACTGATGCATCACTATTAAATCATTTGCCTGTATTCTCTCCGTCGCCGAAAAGGGTATTATTAAGGGAGATAAGACTATTAGTTTGTTCTTTCAGTTGTCACTTGAAACTGAAAATAACATTGATATGAATGACCATCAAAACGAAAAGATACTTTATGGTTCCATGGACCTTTACAAGTCTCAACCAACTATGCAGTATACATGTAGACTGAAGAGATGAATGAAAATTTGAACCCAGATCCTCTGCTCACTGGGCAGATGCACGAACCACTACACCACCCTGGCACAGTGGCTCTGCACTGTTTGCCCCAGCATGCCTCCCTCCTCAGTCCACTTATTCCCCCAAAACACAAAGAGCACCACAGAGGTTGTCAAACTGTCATGGAATAGCACCTCAGTTTTGAATGAAATGGAACAATATAGTTTCATTTAATGAAAGCAGCTATACCTGTGTCTCAGGCAGGACCTCCTGTTTAGTTTGATTCTGAGGTACTATTCCAATACTGATGGACATGTTCCACACCCAGGAGGATACCCTCTTTTGTGGGTCTGTGGAATAAATAATTAATGTATCTAGTCTGAGAGCCCCTCCTCTTGTGGCAGTTTATTGTATGTCACTGGAGCAACAAGGCATTGTGACTAAAAAGGACACACCATTCCCATTTTCTGGAATGGTTGCAAGGCAAATGCACGCCTATATTATGGGTAACAATCTGTTGAAGCATTAAAGAACACAGTTAACATTTCTTAATTGTGACACTCTTTGTAGACCAGAATTGTCTTCTCTAGGTCTCAACATGAATTTGCTGAAGGGTAATTGTCTGCAACTTTATCAGTAAAGGCAAAATAGATCTCTTAATTCACCTCAAAAGCACGGAGCAATAAATGAAATATTCGAAACTGTCATTCATTGGTTCTCAATAAATGGTCTAACACCCCATTTACAAAGAAAAGGCATCTTGTACAAAACTGAATAAGGAAAGACAAATCATCACTAATAATGAAGCATTACAGAAAAGAAATATGTGAAGGCTGATTGTTAAAATTACTTGGGGGTACATAGTGATGAGAACAAGAATTATAAAACTGAGTGCAGCAACATTTGCTATAAATGTGATTGCCATAAGTGTCAATGACAGCACTAGAAAATTTGACTTCCTTCTTTCATTGATGTCATATTTAGAAAGGGGGCCTCTGCTCCCTCCCACTACACACACTCACAAATACACAGTGCCTATCCTCAAACTTCACATAGATAAAGAAATTAGGTAGCCTCGCAACACATACACTCTTACAAAGTTTGTTTTGAAGGATCAGCACAATTTGAAAATAATACTAGCATTCATAAATACAATACTAGGAGGAAAACAGTGGGACTTAATCTTGTTGTAGCACAGAAAGAAGCATATCATGCAGCCATAAAAATATTTGACCACCTCCCTTTAATTAACAAGGTGCTGGCTGATAATGAAAGTTGACAAGTGCTATTCCATAGATGAATTTCTGAGAAGGAAACAACAGGTTACCCACGAGCACTGATGTGCTGCTTCCTGGACTTGGGTAGGTGCGCCGGCCCCGGACTGAATCAGCCCAGCAGGTTAACAACGAGGGACGGCATGCCTGAATGTGGTTTTTAGGCAGTTTTCCATATCCCACATGGTAAATACGGGGCTGGTCCCCATGTACCACCTCAGTTACACAACTTACAGACATCTGAAAAACATTCGCACTATTTCATGGCTTACACTAGACGCAGAGAGCTAGGGTACATGATGGTGACACAAAGGGCATCTGGCAACAACTCTCTGTGACACTAACATTGCCAACTCTATAGTAACAGGGTCAACCCCGTGTTGAAGCGGGGCAAAGGCCCAAGCAAATGATGAGAAGGTGACATCCAAAAATGAACATATCTACTAAATGCAATTTATCACAGTCAACATGAAACTTATTTTGGGCATACATAAGAAGGAAAATAGCATACTGCAGTGTGAATGCCTTTTACTTTTAGGCCAAAAGGCAGTTCATATCTGTAAATCAAATCAAGAATGAAAATATTCATTACATGAACCATGAGCGATTTTCAAAACCAAAAATCTTCTTCTTTCTTTCAAAATAACTTACCTCTTACTGTATAATGCTTGTTATACCATATCATTTCACATATTTTTATAGTGTAGTATGTGATACCATAGAAAAAACTGTACTTCACAATGATTTGAAATGTTTCAGATCACCATGACGTAACTGTGGCATTAACTATCTTTAGAAGTATTCTTTGACGTAAGTGTTACATGCAAACCAGAATAATTTTCTTAACAGTCACAGGCAACATGGAAATATCATCGGTGATGGTTGTGTTCCAACTTAGGTACTAGTGATTTCGGCAGGCTTCTTAAAAAATAGTTTACTGTAAACCATCAACATCTTTTTTTCCTATTATCTTAGACTGGATGGCTGAAAAGTACTTTTGCTTTTGTCCAAGGAAAGGGTTTTGTAGTGGTTCATCTGCTCTTTTACATCTAGTTGGGAATTTGTCTCAACATGAGTATGAGTGTTTCCCATAGCTTTGTACTTGTGTATGGAAGTGCATTTTATTTCACACATTTAATGTGAAATCCCTATCTAAGGACCTACAAGATGTACATTGGCGAGCAAGGTTTCTTAGCTGAGTCACTGATTGTAGATCTCATTGTATTCCTCTTTTGTTACAATTGTTGGCCTTTTTCTTAGAAGTTTTCCTATTCTATCAAAAGTGGAGTCAGTGCATAAGTAACTGTGTCCTTTTAATAATAGTAATTATTAGTGCTATGCAACATATTATGAGGGAACACAGAAGCACAAACAGTTGCTCTGCATTAGAGAAACAGTGTGACTGGAATGGAAATCACTCGACTGGATGTAATGGATTAGTTATCCTTCACACAAAATGTGTATGTGGACACACATGTATTTTCCTAGGCTTGTATCTCGGCAAATGTTTGATTTCACTTAAATTGTATGATTATCTAGGTTCTGCCTATCCTGTTTGTTTTGTTCCATTCTGTGTCTCATTTATTTTAAATTCCTGACATGCTTGCTTTTGCATGTAAGCTCCTCATATAAAATTTTGTTGAGGATTAAGACAGCAACAAAGTTCAGTACATAGTCAGCATGAACTAATGCTGTGCAATGGGAACCCCAGAAAAGCAGACGATAAAAGCTCTCAGGTTACAATTGCCTTCCTCAACTTCCAGAAAACACTTGGTGGGGGGGCAGGGTGCATGGTAAATGCTTGCTATGCCCTCATAATTCTTTATGCTACTTTTGATTTTTGGGTCATGACAAATGTTGACCATCTTGATGAGATCAGTCTCATTGACTGGGTGCACATTTGTCAAACATGGATTTCATGAGCTGGGGACTTGTTAACACAAACAGTCGATTACTACTCTAAGCTCTGGACATGCTTTTGCCTACCATCCAATGACACAGTAATGGAACACTGTACGTCATAGTGCATGGGATTTTGATCTTATTGGCTGAACTGTGAACATTGTAGGAGAAAAATAATTTTGAAAATGTACCGTTTGTCAATAAGGGTTGAGGGGAGTGAAACAATCATTACTGAGTAACTGCTATGGAATATGCTGTACTGGTGCAAGCAGGGTTCTGTTTGGGTGGGCCCCAAATAGGCTTGTGATTATCTCACTGTATAAATTTCCAGAGAGTTATTGGTTGACCCTACCACCCCATCAGCAAACAAACATTTAACAGTAAAAATGTGATAGTAACACAGTATCAGGAGAATTATTAAAGAATGTTGCACTAGTTACAGAACACAGATTTGAACCGTTGCCTCGTGACTCACATTCATGTGTGTATCTTCTTCTGCTTCTACACAATGAGCACTGATCCAAAGGAATTGCTGAAGAAATGGTCTTGGATGGTTATTGATTCATTCAAGAGACATGCTTGAGGTACAGGGACTTCTGAAATTAAGTTACACAACAGGCATGGCACCCTTTCAGAAGAGTGGGCATGTTACCGATTTCCTGAGAGACAATTCTGCTGCAGTACGGACAACAGGTTCATCACATTGTGGGAGTGAAATGGCACTCCAAAGTTGAGGTACAAGGAACAGTAAGTTTCTTGTTAGCCAAACATATAAATTGCACACAAATTCGCCATGAAATTCTTGCAGTGTATGGTGCAATGCAATGTAGCATCCAGTCGTAGTGAAACAGTGCCAACAATTTGATGAAGACCATTCAGTCTTTCCAGCAAGCTCGGTGGATATCTGACAGGAAAGAGATTTTCCATCAAAGAGGAAATTCACACAGCAGTCCTCAAATGGTTCCATGACTGAGGCGCACATTTATATTTTCAAGAAACTGAATAGTTTGTGCGATGTTACAATTGTTGTTTACAGGTTTTAGTGACTGTAGTATCTGCATCACTTTGAATTGTATTGCAGCATACAGTAAAAGTTACTCAGTCTGCCATAGTAATGGGTAACTTTCTTTCTGAAGTCTCATACTTTCCTGCTGCTTTCACACCTTTCTTTGACAATCATCAGATGTCAGGTTACTCCTGGATGCATCAGTGAATGGAATCCTACTCTGCTGACTGAGTATCCATTCTGTGTTTTCCCGTACCCAACTCCACAGACGAATGCTTTGGGGGAGGGATGCTAGTGCTATCTGAGGCCACATTGATAATGTGGAGACTTGGATTCTGTCTTGACCATAGTTGCCTGATATCCCAGATATCTGGTTGGAAACCCAACTCCCAACTGTACTTTGTTGGGATAGATAAAATTCCTGGTTACATAAAAATGGACAACATTATATAAAATGATGTGGTCTTCACTTCAAATTGCTCATTACCAATTTCTAATGAGGGGCAGTCTTGTATGAGTTACTGACTTAAACTCCTCCTTTTATTAACAGCGCTAAGTGGCCATACTTGACTCAATAGCCATTGTTTTCGAGTAGTGCATCAGCGGTCAATCGTGACAGTGCTTTTTAATTCTCTGCTGAAAAAATTGAATAGGGTTGGGCAGTTTCCTTCCCCTGTGGCAGCCTTAGTCGTCATGATGATCTTATCAAAACATTCGAAAGAGAAATTGTGACGAAGGAAGCTGGGATAATTTTTACTTCCCCCTTGTTTTGCCATATGCCTCCTTCAAATTTGTTTCTTCACTTTCAACTAATTACCATTAACATATGTGAATTGTAATCTGCATTTTCATAAAAGAGAAAGGCAGCCCCCTCAGGTTGAATTTTGTCTGTGTAATTGATTTTCTAATTTATATTGAGTATTCCTAGTTAGTATCTTTTATTATAGGGCAAAATCAGTCATTTTTATGTAACTTTAATTCTGATGTTGACTTATAAATGGGAAGTTGTGCACTGGCCATACATAACTGTGTATTATTGGGAGGATGTGAAAAGTGAAAGTAGAAGACTGTGCATCTGTCGGCTACATCATTTACAGTAGACAGTACTGCACATCCAACCCCTATGTTTTCAGCCAGTATGTAGACACTGAGGACAACAAAGTAGGCAAACCACAACAAAATGGCAGTTTACTTGCAGCACAGTCTAAACTATGTTGAAAAATGATTTGACTTTGAAGAAAGTGTCTACAGGACTTTCAAACCATTTTCACTGACAGTGAAACAGACCTCATTTTCAGAATATCTAGAAGTTATTTCTTGTAGATGGGGATTTGATGTTTGAAGAATATGTGCAGTTAAAGAACTTTCTCAAGGATGAAGAGAAGAACTTTTCAAGCTGAAATCTGATTAGTGGAAGGAATTTTTTTTCATTCTTATGAAAACTATGACAACTTTTCCGTTTTGTTTCAGATGATGGTGAACACTTGGTGAGCTGAGAGGAACCTTTTCCCAGCAGCAACATTAGAAGCTGAAATAATAATAATGAAGATGGTTTAGTGATTTAGATGTCTCCAGTTTTATTGAGGAAGAAGAGAAGATTCTATGAAGGAGATTGAAAAGTGAGCAAAAATCTCAATAAGGTAAAAAAAAAAAAAAAAAACATTGAATTGTTGCCTGTGTGTGTTTAGTCATGGTTTTTAAAAAATATCCCGATTTAGTTCAGAAAAAACTTGGTGACTGGGCTGTACTAATACAGCTGCCTTCTAAATGGGCAGTGCACAGCTCTTTTGCATTTTCTTGTGGGTGCCTATGAGCCACAACTCTTATGCTCTAAACAGGTTGTTGACTCCAGGCTACCTCTGGAAGATGGTTTGTCTCACAGTAGCGGTTCTTTGTTTGAATGATGTCACTGTGGTGTATGACAAATTGACAGGCAACTTACCATGCAGCTATACACTCACAATGCAGATAAGCCTGAAATGATCCTTCAGAGCATGTTTACAGACAACACAGTTGAAGATTTTAATGAATCTGTCTCACGGAGATTTCTGTTCAATAGTAGATTATGATAAATATTCTGGCCAACAAAGTATCTGATTCCATTAAATTTTCAGCTATGTTTTTTCAATAATTGCAAATCTGCTGTTCAAAAATTGAAGCCTTTTGGATTGATATTTTGTTTGAAATTTCATTCTGTTTCTTTGATGTTTGAGATTATAAATATCATGTGTTTCACATTTTCAAATTATTTGGTTATGAAAATGCCTCATAGCACTTCTGTATCAAATTGAAACTGTTATAATTTTTCATAACCACTAGAACAGTTCCTGAAGTTAATATTGTAAAAATGTACCTTTGATGCTTTGCACCCGTGAGTTGAGTTGTGCTATCGTTGTTAACTTTCTCAATAGTTTTAGTGAGGTTACTGAATGAGAGTAGTTGTGTTGGGCCAGCCTTGGACTTGATGTCACATGGAACCAAGTGCAGTTTTATCTGTTGGACTGAGTAATGTGAACCCAGTGTATTTCATGAACTGTAATTTGCTTTTATACTTCTGCAACTTTGAAATAAGTGACTCTTTTTAGCCAGTTGCCAAAGCTTTAGAAATGTGGTGTTAGTTGTTGATTACATTTGGAGAATTGGGCTTAGCAAAAGCTACAATGTTGTTTCATCAGCAAGTCAAGATATTAACTGAAACTATATGACCTAGAGCCCACATGAATTGTACTTCTAAATATATTTGGATGGTGAGCTGAGCACAAAATACTTCAAATCTTGTCGATGATTGTTGATACTGTTTTCTAGGTTATGCAACAAATGTCATTGGAACTCTATCCTACAGTGTCATATCCCAACATTACACTTCAGACAGTTCTGACAAACAAATGTTACATCGTTTCAATATTTTCTTGTTGTTTGGAGTGAGTAACGGGACTCTTATAAGACACAGGAAGAGAGAAGAAATAAAGCTCTTGATATCAGAGGCAGGAAGGGTCTTGGAAGATAAGTTGAATGGAATGGAAGGAATAAAAATCAGAAATTTTTGACATTCCTACCTGGAATTCCCGTTGGTTGTTTTAAAAATGCTAAAATTCCACCAACCGACATATTGCCCCCTGCCAGTGGTGTGGTGTGATCTGATGTGATGCAACATGGAGGGGCAGCTGGTCAGCACACCTCTCTCCTGGGTATTTTTTTACTGTGGAACCACAACTACTTGGTCAAGCAGCTCCTCACAAGACTGACTGCATTTTGTACCAGTCACCCCCCACCCCCCCCTCCCTCCCTCCCACCCAAGGAAAAATAGCTGGCAGTTAGTCGAATGGCACAGCTAAGGAGGCAGACAGTGGAATGGATAGTGTGTTAAAGAGCAGGTCTAAGATGAACGTAAGACAAGAATAATGGAATGTAGTCAAGTTCAATCAGGAGATGCGGAATGAATAACGAGGGATGATCAGCGAGTTTGCATTTGAAAGCTGTACGAGGAGGGGTCAAAAAGCTTCTACCCTAACAAATAAAGAGTGAAAGAAATTTCATAGTATCAATTTATTTGTATATATAATACCTGTGTACACTAATACACTTGGAGGCTGCTCAGATAACTTCTGCAAACCATTCAAGTAAAAGATCTTTGATTTCAATTGCAACAAAGCATCAGTCACTGCATCATCATCATCATCATCCTTTGAGGTATTTTTTTTTGGTTTGGGAAAAGGAAAAAGTCTGACACAGTCAGATCTGGAGAATATGGCAGGTGACACTTTGACACGTTCCACATCATTACAAAAGAATCGTGTTCATGATCCATGGAACAACTAATATAACTAACTAACTAGAATGGGAAGTTTTTCATTGTCCATTATACGAGGTTTGTCCGGAAAATACGTATAAAGGTTGAATAATGTCTTTATGTTACAGGTTGCAGTCACCATCAGGTGAGACTACTGCTGTAATCAATCAAATCAATGCTCAGTTCGAGTCAGAGCACTCTGCGTGAAGGTGGGAGTGTGCAGCAGCAGCTTGTGTTCTTAAAGACCGTGGATTGACAGAATGATTGCTGACGAGCTGTCAACCCTCAAAACAATTGTTCACAAAAACTTGAAATGGAGAAATTGTACCGAAGCTCTTGACACCAGAACAGAAAGCAAAGAGGGTTGAGTGCTGTAAGGATTGGTTGGAAGCAGAGGAACGAGGGTACTTTCTCAACCGAGTCATCACTGGAGACGTGTCCTGGTTTTAGAAATTCGATGTGGAGCTCGAAGCAAGGTATGGAAACTAGCAGGAGAGTCGCGAAAATCAAGGTCCAATGTGATGACAGTGTTGATTCTTGGAGCATTGTTCACAAGGAATTTGTCCCTCCCAGCCAGAGATAGAACGGAAATTTTTACGTTGAAGTTCTGACACATCTCGGAGCTCTTGTGGCAAGAGTTCGACCAGAGTTGGATCCTTCATCACAAGAATGCGCCCGCACACATGTCGCTCGTTGTGTTTTTGGCCCGAAGCTCAATCACCACCGGATTTAGTCCCGTGTCAGTTCTTCATGTTCCCAAAAATGCGTAATGGTGTGGCATTGGGAGATGTGGAAACGACATGGCAACTAAACAACATCACAACTGAAGACTTTCAGCAATGTTATCAACAGTGGAAATGGCGTTGGCAGAAGTGTATCACGTCTCAGGGTGAGCACTTTGAAGGAGACCATATTGTAATACCTGAATAATTGTAAAATAAAGTTATTATGCAACTTTTATATGTATTTTTCGGACAAACCTCGCAGATTAGGAAATGAGACACTGAAGATAATAGAAGTGTTTTGTTATTTGGGTAACAAAATAATTGATTTTGGCTGACACAGAGAGGATATAAAATGCAGGCTGGACTGTATATCTGAGAAAGAGGAATATGTTAGGAGTGGATGTAAATGTTACGGAGTCTTTTCTGGAGGTATCTGTGTGAAGTGTAGCCTTGCTCCGAAACGAGATGTGAACAACAAGCAGTTGAAGCTAGAAAAGGATGGTATCTTTTGAAATGTGTTTCTAGGAAGAAATTTTGATGATTACGTGGATAAAACATAAGGTAAACTCTGTCCATCGGTACTGGCCGACCACCGTGTCATCGTTTACCAATGACGTCCAGCACACCACTATCCTGCCTGTGTCAGTTTTCTTGTCCTCGAGTTCCTCAGTTGGCATCACAAGGGTGAATGTACACTTTCCCAATCCTCTCACCCAGAAAAATCCCTGGCAGTACAGGGAATCTAAACCTGCGTCCTCGCCATGATAGGCAGCAGCAGTGAATACTAAGTTACAGAGGTAGTCAATAAGTGGATAGATGACTACTACTGGCACTCGACACCCTCTGCACTGCACCTAGAGGTGGCTAATGGAATAATTATGCAGTTGCAAATCAAATTACCAGGGACATAGTATTGAAAGAAATTTTCAGCACAACATGAGTAAAAGAAGGAACTGGTTGATAAGACATACCCTGATGCATCGAGGAATCATCAATTTGGTATTGGTGGGATTTGAGTGAGAGGAGGAAAAGCTGTTGAAGGGGAAATACAGTAAGCAGGTTCAAATAGATGTAGGCTTGCATAGAGAGCTGCATCAAACCAGTCTTTGGACTGAAGACCACAACAACAAAAACAGTTGGCTGTGTGTAGGAATTTTCTGTGGTCAGGAAAGCAATGAGAAATGATTTTCTGATTAAGAAAAGTGCAAACACTATACATCAATGTGGTGTAAAATGTTTCTTGAGCTGTTTATGAAGCCAGAGAAATCTTATATTAGTTCTTTTGGCATGAAAAACCTGTACACGATGATTAAACTACACCTACCCATGGGTTTTATGCAACTTGCAATGCCTACAAATGTCATGGGCAAGATTTTCATTTCTCTCACCCACTACATGCAAATTACTAGTCCTACATAAAAAAAATGAACAGGATCTTTTTGTGGGAAATTTAATGTAGTCATTTCTTTTTGGGAGGGGAGGGGATACATTTTTGCTAGAAGCCATAGTTTTTGTTAAATAATTCAAAAAGTACAAGACAGGCATTCAAATGCCTTTTTTCTTGAATGTCACAGAAAGTGTGGTGTCCAACAAAGTACAAAATGTAATGTAGTTAATTTTGATACAAAAAGGTTCTCTTCATTGTTTTTGCAGGACTAACAGTGTGCATGTAGGGAGGAGAGGAGAGAAGATTAAAATCATGGGTGTGGTTCTTGAAGATGTTGCAGGTTCCATAAAACTTTATGGCAGGGGCAGCTGAATAACCCTGTGTATGATCCAGAAGATTCCACCACATGGCTGCTGACAGAAAATAGGTGGTTCATATTGGCTTTGCGTATCCCCATTACGTGACTGCTGTAAAGAAGAGGATGTGGGGTGTTCTCTGTCAACTTTTACACCCACATTGGTATGCCAAGAATGTAAGTACCATTGTGGGAAAGGACTCATGAAAACATTTCTTCAGACCGTAACAGCCACCACTGTTCAGACATTTGTCATAGCAGTAATCCAACTTTTCTATGCCCTTTTCATAGAAAGATAATACCAGTTAAGACCTCCAATACTGATCACACTTGCTTACATCATCATAGGTGTTCAAGCACCTTCATCCTGACTGATGATGAAGTAAAAGTGGTTGTCCGGAGATGTGAGATCAGCACTGATTGGCAGGTGGTCTCACTGTTCCCAACTGAATTGTTTAGTAAGGTTTTCAGTGCCACCAGCAGAAATGAAGCATCATAATGATTCGATTGAGAGTTTTGCATCTTTTGTTTTGAATAGTGTGATGGAGTTCTCTCGGTGTTTTCCAGTATCATACCGCTTTCATGGTTTCAGCTCTCAGAAGGAACTCAACAAGCAGAATGCCTTGTTGGTCGTAGAATCCATTTGACCTGACTTTTTGCACTTGCAACTTCATTATGATTTCTTTTTTGGGGGTGGTGGAGGATTGTCGGACTGTCAGTTCCTTCACTCCATAGATTGTTGATTTTATTTTGGAGTGTCATGAAGACCCCAAGTTTCATCACCAGTCACGATTCTATTTAAGAACTCATCTTCCTTATCACTGTATTCAGTGCTGAAATGTCAAAACTCTGCCAAGGTACATAATTTTGTAAGCATTTTTCAAACGAAATTCACAAAAATTTAAGCAATTTATGACTGAGTCATGCAAAACAGTTTTTGAAATACATTCTTATTGTGAACCATGTGTTTTCTCACCCATATCATCAGTGACAACAGAAGGCTGTCCAACACATGCTTCGTCATGAGTGTTTCTTCAACTGTCTCATCCACTTTCTCACCGTAAATGTCTACAAGTTGATGAATTTCAGCTGGCTTAATGTTCTGTGTGTTGGAACTAAACATAACAGAGCACACGTCACAGTCACTGGGCTCAGGGGTTGTCCTAAAGATTTTGACTGATCACTAACAAATATAAATACCACAAAATTGAGCTGCAGTGACAAGACAATGAACCAGAGAAATGTGTGAACCTACAACACAAGTGCTGCAGTGGCAGTAGAATGATTTGGCAATTAATTTCAGGATGCACCTCATACTTAGGACTTCAATGGAAGTGCCTGTCACCTTTTAATGTAAATTTTTGCTTATGATGGAAACTATGTTTAAGCAGTGTGTGTGTGTGTGTGGCAAGGGGGGTAATTAACAGTTGAACTATCTTTGTTTTGTTTATCTCTCTCTAGTCATGACAGGTAATGTGAATCAAGGACAAAGGTACTTTCTGAGTTACCTTAGTCAAGCTCCAACCCTTCTGTCCTGTACAGCTACTTGCTTTTATCCTGAGGTTGTTACTCTCTGGTCAGCAGGTGCTCCTAAAAAAATTGCATACATTGTGTACAAAAATCTACATTCACAAAGAATTTGTGGGGTCAGAGATGTTAGTAATGCTCAAGATATGGTGTGACTATTGGTATAGGGGCAATTCAGAAAATATCGCCTGTCTACATTATGGCACAACTGGAATATGCTTGCTCAAATAGTGACAATGCATTCAGCTGAACTGGTAACCAGTGCTTCATATACCAACTTCGTCTCCCCCTATAAAAAAAGAAATTTAGAGGCAGTCACATAAAAAAAAGTTTCTTTTCCTCTCCTAAACACTCGAAAATTGTGTGTATGTAGTTTGTTTTCATATACAGGGTGTATTAAAAGAGCTGTCACCATTACCTACACTGCTTGCATGGTGTTAATTTGCACACAGATTTCTGGTTGTTCCACTGGAAAGCTTACCAAGACATTTACAGCATAAAACCGATACCTGCTTGTATTTTAAAAAATGTACACAGCTCTGTAGAATTACCATGACTTTCATGCAGTATAACATTTTTAACCTCTGGGATTTGCTACGAAGTAATTACTCGATGCCATACGAAAAAACGAAACAGCCTCACTGCTAATATTTCTCACATACGTAATAGGTGATGGGAACAATGGAACCAACAAAATTAAGAAGACCATTAGCATTTTTTTTTTTTAAATTCATCTATCTTTTACAGTAAATTTCAGCCATAAATGTTTCGTAGGCACATTACAACATTAACAAACACTGCATTATAAATATAATTTGGGACTTCAGTGTGCAACTATATACATGACCATTTTTATTACTTAAGGGTTAATTTTATCAACTTGCAGAAACAGTTAGGTTAAGAAACATTTAATCATGCCGATGGTCACCTGTTATCTCCCTGCAGTCTGTCACTGCTACATAGTGTTGAACCATAAGCTAGGTGGAAGACTCACTGGACGAAAAATTGTTATAACTACCCACATACATTGGTGAAAAGCAGTTCTGCTGGTCTCAAAATACTTTATTGTGCGCTTCTGTTCCAAATGACAACTTCACAGCTACAGTAATTTCACCAATAAGGTGGGCTACAAATAGGTTGTAATATTCTGACCTGAGTAGCTCTTCAGCAAATAGAGCTACATAATATGTGCTACTGTTTTTACATGACCACTAATGATAGTCATGTTTACAATAGAAACAATAATTAGGCCCAATACATTTAAAATTGTATGCCTACAGCCAGAATTTACTACTTGTTGAAAATGAAAATTCATCAAAATACTTGCAGTACACACTGAAATACCTTGCTGCAATAAAGCTAAATCTCCTAACCAAAGGCAGTTGTACATTGTTGTGGGGACCTAGAATAGCTAGTAAATGTAACTAAATAATATCTGTATTCATTTGAGTTTGTTTCACCAAGATCCAGATTATGTTGTCACTTATGTCCCCTTGTTCTCACATTAACCTATTAGTTTTCAATTTTTGCCAATTGATACAAGACAGACTTATAACTCCTTCATGTTCACTGTTATTGGCAATAACTTTATTAGCTCTGATGACAATACAAAACTCGATAAACAAGTCAATGCAATCTGTGCCAGCACTTACCTCTTTCAAATTTTGTTTACATTCAGTGCTATTCATTTTGTTCTAAGGCTTGTGTTTAGTATAAATAACCAATGGTGCATCTGTAAGCCATACCAGTTCCAATATTAAAACTGCCTCAATTTGATCCCATAGATTGCCACTTTACTGATGTGGCATTTAATAAATTAAGAAGAGCATCTCTCTTGAAATATTTACAAACTGAATACTGCTGAACAAGACGTACGTACATTTTCACACAGGTATACAATTGAAAACGTTGACAGATGCTCCAAAAATTTCTTTTGCAACCTGAATAGTGAAACATGTTCTAGGAACTACTTTAAAATGTTAAAATTCTACACTGGAAGACACTCTGTTTCATTTTTATATTACTGCAGAAGGGCAGGAGCAAGGTAAGGTACTTTCAGGTTCCAGTACTGACCATGGTCTTACTGTCATCCAGTTAGAAACATTCACACAATGTTAGTCACAGCAGAAGCACTTCCACTACAATGGTTGTGACAAGTATGCTCCTAAACCCTATTGTTCTCATTTACTTTTTTGTGGTTTACATTGTTCACTGATAAACAATGGCATCCTAGCAGACACTGTAGAAATAAACTTCTTTGGACCAAATACATGTTAAATGTTTATTAGTATTTCTGTCACAACAATAGAAGGTAAGTAAGGTTGCTCCACACCGAAATTATAAAATTTTTTACTGCCAACAACAGTTGTTCTGCTCCAAAATCAAACTAAATTTTCAGGTCTTCTGTGTGGTCTGCAAGTTCCTTTATGTTGGGAGCATACGTTTTACTTAATAGACAAGTTTTATAAGAAAAAACTAAAAGGAAATGGAATGAGAAATTAGAATGTGTGAGAATCACTCTAATTAGGCCAGTGGCTATATAATCTTGGTGGTGCACGGAACTGGGTTCTCAAGGCTGAGAAGAGACAGAGAAATGAAGTGAGCTGTTTATGTTCCTTTGAAAGATCTACTGACACTAGGAAGGATTATGTATGCCAATCAAGGACTATTTAAGACCATGACAGTTGGTCCTCTTCACTAGGGGTGCGAGAGAACAAACCACCTCTTCACCACAGAAGAAAGGGAAAAATATTGTGAACTGCTATGCCAGATAGACAAATGTGTAAATTCATCAACTGAACACATAACAGGTATTGACTAGTAATAAGTTTTGCCAAAGCCAGTTGTCATTGGTTAGGTCAATACATGCCTAAGATGTCATTTTTCATGAGTAACACTGTGTGAACAAAGAACAGCTCTCAAGCATACTAAACATCAATGACCCACTGCCAGCTGGAATAACAAAGTTTCTTTATGGACCACATTTTGATCACTTGGCAGAAGCAATCTCTAGTTTATAGTGGGCTGTAATGATATCAAGCATAATATCTCACATCACCTCATAACTTTGGCATTCTGCTGTTTTTAGGGCAGTGCTTAACATATCAAAGAAGTTCGCCAAGATATGGCACCGTTTTTTTATAATACCTGCCACTCTGCTTGTGTCATGTTAATGGAAACTGACAATCATAGCACCCACAATGGTTCAATTTTCACTTTCACAAAAAGAAAACCAGACTGTCTGTGGGTTTGGTGTTCAGCAGGGGGCAAAACCTTGTTTGTGGTCTGGCTGCAAGACTCAAAAGCATTCTAATGCCCGTGCTTACATCACTGGGTTTTGAGGTCCTGAAAAAAACACACACACACACACTTAAATCACTAGAAACTGCTGTCAGGTAGAACCACTGTACTCAATAACAACCAGAATCATTTCTATAAGTATCGCATATGAGTGCAGCTTATGGAAACTATATGGACATGAGTTCAAAATCCCTTTCTTATCTGCAGGAATTTACACTAGATTATCACACAACAGCTGTAGGGACCTAGAATAAGTTAATTCATTGAGAATACGAGAAATTGCGACACTCTCATTTCATTATTTTCAACAGAACAACCAAAGGAAATAGAAAATCTAGCTGAAGAAATTAATAAATTACACCACAAAATTCAATTCACTTCATGTCACTGTAGGAATGAAACATTAACAAAGCTTTTTATATAAAATTCTGAAATTTCCAGGAAGCCAACAATTACCAGGGTTACCATCCATATCAATATAAAAATGTGTTCTTCAGAAGAATGTTTAATCACATGCGTAAAGGTCCAATGGATACAAGTTAAAGATAAAAAGAAACACAAATTGTAAAATCAGCTGCCTCCAGTTATGAATACATTCCTGCTGTAATACATAAATTAAACCAACCAGTTTCTGGACAACCACCCACAAACAGGAAGACCATCTTTGTAATAATCTGACCTTCCTCAAGGAAGATTTCATGCCAACCTCTTCAAGTTGTATGACATGAAAATAAGCTTCTTCACAAGCAACACAATACTGAAAGCACTAAGCAAGAATATCACAAGTCAGGTATGTCCAAACTTTGGCAATAAACAAACTGGTAGAAGCACAGGGATGCACTCCGTCTTAACATCCAGAACAAATCCAACTTTGCAGAATGAGTTACTGGGCAAGAATTGTGGCAAACAGTGTAGAAAAGAACCAGGCAAGAAATCTGACTTTCTTGAAGGAACTGAAATATCTTTCAACACAGATACAGCACCAGTCTACTTGCTCAATGACAAATCTTGCCTTCACAACTATGAAGACTTTCTATTTCAAAAATAATTAAATAAAAAAAAGACCTGCCCCCCTATCTCTCTTTACATCTTACCTACATTGATATCACTATAAATAATCTTGCATGATATATCTAAGCCTTCTACTCTTGTTTTTAAAAGTAAACTTCATCTACATAGCAAGAGCTGCAAATATTGGAACTTAACTCTATTATTGGGCATTCATGTTCAGTTTTGATTAAAGTATTTACCCACACACTTTTATTGTCTCTGAGCAAAGTATGTTATATCTTCATAACACGCATCAGTTGTACAGTGCTGGCTAAGTTTAGTAATCGATTGTGCCTCATGGGCATGACTATTGTCTGAAGTAGTGATGGAAGGAATTGACACTGTGAATGCTGCGTAGAGGGCTATGTGAGTATCTTTTCTGAGCAGCACATTGCAAATCATACCAGATAAGCTCAATGTTCAAATCTGGGGAGTTTAGTGGCCAGTGGAAGTGTTTAAATTTAGAAGAGTGTTCCAGGAGCCACTTTGTAGCAATTCTGGACCTGCCAACTGTATCATTGTCCTGCTGGAATTGACCGAGTCCATCGGAATTCCCAATGGACAGGATGCTTATGTATGTGTCACCTTTCAGGGTCATACCTACCCATATACTCCAACTGCATGCCTCCTACATCATTACAGAGCCTCCACCAGCTACAACTGTCCCCTACTGACATGCAGTGTCCATAGATTCAAGAGGTTGTCTCCATGCCTGTACGTGTCCAACTGCACGACACAGTTTGAAATGAGACTTGTCCGACAAGGCAATACATTTCCACTCATCAACAGTCAAATATCGGTGTTGATGGACCCAGGTGAGGCATAAAAATTGGTGTCGTTCAGTCATCAAGGGTACACAAGTGGACCTTCAGCTATGAAAGTTCATATCGTTGATGGTTCACACTCTGACACTTGTCCATGGCCCAACATTGAAATATGCAGCAATTTGCAGAAGGGTTGCACTTCTTCACTTTGAATGATTCTCTTCAGTTGTTGGTCCTGTTTTTGCAGGATCTTTCTTCGGCTGCAACGATGTCGGAGATCTTATGTTTTACTAGATTCCGGATATTCACTGAATGCTCATGAAAATAACCACTTCATTCTTACGTTGGAGATGCTTTGTCCCATTGCTCATATGCCAACTATAACACCACATTCAAATTCACGTAAATCTTGATAAGCTGCCATTGTAGCAGCACTAAGCAATCTAGCATCTGTGCCAGAAAAATGTTATCTTGAATAGGCATTGCCGACTGCAGTGCCATAATCTGTATGTTTACAAATCCCTGTATTTGAATACGTATGCCAAAGCCAGTTTTGTTGGCAATTCAGAGTATATACATATCCTGTGAGAAGATAATGATATGTTAAAAAATCCACATACTGTGATGGAAGAGGTCCATGGTATTCTGGGACCATTTTATCCTCAGAAAAAAAATACCTCTTACCTTGATATGCTCAGGCTGTTACTATGACTGGCTGACTCCCGAGACACAGTCTTTTTCCAGCAATATGGTGCACTGTGGCAGATGTTGCGGAACAGGTGTTACGAGGTATGCTGAAATGGCAGGGGTGGTCCTATTCCCTGGTGTTCTAGGCCAACAGGCATTGGAAACTTGGGCTTGTTTCTATGAGCATATACCAAGGACAGAGTCTAACAAGCAGCTGTCAACCACATCAAAAATTAAATGAACAAAATCATTACTGTCCTTGCCACAGGTGATGCAGATATAATGTGCTGAATGTGGATCGATCCTGATAACAGACTGGAAATTGTGCCCACTACCACTGGTGCACACATGTTGAAATTGATTAAACTGCATAAAACTTTGTGACAATACCTTAGGTCTAATTTGTTTGCATGCTGTTACACAACATAAGTGTTCTGTAACTTTTGAGACACTCTGTTTATCCTCTGCCCATTGCAGGTTAAAAACCTTATTGTGCTGTCAGAGCCCTTGATATGTTCTCAGAAAGAGGCTAAACCACCACACATTTCAAGTCACCTGCTGTCCAGATTATGTGGTGTTTGCTCCACTGACAACATATACATTTTTATGCCTCAATAGTCTTCTGCAAGGGTCCCACTGCATGCAACTTGCCATCACAATATTTGGTTGAAAACTAGTAGACATGGGTCTGCAGTGATTCCTGTTGTGTTTGAGACTGACTGTCAATGGCAACTTACAATGTTCATCTCGATGACTAACTACGAGTTAGGATCTTAATGTGGCCACATTGTGTGGTACAACATTCCTTGTAGACAAGCATTTGGGAGAGAATAATCCCATATGAGGAGGATTGAGGAAAGAGCATGTAAAAGGCACATTATAAAATATGTGATGAGGGGAGGCAAATAACGTGGAGTAGCATCTATCGACCCACTTCACTGAGTGGTCAGCATATCTGACTGCCATGCAGTTCATTTCCAGTCATGTCGCACCTTCTCTCTGCTCAGGGAGTGGGTGATATGTTGTCCTTATTATTGATTCATCATCGCCAGCATGAAAGTCACCCACCGTGGTGTCAACAGAAAAGACCTGCAACTTGTCAGCCAAATTTACCCAGCAAGTGACTCCCAGGTATCAATGTCCATATGACCACTTCATTCCACCTAGAGCATTAGAAAGGGAAACGTACTAAAGAGGAACAGTGACCAAATATGCTAAATGTGTTGGGCTATAAACAAACAAGGATACTATTTCAAAATTTAAAAGCTTTTGTCTACCTTGGTCACCAAAGTCTGAACATTATGGCTTTTCCTTAGAAACATACAGTGATCAGAAGTGCAAAGTAGCAACCGAAAAGATATCTTATCAGTGTACTATCAGATATGAGGCTCCTCTGAAATTGTCTATGGAGGTTTTTTACTTTCTCCTACATAAAGGGTGAGATGAACTCCACTGATAAAATTCAGGTGGTGGTTCAAAGGTGTTTTATGAGTATTTTGGTACAATGGACCTTGGTCTCCTGTGGCTCACTGCAAAGTAATAATGTAATTATGATTTATTTAGTTTGTTACCTTCATTTCTTCTGAAAATACACGTTAATGTGACTACCCGTCAAGACCTCGAATAACCTCTTTTTGCAGTGCACACCGTTGCGAGACATGCAGGAAGAGATTCATGGAAATGATCATATGGCATTAATGACTGGCAGACCCCATCCAGGCTCGATCAGTTGCCTACTGCAATTCTTTTCATTTTATGCTGCTTTTGAGACATGCTTGTTCATGACAAGAACAACACAATGCCCACTTTCCAAGGACACAAAAATCCCTTATCAAACTGGGCTCCCCCACATGGCTGTGAGGTTCTGTATTAACAGGGGTGTGGAGCCATTACGATTTCATTGCCAAGTCCAGGTGTTCTACGTTTCTCATGTGAGGATCCACGGACAATACACCCTGGCAGGGGGGTTCCCACAGATTCTCAGTTGGTTTAAATCCGAGGACTTTGGTGGTTAGAGGCATGTGATAAACTCGTCCTGTTGCTGTTTGAACCACACATGTACCCTGCGAGCTGTGTTGCATTGTACTGCTGGTAAATGTCACTATGCTGAATAAAAACAAACTGTGTGTGCGGGTGGACACGGCCCTCGAGGACAGACGGATACATCTGTTAATCCTTTGTGCCTCCCAGAATATCATCACCACCCAGGGAATGCCACAGACTCCCTCCCCTGTCGTGCCCCATTCTGACAGTTGTTGCAGTGTGTTTTGCTTTCAGACATTTAACAATGTGCATTCCAATAGCCATCTGTCATTTGAAATGCCTCTCAGTTCATCTGGGTGGTCAGTTGTTTAACAGATGCACGTCTCTGCAGCTGACATTCACCCCTGTCATCTGTGGCCCACGACTACACCACAGTATCCTCGGCACCAATTCTGAATAGCGCCATTTTGCTGAGCACAGTATACTTTAACCACACTGACATGCAAACAGTTTACAGACTTAGTCATTCCCAAATGCTTCCACCCTTTCCCCAAAAGCCAATGACAGTGCACATTTTGTCTCCTCCTTATAGTGACAACTGCACTGTTTTCTGTGGCTCCCAACATGCTTTGTATACCCTTCACTGCTAGTGGTTACTGCATGTCGATTTTGATTGCTGGCAGTGGTCACATTAATATTATGGACCAGACCCTGTATCTACACAATAAAGAAAAAAAAAACAGTGTAGCATATCAACTGTATTTTGTCAAAAAATATGCAAGTTTTTTTCACAGAAATGGAAAATTTCTAAATTCGTTCCCCTGTTGAAAAAGAGTGATAATCTTGAAACAGAAAACTGCAGACCTGTCTCACTTCTCCCAACTTTCTCTAAGGTTTTGGCGATACTAATCAAATATAGAGTGACACATTATCTTAATTATGGAATCTGATAAACAGTAATCAGCATGGATTTCTAGCTGGGAGTAGTACCGAAACAGCTGTACTGGAAGAAACCCAAAAGAAATAATTAGTAAATTGGGAGAGGGAAAAAGTGTTGTCAGGATAAATCTAGAGCTGTCAAAAGCCTTTGACACTGTTGACCACAGCATACTTTTGGAAAAGCTTGAAGCTATAGGTATCAGAGGACCGGAACAAAAAGTGGCTTGAGTAGTATCTGGAAAAGAGGATGACGGTGGTTGGAATTACAGCACCAAAAGAAGTGTATTAGGCCCCTTGCTGTTCCCCATTTACATTAATTATATTCATGTGCCAGAGAGAAAAGCTAGAATCAAGTTGTTTTGCTGAAGATACTAGTTTAATTGTTTGTTTTATGAAGCAGTCATTGCACACTATTGTGGACCATGTCCTACAAGATACACAAAAATGGCTCAGTGCAAACAAGCTAACACTGAATGCAAAAAAAAAAAAAACTAATTATGTGCAATATGGAAGAATAAGTGAACATGACGACCTACATCTCACTATGGAGGGAAACAACTTGAAAGAGTTCAGTGAGCAAAATTCCTGGGTATGCACATTGATGAGAAGGTAAACTGGAAGGACCATGTGGTGAGCTTAGCACTAAAACCCAATTCGGCATGTTTTGTACTTGGAATAATTTCAAGAGTTTGTAGTAATGACTGTACCAGATTAGTATATTTTGGCTATTTACAGTCAATTGAGGCCTATGGGATAGTATCCTTGAGGAAAAACAAATTGTTGTTTAAATGTGATTTTCAAATTACAAAAACACCCTATTCAGATAATGACCCAGAGCCCACATCAAACACGTCGTAGGCCCCTTTTTAAAGCATTGGAAATTTTTGCAATTCCATCATTATACATTCTGAAATGTCTGTCGGTGTTCAAACAAAATCACGACAAAATGAAAAACCAATACAGATTACCATACACGGCAATGTAAAGATCTCCACTTACAGGCTGTAATAAGGGACCCAAAGTGAGAAACATGTATGTAAACAAGGCATCAAACTTTTTAATGCACTACCAAAACATATCAAAGAGCTGGAAAATTAGGATAAATTTAAAACTGTTATAAAGAACCACATGCTTGACAAATGCTATTACAGCATAAGTGAATAGCTGTGCGCAAATGTATAAGGATTTAATTTCATGTGATGAACGAAATTTCATCAATGAATATGTCTGGCAAGCCCATAAGAAGATCAATAACCACATGCTTAACAAATGTCACTACAGTATAAGTGAATAGCTCTGCTCAACTGTACAAAAATATATGATGTGACAAATGAAATCACAACATCAAGGAATAGGTCTGTAAAGCACATAATTTCTTGTGTCATAAAAACAGTTATTTGTTGTATATTGTATTAAAAATGAGATAAATTAATATGAATACAGCACAAATTTGATCATTGGGATTTTGTGGTCTTAAGTCCTGATACTGGTTTGATGCAGCTCTCCATGCTACTCTATCCTGTGCAAGCTGCTTCATCTCCTAGTACCTACTGCAACCTACATCCTGCTGAATCTGTTTACTGTATTCATCTCTTGGTCTTCCTCTACGTTTTTACCTTCCCTGCAGCCCTCCAATACTAAATTGGTGATGTCTGAGAACATGTCCTACCAACCGATCCCTTCTTCTACTCAAGTTGTGCCACAAACTCGCCTTCTCCCGAATCGTATCCAATACCTCCTCATTAGTTATATGATCTACCCATCTAATCTTCAGCATTCTTCTGTAGCACCACATTTCGAAACCTTCTATTCTCTTATTGTCCATGTTTCACTTCCATACCAGGCTACACTCCATACAAATACTTTCAGAAACGACTTCCTGACACATAAATCTATACTCGATGTGAACAAATTTCTCTTCTTCAGAAACGCTTTCCTTGCCATTGCCAGTCTACATTTTATATCCTCTCTACTTCTCATCAGTTATTTTGCTCCCCAAATAGCAAAACTCATTTACTACTTTAAGTGTCTCATTTCCTAATATAATTCCCTCAGTATCACCTGACTTAATTCGACTACATTCCATTATCCTTGTTTTGCTTTTGTTGATGTTCACCTTATATTCTCCTTTCAAGACACTATTCATTCCGTTCAACTGCTCTTCCAGGTCCTTTGCTGTCTCTGACAGAATTACCACGTCACTGGTGAACCTCAAAGTTTTTATTTCTTCTCCATGGATTTTAATACCTACTCCGAACTTTTCTTTTGTTTCTATTACTGCTTGCACAATATACAGATTGAATAACATCGGGGAGAGGCTACAACCCTGTCTCATTCCCTTCCCAACCACTGCTTCACTTTCATGTCCCTTGACTCTTATAACTGCCATCTTGTTTCTGTACAAACTGTAAATAGCCTTTCGCTCACTGTATTTTACCCCTGCCACCTTTAGAATTTGAAAGAGAGTATTCCAGTCAACATTGTCAAAAGATTTCTCTAAGTCTACAAATGTTAGAAACGTAGGTTTGCCTTTCCTTAATCTACTTTATAAGGTAAGTGGTAGGGTCAGTATTGCCTCATGTGTTCCAATATTTCTACAGAATCCAAACTGATCTTCCCCGAGGTTGGCTTCTACCATTTTTTCCATTCATCTGTAAAGAATTTGCGTTAGTACTTTGCAGCTGTGACTTATTAAACTTATAGTTTGGTAATTTTCTCATCTGTCAACGCTTGCTCTCTTTGGGATTGGAATTATTATACTCTTCTTGAGGTCTGAGGGTATTTCGCCTGTCTCATACAACTTGCTCACCAGATGGTAGAGGTTTGTCAGGACTGGCTCTCCCAAGGCTGTCAGTAGTTCTAATGGAAGGTTTTCGACTCAGGTCTTTCACTGCTCTATCAAACTCTTCATGCAGTATCATATCTCCCATTTCATCTTCATCTACATCCTCTTCCATTTCCACAATATTGTCCTCAAGTACATCACCCTTGTATAGACCCTCTATATACTCCTTCCAACTTTCAGCTTTCCCTTCTTTGCTTAGAACTGAGTTTCCATCTGAGCTCTTGATATTCATACAAGTGGTTCTCTTTAATTTTCCTGTAGGCAGTATCTATATTACCTCTGGTGAGACAAGCCTCTACATCCTTACATTTGTCCTTTACCCATCCCTGCTTAGCCATTTTGCACGTCCTGTCGTTCTCATTTTTGAGACATTTGTATACCCTTTTGCCTGCTTCATTTACTGCATTTTTATATTTTCTCCTTTCATCAGTTAGGTTCAATATCTCTTCTGTTACCCAAGGATTTCTAGCAGCCCTCAACTTTTTTCCTACTTTATCCTCTGCTGCCTTCACTACTTCGTTCCTCAAAGCTACCCATTCTTCTTCTACTGTATTACTTCCACCCATTCCTGTCATTTGTTCCCTTATGGTCTCCTTGAAGCTCTGTACAACCACTGGTTCTTTCAGTTTATCCAGGTCCCATCTCCTTAAATTCCCACCTTTTTGCAGTTTCTTCAGTTTTAATCTACAGGTCATAACCAATAGATTGTGTCCAGAGTCCACATTTGCCCCTGGAAATGTCTTACAATTTAAAACCTGTTTTCTAAATCTCTGTCTTACCATTATATAATTTGAAATATTGCAGTATCTCCAGGTCTCTTCCACATATACAACCTTCTTTCATGATTCTTGAACCCAGTGTTAATCATAGCTAAGTTATGATCTGTGCAAAATTCTACCAGATGGCTTCCTCTTTCATTTCTTCCCCCCCAATCCATATTCACCTACCACGTTTCCTTATTTCCATTTTCCTACTACCGAATTGCAGTCACCAATGACTATTAAATTTTCGTCTCCTTTCACTATCTCAATAATTTCTTTTACTTCATCAAACATTTCTTCGTCATCTGCAGAGCTTCCCTTTTTAAATTTTCTAACCTACCTGCCCGATTAAGGGATATGAAATTCCACGCTCCGTTCCGTAGAACGTCAGTTTTCTTTCTCCTGATAACGACATCCTACTGAGTAGAGCTCGCCCAGAGATCCGAATGGGGGATTATTTTACCCCCGAAATGTTTTACCGAAGTGGACGCCATCTCATTTAACCATACAGTAAATGTGCATGCCCTCGGGAAAAATTTCTACCATAGTTTCCCCTCGCTTTCAGCCATTCGCAGTACCAGCACAGCAGGGCCGTTTCGGTTCGTGTTACAAGGCCAGATCAGTCAATCATCCATAATGTTGCCCTGCAACTACTAAAAAGGATGCTGCCCCTCTTTAGGAACCACACGTTTGTCTGGCCTCTCAACAGATACTCCTCCGTTTTGGTTGCCCTATGGTACGTCTATCTGTATCACTGAGGCAAGCAAGCCTCCCCACCAACGGCAAGGTCCATGGTTCATGGTTCAATGGGATGATGATAAATAAAAGTTGCGAGTGGATGAGTGTGTTATGCATTGCAAGGCAAAACACAGCCAACTGGGCACGGTATAGCAAGAGCCAACGCTGCAGCACACTACTGGAACAGAAACCTTTCATCATTTTCCACTATGGAAGTGTTTAGAGAACGTGAGCTTAAGTCCTAAACGAACATAGTGTGGATGTGTAAGCCCTCAGCCTTCGTGCACTAAATTCTTCTCATCTCAGTACCACAGCCATCGCCATCGGCGTAACCGTGGAATGCAGTAAGGGGTTGGCTGTTCGACCACAAGAAGCGGCAGCCTGCCCTTGAGTTACAAGGGGCTAGCGGAAATTCGCGGGGATAGTCAGCTGCACTGTTTTGCTGCTTTACCTACAACTCAGACTATTGTGGTCGTGACATTTCTTATACCTATTAAGTGTTGCAACAATGTATTTGTATGATTTCAGCTGTTACAACTGCGACTCTTTGGCATCACGGTAATAGGGTACGGTATTTTTTCGCCTGTTTAACTGCACAGTTTTATTTTTCGCTATCGATTTGCTGTAGTACCTTAGAACATATTCTGAGGTCAAACAGAACGACCTCAACGCGAGCCAGCATGAATTTTGAGAATATAGATCATGCGAAACCCAATTCACTTAAAAAGCACAGTTGTCCTGGTGAGTGAAATGCGTTTCGGAAATCAGTAAACACCGTTTTCCTCTGTCTGCCTTGATCTCTGGTATTCAGACTGTCGTTCGAGTCGGGTTGCACGTAGTCGATGTTTTCGGAATCCATGCTGCTTAGCAGGGGGGAGCTCATTCAGTCTGAGGTAACTCGTTACGCCTGAGTTCAGAATTATAAATTTTCTGCTTGACCAAGATTTCGTGCCACCGTGAAGACCAGCCTAGACTTCAGGGTGGCTCTAATGCCACTCTTGATTCCTTGTGGATGGCTTGGAAGTTAATGCTGATAATCTCTGAGAACTGTACACAGTCGTATGCGTGAATACAAGGTGCGCTGATAAAAAGTAAAACATTTATTAACAGTCGGCTGCTACTTGGATAATCAGCACGTGATTACCGACGCAAAAGGTAACACAGAGTTTGACAGTAGGAGTACAAAAAATATCTCGTGACCAAAGACGTAAGCGTAGTTATGGCGATTAGCTTCTTAAAAGTTTACACAAGTACAGATGGAAATTGTGCTCGAATATGTGATACAAATAAAGCAATATACTGATGTGAGTTGGGCGTTTTACTGCTCTGTAACTGGCAACAGGATCGCGTTTGCGTGTATGTTATCTGGGCATCACAATCCCCCCCCCCCCCCCCCCCCCACATAAGTATAAAAAGGCAAATGTCGGGCTTGGTAGTCTAGCGATAATGAGCGTGCAGGAACAGTAGAAGTCGTGAGTTCGAATCTCGGTGCCTTTCTTTTTTTGTATTTTTAAGTGCAGTGTGCCATGTTTTTGGCTAAATATACCACTTAATCTTTTACCCTTGTTTTCGTCTGTCTGTTGCAGATCCTTTGCTTCAGGAACGGGGAGATGTATCAAGTTGAAATTTTTTTCACATACTGAGGTCGTGTTCCCTTCACGGTGTAAAATATACAGACCTAGAGGGCACTTTCTGTTGACCTACACTAATGAAAATTAGCAAGGAGCAAGGTTTTACAGTACACGTAAAGGAAAAATCCGAAAACTGGGAATTTGTTATTATATCACACGGAAATTGTTATCCAACATCGAACTTCAAATTACAACATCAGTAGTTCTGCGTTCATGTTGACTGGTTCCCAATACTAAACGTCAAATATCGCGCAAGGAATGGCAGTATTGTGTTTCGGAATGTAGCCGTCATCAGATATCCATATGCGATTACTGCATCTGCATATGTCGTTCAAAGTTGCATGTGAAGCAGAACAGACACAGTTAGCCTCAATGCAGAACTTCTACTTACTCTAATAACAGTAATACTTAAATATCTGCAACATTTCGCGGTCCTGTCACCAACTGTATAAACATTAATTTTAATAATGAACAGTCTCAGTTGCACCGTTTATCTAGAATTTACCTGTGTTTCAGTCGGGATAACCCAACCTTCTTCACAATAACAGTATCTACTGTCTGTCCATAGTGGACATCGCCAAGTTAATACTACTAATTCATAAACTATCGCCAGACTGTAAAACTTATCTGGCACTGCATCGGCCCCACTTCGCGACCGCGATACGGCAGCCACGAGTGCTGTACTGGATCTCCACTATGAACACACAGTAAACATTGTTATTCTGAAGAAGGTTGAGTTATCCCTACTGAAACCTGGGTAAATTCTAGGTAAGCGATGCAACAGAGGCTGTTCATTATTAAAATAATAATACTGGTCGCCTGCTTCCTGCATGACTTTGTCACATTTATAGTATTAAAATGAAAACATTCTCGAAAATCTTTTAATCCGTGGGATCGGTATCTTGCCAGGATCAATGTCGATAACGGGTGAAAATAGTCGAGATTCTCTATTCCCGGAACGTATGAACTGTCTACGTACATAATTAAGTTTGTATAACATCCTCAGCGAGCGAGTCCATTTTTTGTATATTATGCAATGTACCTTTTTTCTCTTTTGAAAATGTGTCTTAATGACGTGTAAGATTTTGCAGTTCATGGATGACTGACATGCAATGATTCAAACCCATTACATTCTTATGCCTTGTCTTAAATAACAATGCTGCAATGAGACTGAAAATTGAAACCTATTACAGGGTTGCCACAACTTTCCCCCAAGTGAAAGACCTAAATTGAAAAAAAAAATAAAATGTAATGACCTCTGTGTTTCTGAACGTGTGAACAAAAATCTTAAGTACTAACATCAAAATGTTGTGTAATGAACTGCTTGTAGATGGAGAAAGGAAGCCCAATGGTAGATATGTTTAATTAAGATCACTGATTTTATTTTCATAAAGCGAAACCCATTTGGTGACGGAAATATGCATTTTCTTGGAGTTGCGAGACACATTCCTGAAAGCAGTGATGGTATTTAAAATAATCTCAGAAAAAAGTAGGCCTCTCGAAATAAATGT